>NC_051413.1:30902512-30902881 GCF_015228065.2 Penaeus monodon
TAAACATATTGGTGATTAACATATATTTAAAGTATTAGCGTCTCCGCTTGGATGAAATCTTATTGTAAATAATAAAAATTCGATTTGTTTAAGTTAACTTTAATTAAACCCGCTGCCAGTATGCAAAATCTTACATGAATGTTCAGTGGATAATGAAGAGTGAATGAACGATCGGTGGATACAGGAATGCCATTTCTGTCAAGCTATGAAACGACGTTGTAGTGCCAATAAATGCTGATGAAGTGTGAAGAAGAAAAAAAAAATGTTGAAACTATCAAAAGTATTATCCCTGCTGCCGTTTCCATTAAGAAATTAAATTTATCATAATAAAAGATTAGCTGCATATTGGATACATACATACATACATAC
>NC_051413.1:30902962-30903092 GCF_015228065.2 Penaeus monodon
CATGCTTGTTTGTCAGTTAATCATGGAACTTTTCTCGAGTATCCGAATTTACATACGTTAATATATTTTAACATTTCATATCACTCCGTTCTCTGATTATGTTGAATTTCCTTTATAATTCATATCAGCA
>NC_051413.1:30903144-30903429 GCF_015228065.2 Penaeus monodon
AACCCTACCCCAAAATGGGCCTACGTGTTATTCGACACTTGGCATGGAACAGTCTCGAACGCGGGTCTCTAGCATTACTAGATCCCTGCGCTAACAATTCCTCCATTCAAACGAACTTCTTCGAAAATAAAATTAGCGGTCTACTTACCCTAAGCATTTGTTGCATCGGGATGATGATTTCTACGTGTATTTCTCTGCTACATTTTTTTTTTTTACACAGGTATGCTAATTCTATGCCACGATTTAAAGATGTAGAAATAAACCGAAGTCAGCTGGTCAGACGCC
>NC_051413.1:30904000-30904297 GCF_015228065.2 Penaeus monodon
ACACAATTCGAATGATAATAACACCGACCTCCCTAGAACAGACCTCCCTTGCAAGGCGAGACAGGGCACAGTTCTCCATTCTTTGGTCGCTGGTCTATCAACTGCATTAATAATCTTAACAAAAAATGAAGATGAAAATAATCATAGCAGGTAAGATCATCAAAGAATTAAATCAAACGCTGGTATTGAGATAAGGCGTGTTTATTTTAGATTAGATTTAACCAGAGGCTAGTGTGTAAAATATCAAATGAAGAATGTTTAGTGGACACGGAAGAAAGTGAAAGCGAGAGTGAGTGG
>NC_051413.1:30904560-30904646 GCF_015228065.2 Penaeus monodon
TATCTATAAGCAACAACAAAAATATATACAAAGATATTCACTGATAATTCCATAATTGCCTTCGAGGCGTGGTGGTGGTGTGGTGG
>NC_051413.1:30904707-30904877 GCF_015228065.2 Penaeus monodon
CATGTAGATCAAAAATACCGATACATTTTGTAATAGAATAATAAACAGCATTAGAAAAAAGAAGGAAAAGAAAAAAATCAAAGAAACGCTTCTATTGCAGGTTGACGTTGAAAATTCTCGCCTCAGTATCTTGGGCGTGAGAGGAATTTTTGTACAATACGAAAGATCTG
>NC_051413.1:30904898-30904987 GCF_015228065.2 Penaeus monodon
ATCCTAACTAATTAAGAACTTAATTGGTATATGGAGAGAAAAATATATTACAGATAGAAATAAATAAGATTGATAAAGACAATAGAACA
>NC_051413.1:30905690-30905869 GCF_015228065.2 Penaeus monodon
GTTTGGATAGGTAATGTATGAGAGATCGGAGGAGGAGAGGCGGGGGAATGGTGGGGGAGGTGCATAGAAGACGAAGATATGGAACGAAAGCAATGCTATTATTAATTATGCGATAAATCGTTTCGCGAAATGAATAGGCGGTAATTAAATAAATTTTTGTGAGATTTTTGTAATCTATA
>NC_051413.1:30906149-30906252 GCF_015228065.2 Penaeus monodon
GGCCTTTTAGTGTCAGAACACTTTTTGAAACGCAAACCTTCATATAAGAATTGCAAAATGCATTCTTTATATCTATCTACCACTGCTTATTTATTCATATATG
>NC_051413.1:30906501-30906846 GCF_015228065.2 Penaeus monodon
TTGAGATGCTACACAGACAAGAAAATAAGAAAATAAGAAAAATCGGAACCCGTTCAGGATGAAATTAAAAATGACAATGACGCTGATTGGAATAACAGTGGAAAGGGAGATTAACCAACAGCGTCACTAAGGTTGAAAAAACCCTTTACACTGCTTTGTTTGATCTAATTTACTCTTTCATATAAAAAATGCCATTTCTATCGTTAGTGTAAATACCACGAATAAAGCATTGTATTTTGACACTCGCTAATCAGTGTAAATCTATTCATTACTAATAACAGCAAGAGTGAAATGAGATAAATAAATCATTCTCACAGTAATAAATTTCTAAGTTCATGTTTCATC
>NC_051413.1:30906884-30906975 GCF_015228065.2 Penaeus monodon
TATGCATACATAGGAGGATACGTGCCTCCAAAGGTGTTCTTAGACGAATCGTACGCTTATTAAATATTTTGTTAAACTGAATGAAATCAAT
>NC_051413.1:30907367-30907859 GCF_015228065.2 Penaeus monodon
TTTGCAATGTCGGCCACTATTTGCATTTGTATTGGTAAACGCTGTGAAAATTCCCTTTAATCATATGATTCCTCGATAAGATTGCACGTTTAAGACTGCAATCTTAAACGCAAGATGTAACATAAATCAATAAAACTAACTCCAGGGGACAAATATAAACGTGAATGGAAGAGAAGATCCCAAAGTACAAGACAAGCATAAAATCGTAAACAAAACAAATCCGGAAGACTCATAAGGCATTAGCTACAGACTAAGCAAATGTTTTAATCATTTTAACTCAAACCAGGTATTCCACGAATCTTGTAAAATGTTTCTATCATAAAAATGTAGATAAAATGCATCTCATATGCGGTATTGGAATAGATATTACATAAGTTTGAGTTTTTATCACATTTTTTTATTTATATTTCTAATGTGCACTTTAGAAGTAGTATATAATCATTTAATATGGATTAATATGCATTACTCTTTTTCGCTTTCTGTCTATATTTA
>NC_051413.1:30908067-30908460 GCF_015228065.2 Penaeus monodon
AGGAAAAGGGGGGGGAAAAAAGAAAAGAAAAAATGTATAAAGTGAAAAGAAAAAGAAATTGAGAGCTACACAGCAAGAAAATAAGAAAATAAGAAAATGGAACCCGTTCAGGATGAAATTAAAATGACATGACGTGATTGGAATAACAGTGGAAAGGGAGATTAACCAACAGCGTCACTAAGGTTGAAAAAACCCTTTACACTGCTTTGTTTGATCTAATTTACTCTTTCATATAAAAAATGCCATTTCTATCGTTAGTGTAAATACCACGAATAAAGCATTGTATTTTGACACTCGCTAATCAGTGTAAATCTTTTTATTATAATAACAGCAAGTAAATGAGATAAAAAAATTTATTCTCACAGTAATAAATTTCTAAGTTCATGTTTCATC
>NC_051413.1:30908499-30908589 GCF_015228065.2 Penaeus monodon
TTGCATACATAGGAGGATACGTGCCTCCAAAGGTGTTCTTAGACGAATCGTACGCTTATTAAATATTTTTTTTAACTGAATGAAATCAAT
>NC_051413.1:30908731-30909436 GCF_015228065.2 Penaeus monodon
TGCAAATCTCAGCTCGCGATGCAAGCGCTTTTCACGAATGGCTTCTCATCTGTCGGAATCTCCAATATGATTTTTAAATTTTCTTTGATTTTCTGTGAATAATTAATTTCACTCTTATGAGATTTGCTATTAAGATTTGTATAATTATGGTGACGAAATCGAGAGTAAAATCTGGGGATCTGAGGTGTTTACCTCATCTTGGATATTTACTAATATGTTATTCTGAATTAATAAGCTGCAATTTTTGCAATGTCGGCCACTATTGCATTTGTATGGTAAACGCTTTTGAAAATTCCCTTTAATCATATGATTCCTCGATAAGATTGCACGTTTAAGACTGCAATCTAAACGCAAGAATGTAAATAAATCAATAAAAACTAACCAGGGGAAAAATAAACGTGAATGGAAAGGGGAAAAAATCCCAAAAATACAAGACAAGCATAAATCGTAAACAAAACAAATCCGGAAGACTCATAAGGCATTAGCACAGACTAAGCAAATGTTTAATCATTTAACTCAAACCAGGTATTCCACGAATCTTGTAAAATGTTTCTATCATAAAAATGTAGATAAAATACATCTCATATGCGGTATTGGAATAGATATTACATAAGTTTGAGTTTTTATCACATTTTTTTATTTATATTTCTAATGTGCACTTTAGAAGTAGTATATGATAATTTAATATGGATTAATATGCATTAC
>NC_051413.1:30910125-30910393 GCF_015228065.2 Penaeus monodon
ACATAGTAATGAGAATAATCAAGCGTAATAAAAAAAATAAATGTATATGTTTATTTGTAGATCCTGACAGAGATGTTCGTGAAATGCCCTGATATAACGAGCTGAGATTTTAAATTTTGGCCTCGGTATTTCCGCTTTGATAAAACTTTACTGTTGATAGGAATGCTTAGACTGTTTAGGCTCGTGATCAATCATACTTGCTGCTGGTGTGTGCAATATTAAATAAAGATATTTAGTGGACTAGGAGAAAAGGCGAGAGCGTTATTCA
>NC_051413.1:30911513-30911674 GCF_015228065.2 Penaeus monodon
TGGGTGTAAAATTTTAACTAAATGAAAATGGAAATGGTTAATCATAAATAAAGCTTAGAGTATCTTAATTTTGTGCTTCTTTTCTAAAAAACAAATAAAAACAACTAAAAGCACCCAGCCCTTTCCGCGAGAGGAAGAGAAAGATAGAGATAGATGGATTG
>NC_051413.1:30912154-30912342 GCF_015228065.2 Penaeus monodon
TGAATATATGTAAAATTATAATTGAGATGAAAACAAGAAGCAGAAAGGTGTGATAATAAGGTGACAAGAGGAGAACGAAGAGAGAAAAAATGCGAAATAATATGCATGCAAAAGCACTAGAACTGAATATAAACAAAAGCTTAAGAAACAAGAAAATAACAGAATAAGCTGTTTGTCAATAGGAAACT
>NC_051413.1:30912395-30912481 GCF_015228065.2 Penaeus monodon
GGAATGTTATATTAAAAGCAAAGAGCTAAGAGCCTGCAGCCGCTTTTCTGGGGAAACCAAGAAAAATGAACGAAGATGTTTAAAGT
>NC_051413.1:30912713-30913128 GCF_015228065.2 Penaeus monodon
ATATTTCGTTTCCGTGTACATTTCTGTGTGTGCATGTATGGATGTGTAATCTATTGCTAACACATAGATATATAGACATGGAAATAACAATAATACAATGAAATAATGCAAAAAGCGAGGAATCTATCAACAGAAGCAACAAAATAAACTCAAAAAGACATTCATTCAAACGGCGGCAAAAAAATATTTCCAAAATCCTTCCCACTAATAACATCAAGATGCAAAATGTTGCAAAGTAAATTCTGAATCAAATACGAAGACTCGCTTTATACATTCAGTGTGAATCTACATCATATTCTGAAGGCACACTTATAAATGTAATCGGAAAACACCACTCCTTGCCAAATGTCGTCTCAATAAATATTCTTGGAAATAAGTTATTTTGCATGTTACTTGAAATACCTTGTCTGAAGCT
>NC_051413.1:30913415-30913507 GCF_015228065.2 Penaeus monodon
GAATGTTATAAAAAAAAATATTTTAAAGTATTTCAGAGAAGTCAAAGCGCCAACTGTTTAGATCCACGGAAGCTAAAAGAATAGTTTGCAGG
>NC_051413.1:30913917-30914131 GCF_015228065.2 Penaeus monodon
TTAGTTAAAATAGTAAATTAAAAAATCATTGCATGTAGATTCCAACTAATGAGGAGCTATTGGCTTGATAAAATTTAAAGTAGATATGAATTTTAGACTTTTTAGGATGGAACTCAATCAAAGTAACTGTCAGTGTGTAGTGTATTGTAGAAAAAAAAATATTGAGCGGACAACGAGGAAGAGTGAGAGCGAGAATAGAATGGCAGATGAATGA
>NC_051413.1:30915028-30915147 GCF_015228065.2 Penaeus monodon
TATTGTTGATTGTTCTGAAAACCTTTGGATGCAGTTACCCTCATATACATGTACACATCACACATCTAATAAACGATTTATCATATATTTTTGTATTCCTTCATCTTCCTGTGCACCTG
>NC_051413.1:30915275-30915458 GCF_015228065.2 Penaeus monodon
GACATTTTCTTAATCGGATGAACGTCATATTATCTTGAAAATGGTTTTGCTGATTATTTTCATGTATATGAATACATGTTTCTTAGAAAATATCATTATTTCATCGCTCCCGCTTGTCACCGGTCTAGGTCTTTGCCTCCTCCTGTTGGCTTTTTTTCCTAACTTTATCTATCTCCCCAAGGA
>NC_051413.1:30915735-30915877 GCF_015228065.2 Penaeus monodon
TCAGGTCAAGTAAGAGGCTAGAATTTTGAATCTCATCTCGAGATATATGCGGTTTTTGCATATGATTTCTTGTTTACCGGGATTTGCAAGTAATTATTTTAGATTTATGCATTTTTTGCAGTTTCTCTCCCCCTCCCCCCCT
>NC_051413.1:30916049-30916277 GCF_015228065.2 Penaeus monodon
ATTGATGTCTTTCACAATATTATGTAATGTGGATTAAGGAACGTAAACATAAATAACTATTTTTTCTGAGCCAACGCGTATCATTATTAATCTCTTAAGCGAAAGTATAAAAAAGTTACGTTGATTGAAAAGAAATCACTCGGCAGTTTTGCTTTCATTATCAGAAAAGTGTGTGTGCAAGAAACATGAATTTTAATATTATAATGATTCTGTAAAAATGACGGGAAT
>NC_051413.1:30916767-30916915 GCF_015228065.2 Penaeus monodon
CTAGCTATAGGTCGGGAATAGTCTTAAAACACTTTGATCAGTATGTTGGTGCAAAATTACGACTTGCAGTGTGTGATAAAGTCTTGAATAGGGAGAGTAAGAATAAAGCGTCGTTACTGATCATCCTGAATGACGCGAATAACCTGAA
>NC_051413.1:30916937-30917422 GCF_015228065.2 Penaeus monodon
CTAAGGGGTCCTAAGCATGTATCCACCAACAGGTAACAGAGGGCTTCTGCCACAGCGTTGCCAGGTATGCTTAACGGTGGAAAACACGCCCATTAAATCCTTTTAATCTAACATTGGATTGAAAAGGTTCTCCACAGTTGTCAGTTCTCTACGATTAACCTTTTTCTTCTCAGAGAAAGGTTATAACACGGTTTTCCAGTCTACTGAATATATCAGTTATTTTCATTATTTTCTCTTCCTACGAGAAAATCGATACAAGACTCTATATTAATTATAGTACGCTTTATTTGTTTTATAAATCGTCATCATTGATTTATATCCATTATAAAATACATGATTGGCCTGCATTTCTTGTTTTGTTTATCATTTGATGTATGATTGTCATATGAAATGACAACTTGACTATGTCATTTAACAAATGTTAAAATAACTGATATGATCAATTAGTATTAAAAACAGAAAACTTTTGTCTAAAAAGACACATA
>NC_051413.1:30917597-30917985 GCF_015228065.2 Penaeus monodon
TGCAACGTTGGGTTAAAGTGACAGAAAATTACGATGAACAAGCTTTCCTATTAACGATTTCATAAACGACAAATGACTTACCGTTGCTCGAATAGGATGTGACACGGCGGTGCACTGGTAAGACGCGTGGCTTTGACTTGAAGGTCCCAACGTTCGATCCCAGTCATGCCAAGTGGACGGGGTGGTTTCACGCAGGCACGCTCTTGTTGTAAAGTTTTCTCCTTTTTTCACTTGAATATTATATGATATAATGCACAATTATTTATAAGAGAAATCAATAAAATGTTATTTTCAGCAACATAACGATGAATCCGAAATACCATAGGAAGATGATTTGGCATTTAATAAAATTAAATTTCGTGTAAAAAACTACGAAAATGAATAATGA
>NC_051413.1:30918131-30920102 GCF_015228065.2 Penaeus monodon
ATGTATATATATAATACAATATACTGATATGGAAAAGATACACATACGTAACGCATAACAACTTAAAGAGATTCGAACTGTTACTTTGTAATTATTGACATACGCAGACGATAAGAATTATGAAAGGACAACGAATCCTAACCATGGAAGCTTGCGGACGACAAAAACATTTTACTTCTCTTATATTAACCGTTACGAGTTATACTTTAAGGGTCTAAATATCATAATCTAATCCTAACAGCGTGCAAATGAAAACCTCGAGGCGCAACCAAAATATGCATTTGGTTTTGTAGTGAACGGCGGAATGACGCCAGCTGCCCATCTTACTTTTTAAATTACGATCTAATAGATTTCTCCTCGACAGCCTGGCGAGACTCAGACCCTGGCACGAGGGCGCAGACCCGGGCGAAAAGTCTGCGGTCGCCTAAACATGACGTACCGCTCAGTCGTATTTTAAAAGTTTAGTTTACGAAGGAAAGACGCTGCTACCTCTACACGGGACGGTCGGAATGAAAGAGGGGGGAGGGGGGATCACATTTTCTGAGCACAGGTGGATATGCTGATTTTACGTATATTGTCATCTTAAATATAGCCTATGAGGCAGCAGTGTCAAGCATAGTTTTGAAATATGTGATAGTTATGATTCAATGTTTTCTTTTAATTGCTACATACCTTTAACCTTTCCAATGACATGAGTGTCTCGAAACTGTTAAATGCTGTACATAGATCCATGGTATATATGTATACATATGTGTGTGTAAAATATTTGGTTCTGATTATATTAATACTCTGCACGTAAAACCATATGATTTCCTAATAGGGTATATCGAGATGAATACTAAGAAACAAAAAATATAGCAATGGCAAAAAATACGAACAATAATAGATTTTTAAAAATCAAGAGGAAATTCATATCAACACCAGATAGTTTTTTTTTTTTATCCATATAGCAACAGAATGACGGAAGAGAGAAAATAAAACTCTTACGATAAATACGGGATAAAAAAAAAGAAGGCAAATAACACCATAAACACTTTGTGAGGTCGCTGCACACGAAGGAAAGCAGTTCATATGGTACAGCAAGTCATCGGAACTAAAACTTACAAAACGCCAGCGGGATCATCAACACTGATTATGTCAATGAGAAAACAAACAAACAAGCAAACTGATGTCTTGTTTAGAGTGACGAGGGAATGCGATTAGACTCAGTAGTCTAAATTGATTATGATGGAGTTAAATGACTATAACGCAGTGGTGCACTGGCAAGGCGCGTGACTTTGATATCAAGGTCTCGCGCTCGATCCCAGTCATGCCGAGTGGACGGTGTGGTTTCACGCAGGTACCCTGTTGTCATTAAACTTTTTTATTTTTCTCTTATAAATTTTATGATTTGATTTGCAATTATTACAAAAACAAATCATTAGTTACTTATATAAAACTATGCAATCTTATGCATAATTCTTAAGGTTTCTTATGCGAAACCTTAAGCAATATGGCAAAAGTTGCGAATCCCTCAGAGTACTTTCACCCCATTCCATATTTCGCTTTAGTTGCCTCAATTGCCTCACAGTCTCATAGGCGCTAATTTGGCCTCCTGTTTAAGCCGCTCGTATCTACAGTCGCCTTCGCAATGTCGTCGAAGAAACGCATAGTTCGTGATAAAGATAATATATTTAACAATTTCAAATATGAATTTTTTTCTTAACCAACGTGTATCGTTTTCGCTTTTCGTTCTAAAACACAATCGCGTTTGGAGCGGAAGGGAGGCAGCAAATATGAAAATAAAGTAAAGCCTTTACTTTGTTGATAAGAAAACTCTTTAATGATACATAACTTATCACGATCACTCACGAAAACTATTAGAACAGTGGTTCTAATTGAGTTACTCCATTGGGTTAAAAAATATGCATGACTGGGCTCATCAAGTTTATCTATAAGCCCCAAAGAGAGAAAGGGGGAGAGGAGGGAACA
>NC_051413.1:30920525-30920750 GCF_015228065.2 Penaeus monodon
GCTGTTGTCGTTTTTCCCTTTATTCAATTGAATATTATATGATATAATGCACAGTTATTTACAGGAATGAAAAATAAAATTTTATATTCAGCTACAAAGCATAAGCTTTGAATCCAAAATACCATAGGAGGATAATTTGGCATATGATAAGATGAACTTTCCTGTAAAAACCTGCGAAAGCTACTAATGAATGATGAATATTGTTTACAGTATATTGAAATGGAA
>NC_051413.1:30921612-30922335 GCF_015228065.2 Penaeus monodon
CGTAAAGCTAAAAGAATAACTTAAAGAGATTCGAACAGTTACTTGGGAATAACATATATACGCAACCAGCTGAACAACGGAAGGACAACGAAACCCGCTGAGTCCCGATCGCGGAAAAACAACAACTTCACTTTCCTTACGAATTATACTTTTAAGTTGGGTCTAAATATCATAACCTAACCTTGTTAACAAATAAGTGCAGTGCGCAAATGAAAACCTCGAGGGGCAACCAAAATATGCATTTGGTTCTCTAATGGACGCCTCAGACCCTGGCACGAGGGCGCAGACCAAGGCGAAAAGTTTGCGGTCCGCCAGGGGAAGAAACTCTGCGGTTATTGCACGCCCTTTTTTAATTACGTACCGCCCAGTCGTTTTGTAAAGAGTTTACGAAGGAAAGACGCTGCTACCTCTCCACGGGACGGTCGGAATGAAAGCGGGGGAAGGGGGGTGGGCACATCTCCTGAGGAATAACATAATTCCTTGAAGAACGAAAGCTCAGCTATGTTGATATGCTGATTTTACGCTGATGGTAATCTTAAATGTAGCGGCTTTTAGTATTTAGTCGTCAAAGTTTATTTTCCAATAATTCGCCACTCTGTCCACTATAGTACGAGGCAGCAGTGTTAAGCGTATTTTTGAAATGTATGATGGCTATGCCTCAAAGTTTTCTTTTAATTACGAGTTTATTTTCCTTCAGCCGAGAAGGCGTTCATGTAAAGCCTC
>NC_051413.1:30924969-30925133 GCF_015228065.2 Penaeus monodon
ATATTTCGGTTATATCGCTCCACGAAAAATAGAAATTCAATGTTTTTTAGCATATTCTACGCGTTTTTCTGAATAACAAGGATTGATAAAAGGAAATTTACCATTCCCCTACAGAGATTTTCCATTTCGTTAGCGGGTGATGAAGCGAAAGTTTAATGCAAGAG
>NC_051413.1:30925277-30926171 GCF_015228065.2 Penaeus monodon
ATTCATCTGTCAACGAGAAAGAAAATTATGTATTTTATAAAATGACAGGAGACTACGATTGAATTTAATTGTAACATATATAAGCAATAAATTTCCCCATTTATGATTCTATTGATATTCAAAAGTTTGAGAATAAAATAAAACTTGATCCGCTTTATATATGTAAAACCAACATTTGAATGTACTTTAAAGTATTAATTTTAAACAAATTAGCATTGCACATGTTGATCATAACGCAGAGGTGCACTGGTAAGACGCGTGACTTTGACTTCAAGTTCCCGCGTTCGATCAAAGTCATACTAAGTAGACGGTGTGGGTTCGCGCATATTTTCTGTTTGTTTTTGTTTTGCTTCTTTTTAGAGATTTTACAAATATATATTATTACAATATAGATTACAAATATAGATTATTACAATATAGATTACTAATATAGATTATTACGATATAGATTACAAATATAGATTATTACAATATAGATTACAAATATAGATTATCACAATATAGATTACAAATATAGATTATTACAATAATAAGTGCATTATTACAATACCAAATAGATACAATGTTAAAACTTATACAACATCATGCAATTTATTTGAACATACCATACCATATGGAATGACAATATGATAAAAGGTAAATGTTAAAATCTTGAGTCGATCGACCTTTGTCAATTGTATTAAATGGCATGAGTATTTCAAAACTAGGAAAACGATGTACACTATCCATGGTATATGTGTGTGAACTGTTGTGTGTAAAATATTTGGATAGGATTATCTTAATACTCTGTATATAATCTTTTTTTTTATAGATATAAAATACAATATAGAAAACTCTTCACATGTGAGATATTAATGATGATAACTCTATACATCTCCCTCATCTATCAAAATC
>NC_051413.1:30927091-30927318 GCF_015228065.2 Penaeus monodon
TTGTGGTTTACTTAAAGCAATAGGTGGAAGTTTGTATCAACGAAAAAAAAAAAAAATTCATTATTCAGGTTTATTGATATTGACTATGACATATGACATTTTGAGTGGTAACTGAGAGACATATTTTCCCTGTGTTATTAAGTTTGAAAAAGAGAAATTGCTTGTAATTTTGAAGTTTAATGTGTAATAATCCATGTCATTTTTTCTCTCGCTTCCTCTTGTGTAAT
>NC_051413.1:30927559-30927704 GCF_015228065.2 Penaeus monodon
ACAGACAAACATTTAATGTATATGGTATGCATGACACACATAGAAAATATAACTAATAAATTAATAAGAAATAATGAAAGTATAAAAAACAATGGCACTATAAAAGCTAAAATGACAAAAAATAGGATGATACTGAAGAAAATAG
>NC_051413.1:30928895-30930368 GCF_015228065.2 Penaeus monodon
AATTTATTAATAGGCGTACGTATGTCTTCTGTCCTTCGAGAGAACGTGAGGCATCAGTCAGCGGAGCCATGACCCTGTCAGCCTGGGTCGTTGTGTTCCTCCAGACGAGGGCTTTGGCTGAGCAGTACTCTAACACGTGGATGAAAGCAAGCTAGAATTTTTTTTACGAAGTATCTTTTTTCATAGTCTCATACCTCTAAAAAGTTCGTAAATATGTTTTTTTTTTCTGTTTAATAGTACTGTAACGTAGAAAGAGGCAAGTTTATGAAATGAGATACAGTACGCAAGTAAACGTCAGTTCCATGACGTGTCTTTCCACTACATCCTCATTATTTTGCTTAAAGAGCCGCTGTAGTAAAGGGGGCCAGAGCGGGTCTGAGTCCTGTTAACGGTTCGGGGAAACGGTTTCACCCTTTCGAGGGGGATCGTGACGTTTAGCACATTATTTGCGAAATTCTATCATGTTTCCTCAAACTCAGAATTGTTCCTCTCTCTCCCTTAGGCCAAAATGGAAGAAGATCGGAGACTGCTTTAGAATTATTGCATGGATGTACGGTTTGCAAGAGTAACAAGCATAAAAACTTTCGGAAAACACTGTTCTTCATAAATTTTATGAGTTCGTTGGCAACACATGACATAGAAATCAAGCAGAAAGATGTAGGTATTTAGAAAGTTTGGTAACTATGTACGATGAAAAGATGTGCCAATATCAGGAGAGTAAGTGTGTATTTCATAAATGGTGTGCAAGATTCAAGAAAGTAATTAATTATGTTGGGAGAGAGGATGTACGGGGTGGGGAGCGGGGGAAAAACTAAGGGGAGGGGGAGAGCGGGGGGGAAACTAGAGGAGAGGGGGGAGAGCAGGGGAAAAACTGGGGGGAAGGGAGAGCGGTGAAAAGCAAGGGGGAGGGGGAGCGGGGGAAAAACTAAGGGGAGGGGGAGAGCGGGGGAAAAACTAGAGGGGGGAGGAATGACGCCTGTGGCATATGTGTATATACGTATATACGGGTGATGAAGGGGAAAAGGTGTGGGAGAGGAGGGATTGGGGAAGGGAGGAGTGAGGGTGGCAAGGAGGGGAGGAGGGTAGGGAGGAGAGATGGGGGTAGGAGAGAGGGTGGGTGATGAGGGGGAGGGGGAAGGGGAGAGAAGATGAGGGGTGGGGTGAGGATGGGGAGGGGAGGAAGGGGGAGGAAAGAGAGAAATGAGGGTAGGAGAGAGGGTGGGGGAAGGGTGGAGGTGGGGAGGAGAGATAGGGTGCGCGGATGCATGAAGACACTGAGAGAATGACCCCGATAAATGTCACGCAGAGGCAGTCGTTGCTAGTGTTAATCGCTGTTCGAGTTGCAACATCCTGAGTGAATGAGGAAAGAAAATATAAAAAGAAAAAAAAAAGAGATTAAAACAAATGTTGCACTTATTATAAATTATAAGTCTGACTAGCCTCTGACGACGAACATCAATTAATTTACTTTCT
>NC_051413.1:30930428-30930581 GCF_015228065.2 Penaeus monodon
TGGACTATTTTCATTTGATTGACACCTTCGGGTCTTCAGCTCTGTAACAGGAAGGCAACAGTAGTCTATTGATATCAATGGCGAGTTAAACGCCTGATCTATATATTACATCTTATAATGTTCAGAATGGTTTTGAAAGTTCTATTCGTATTG
>NC_051413.1:30930847-30931257 GCF_015228065.2 Penaeus monodon
CAAGGCGAAAACAAACACGCTTTACAGGAGATAATTATGTTCTTTCGTCCCAGATAATCTCCGAATCCTTTTCAAAATCTAAAACGAAGCCTACGAAATGCAAACCACAACTCTCTTCACTACCAACAGATATATATTTCTCAACAGGGAGGCAGCTGAAAAAACAAAAACAAAAAAACACGGAATTAATATAGTCTGTGCAACATAAGGTAGGGGAAGCAACAGGGAAACCATAACATTGCTGGGTATCCTGACTGCTCTGCTGCTTGGAAACATGATATCAATGGTGTAATGTAGCAAAATTTTAATGGAATGTTTTGAGAAAGTCTTTAACAGAATTACAGCATCTCTAATATTATGATGTTATTTATTTTCATCTATGCCTGCCTTTCATTTATCACAATTTTTAA
>NC_051413.1:30931457-30931811 GCF_015228065.2 Penaeus monodon
TTGTTTTTCACGTTCAGTTCTATTAAAGTTGTATGAACAGATGCTAGATTTTTTTTCCAACAAGTGGTCCATTTTATTTCACTCTATCGTAGGTCACTTTATTAAGCAACTGGTGAATTTATCAGTAATAACATATCAGTGTAAAAAATGCTCTAATAAATAATCATATCCCTATCCCTATCATTTTGCAATATCTATTCTTTTTGTTAACTTGATTGATCATTAAATTTGGCTCCAGATGACCCTGCTTTTGCGACTCCAAATAGGATTATTAATCATAATTAATTCTTTCAGCATTGTTTTGATAATATTAAACTCTAGCGAAGGTTACCTATAATAAGAGTGCGTACGTGC
>NC_051413.1:30931964-30933030 GCF_015228065.2 Penaeus monodon
CGATCCTTTTCCTAAAATCCTAACACTATACCATCCCAGGAGAAGGGAAAAATAAGAACTGGAAACTCATGCCGTATTCTGGAGTGCTCCGATCTGCCAAGTCTATAAAATAGTTAATAACATGTAAAGCAAGAAAAAACCCTTGTATATGACTGTTAAGAATCCCTAATATAAACAAACATTAGTAGTAAGTGTCACCTGAGGAAATAGAGTAAAGTTGAAAGTTGGCGAATCGTAGTTCTGAATCGGGGCAGTTGCCAATTTTTCTTTTCTTTTCAACGATTTTAGGGATTAACTCTTCAGGGAGGGGGGGGGGGGTCAGTTGGCTGTCGCGCTTTGTAAGGAAGTAAATAGATGAAAGAATATTAAAATCAAGTAGTAGGACTTTATAGCTAAATAAGCTGTGTATATCAAATCTATGCACGGATGATATAAAAAGAAAAATCATGTTCGATTTCGAGAGAGGAAAAACACTTTAAACGTAATTCATGAAAAATAAAGTGGGCTTTCATGTTTTAAAAGGAAGTTTGAAAATATCAGTACAAATTATACAAGGAAAGTCACCACAATATCACTCCAACTCATGGCTATCGACACGTAATTAATTTGCATAAAAATTGCCTCGGTATAAACGAAGATAAAATTGACTCGGAAAAAGAGACACTGCAGTGGAAAATCTGTTCTTTGGCGTTCTCTATTAAGAAACCATTTCCGTTCTACCGTCACTGCACCGAGATCTCATACGATATAGTTGCAAATCACATATAAACAAAACTTCATTTTCAACAAAGCGATGTGGAATTGAATTTACACTTTTTGACGATGCATCTCTCTTGACCAATGTTGAAAAATATATTAACTTTTACTTGAAATCTTAAAACACATTAACTTTTACTTGCATTCTTTTATTTATTTATTTATTTTTCAAACCATCCAGCGGGCCTCAGAAAAACCCTTTTATGTTTAAAAACCAATATTTGTTTGCTTTATAAAGATAGAATAAAGCCAACTGTGCCCCCAAATTAACATATTTTAAACTGAAAGCAACCAATTTTTTCAGTGAATC
>NC_051413.1:30933183-30933354 GCF_015228065.2 Penaeus monodon
TTTTTTTTTTTCACTAAGATCAAGATTAAGATATCAGAAAAAGTTCGAGAGTTTCACAATGCTTCAAAACTTTAGTAAAATGATAAATAAAAGAATAATAAAAGAAAAAAAATGTATATAACAAGTCTTTCTTTTATTATATTTCTTTAAACATTGAATCGAATTTACTGT
>NC_051413.1:30933583-30933734 GCF_015228065.2 Penaeus monodon
CAAAGGGAACTCACACCCGTTTATATGACGTTTTGACCTAACTCTCTCTGACATCAAAGGAAAAAAAAATAGAAAGATAATAATACCCAACTCAGATTTTTATTTATGAACTGTGAGGAATGTTTATGATGTGGCAGATCACGAATGACTA
>NC_051413.1:30934161-30934292 GCF_015228065.2 Penaeus monodon
GCTGAATAATTTATGGAAAGCTGCCCAACAGATTACTTGATTCGAGGCGTAAGTATCTTATGAAAGTGTTGCTTTATGTTCTGATATCTTAATCTTGATCTTAGTGATTCGAACACAGAGGTTCTCACATT
>NC_051413.1:30935967-30936681 GCF_015228065.2 Penaeus monodon
CACACTGCATAATATAATACAAACTAGCTGTCGTTTCTAATGTATCCAAACTCATGTAAGCTTAGAGAACTAAAACTTAGACCACAGGGGGACCTACACGAAAAAAGCACGGCACAGAGTGGTTGGAGCGAAACCTACCTTCTTACTTAGTTAAACTTTGGACAGAAACACCGTGTAAAGCTAAAACTTAGTTTACTGAGGTTGTACTTTGGCTTAGGGCTGAAATTTACTAACGCAGGCAAGATGATGTCAGATAGAAGTGTACCTCCTCGTTATGTAAAACTTTGGACCAAAACACTGTGTTAAGCTGAAACTTCAGTGTTAATGATATGAAAAAATCAGGGTATATACTGTAGTTCGTGTACAAGGATATAGTCCCAGAAATATACTTCTTGATTAACGGGTATACTCTTTGGGCAACTGGTCATGTTCTGGAAGGCAACTTTCTGCCCAGGCAACGTCGGTCACTTTCAACTAGTAATATTATATATGCAAGCTCACTCATAAACACACACACGTATACGTAAATTCAGATTCGAAAAAATATGGTAATCCTGCAAAGTGTCCTATTTTCATGTTTCTCGTTGCTAAATATAGCACAGTCTTCTGTCTGCATCTTGTATTTACATATCTTAGTCATGTATATTACAGTACATGAGCCATTTTCATTCTTCTTCGTCTTTACTGAAGATGTGAAAATGTGCAAGTTATGTA
>NC_051413.1:30937211-30937595 GCF_015228065.2 Penaeus monodon
TCTTAAGATGCGACGTAAACATTTTCCTTTTCACACCGCATTTCCACAAACACATATCGAACTGAAAAGAAAGCAACGCACAGTTTTTTTTTTCCTCGCAAACTAACATGTGCAAATAAACCAAATATGAAGAAAATGTGAATATCGGAACTTTAACAGCACATTTTGTCTTGTAGAAAGCATTCTCATTTTTAACCTCTATTCCGACGTGAGCTCATGCAAAAGGGAGTTTCCACTGCACTGGCTTTCAATTTTGCATTTGCAATATTAAGGTGTAAGACATTACTGAGAAATGGCAGAAGAGAAGGGGTATTAGATATGATGATAATGGTAATTGTGATATTGATTATGAAAGTTTTTTCTGTATATATACACAAACATATA
>NC_051413.1:30937981-30938915 GCF_015228065.2 Penaeus monodon
TACATACATGTGTGAGAGAGAGAGAGAGGCATAAATATTTCTTACACGGAGTTGAGTGCCAGATTTGGACTTTAATTGAACGATGAAAAAAAAAAAACAATCGAATATTTCAGAAAACTGTTGGCTTAACAATCTACAACTCCAAACGCGTCCTGTCGCCGGCAGCAAAGTCTTTCGTTCTCTGGTGACGCGATGAAAATACACCTCTCTCTCTATACGCGAGGAAGGTGTAATGATTAAGTAACTTCTTATTCTAATTCTTTTTTATTATGCCTCCTTTTCTTGGTATTTTGCGCCCACGAGTAGGTGCTGCGTACTGTACAAGATGGCGTTTAATCATTCATACAAAATACACGAATATTTTTAAAGATTAAATGACATGGGATTATGAGCTTTTTGTGAAATATAGTTTAAATTTTTTTTTAGTTCTTAAAGTCTTCTCGGGAACAGCGGAGTCGGAGCAGCTATTTAGAGTGAAGTCAGGCAGATAAGATTAGAGAAATATAACATCCTTCCTCATTAGCGAACCAGCCTTGTCTCGAACCGAATTTGAACTCCGCGCAGTTTCAAAGTTTCGAAACTGTTGGTTTGGAAGTTAAGCTGTCGGAGCTAAACTGTCGAAAGTAGTTAAACAACTTACAACACATATCTTAGAGCTTTCGTGCACTGTATATAGAAGAGGGAAAAAAAGTTAATGAACTTGCTCAACTAAATGAAACTTTGACTTCCTGCTGATTCATTCGACTCAAAAGACGAAGCAGTGTTCAGATATAAAAATCAATAAACATTCTGGAATATGACATAGTATATTTCGTACCCTTGGCTCAGTTGAAAGGGTTTGTATTCGACAGGCTTCGTGGCTGGATGACCAATTTATACCTTCTTTGTAAAGTTGAAGACGAGTAAAAATAAAGATAATCTACAAGGATAACTC
>NC_051413.1:30938975-30939082 GCF_015228065.2 Penaeus monodon
TTACGTACGCTCTGTTTCTTTGTTTTGTTATTGTTGTTCAGGAGATTGCGATTAGATTTGTCGGCTGAAACTGTATTATCATCATGGGGCCAGATTTAATAACGCAT
>NC_051413.1:30939553-30939841 GCF_015228065.2 Penaeus monodon
TTCTCTAGAACAGCAAATTATAATAAATATTTGATAACAAAGGTTATCAATATGTAAGCACACCTCCTAATACCCTAATATAATATTATTATGGAAGCAAAGGGATTAACTTAGTGATGAAAAATGAGAAAAGATAATTTTAATAAAATTGTTACACTGTACCATAATCTCTTTATGAAATTATAATGAAATGCTTTTGATTTACGTTAAAAAATCCCATAGATGTGATAAAAGTACTGAGAAACAGAGAGAGAAAGAGCTAGAGTCACAGATGAATTTAATATATGT
>NC_051413.1:30940145-30940344 GCF_015228065.2 Penaeus monodon
CAAAATTTATGAGTTTATTGATGAAGGTGGCGATGCTTAATAAGGGCATTGCACCTTATCTAACTAGGTATTAAATTTGATACACTGGTATTAAAGTCTCATGACTTTCTTTATTTACCTTATTTAATTAAACATTATTTTGGAAGTACTGTTTAATCACATTTTATGTGAAATTTTCATAAAAAATCTGTTATTAGTA
>NC_051413.1:30942035-30942811 GCF_015228065.2 Penaeus monodon
TTTTTTTCTAATTAAATTTTCTTTTACGATATGAGTGAAAAAAATGGTTGATTATAAACTGAAATCACCAACCATAAACGGCCCTTTTTCCTGAAAAGTTATAGTAAAGAAAGGGCATTGTTTACACTGTGTAAAAAGAAATCCCTCGTGTGATATTCATGACTAAGCAACAAGGGCAACAAAACATTATACACTATTGGGGAAAGCAGTTTATTCTGGAGAAACCAATGAATTACGGCTGATATTGCTATAACTATACACTATAACGAAGACTCTTTTGTAACAAAATGAATGTATGCTTAAATCCTGTGCTTATACCCGCTCTCTCTTTGTAGTTATTCGTAATACTGTGAAATTATAACTTTATTTGCAACAAATGTATATGTAATTGCATCTCCTCTCGCTGTGCAGTTAAACGTAAGCATATGATCATACATGCACGTGTATGCATAGCAATAAATATTTGTAAGTGTATTCATCATCAACCAAAAATTTAAATTAAAGTTATTCAGGATACTGCTTTACAAGTTTCCAATACCAGGGCGATGCTTTTTTTGTTTATTTTCTTCCCAAAGCAAAGGGATGGAGCACTTCACAGGGGATCTGATAGGGAATTAGATCACACGTCACTTGAGCCGACAGGGGAGTACGTGAAGACTCACTCGTACTTAACTATGCATGAGGGATAGATGAAATTTCAGGTAAAACTTTTTTTTCCCCTTTATTTTGATTTCCTCAGTTGGCCTGAGGTTTGATTTTATTTACTTTACTGACTT
>NC_051413.1:30942897-30943339 GCF_015228065.2 Penaeus monodon
GTTTTCTTCCATTTCATTTTTATACTCTTAGATTGTCTTTATTTCATCTCATTGATTTTATATATGTGATCGTCCCCATCATCATCGCTGCTGCTTTTACGTATTCATCATTATCATCGACGTTTTCATCATCACAATAACAGGAGTACCAACATAAAACCATTAATGACTACTGTTAAGAGACAACATCACAACTAGCAATAGGAATAGCATTAACATCTAATCCTTGCAATCATTACTACGCAAAGACCGAAATTAGATGACGCTAACACACATCAGCAGGAAAGGGGGATTTCCTCGTTGCAGCCTTAATGAGCATTAGCAATTGCTTAATGACGAGGGGCTTCATCCTTTGAACTCCAGCCAATGTAGCTCCAGGTGAATTCGGTGGTGAAATGCTGGCTGGGTGTGTATATCTCCCTCTATCTTCCCTCGGATCTGT
>NC_051413.1:30943509-30943625 GCF_015228065.2 Penaeus monodon
CCAAATCTTACTAAAAGAGCAGTAGTGTTGTCTTGATGATGTATCTTATCCTTCTCATATGTAATGTTTCCCCTGCAAAAAAATCCTGTATATTTCATGAAATTGTGTCCTTTCTT
>NC_051413.1:30943805-30944060 GCF_015228065.2 Penaeus monodon
ATTCTGTTCATCTTCTTGTCTTCGAATTCATATTCCCCTCTCCATTACTGCTTCCCTCGCTCTTATCTCCTGAAGTTATTGCCTTATCATTCTCTGCTTCCCCTTTTCTTCGCGTGCCCTCTGCCCCTTCCCCTCATTTTGCCTCGTCGTGTAATCCTCTCCATTTCTCTGAAAAACACTTGACTCATATAGTTTCTCTGGGGAAATAGAAACGATTTTGCCAGTTAGATGAAGAGCTTAATCCTGCACTTGGGG
>NC_051413.1:30944789-30945030 GCF_015228065.2 Penaeus monodon
CCATGATTGATTCCCTCTTGTGTACAATAATTTCTACCATGAATTGCCTGAAAACAACGAATCAGAACTTCAATCTGCAATCGTAGGCAACCCCATCACTAGCATCATGAATATACAGTACCAATTAGTGCAAATATAGTACCTGAATTCGCATTAAAAAAACATGGATAACCCTAACACACAAATAATGTATGCAGGATTTTCATTCAGGTAATAGCAATAACCTTGAAGAATATAATGA
>NC_051413.1:30945299-30945526 GCF_015228065.2 Penaeus monodon
AAATGTAGATAACAGAACAACCAACTTTCTGCATATTAAAAAAAAAAAAAATAGTTGACAGAACTTTCTTAAAACTGAAGACTGAAATATATTGAAATAGTTGAAACATTATCTATATAAAAGAGGCAATAGATATTTATATTTTTGTGATTTAGCAAAGGAAATAGAAGGAATATAGAAATATTTCGTGATATAACAAAGAAAGCATAGATTGCTAAAATATTTCT
>NC_051413.1:30945772-30945893 GCF_015228065.2 Penaeus monodon
ACAGAGAAAGGAGCATGCTGAAATATTTAACATGATGAAAGCTACTTTGTACAGGGTCGGGCATGATTGTTTGACTATATAGCTAAAGGTAATAATACCCTTCAAAGAAGAAGAAGAAAAG
>NC_051413.1:30946195-30946333 GCF_015228065.2 Penaeus monodon
AATGTGTATTCTAATACGCACAATTGTGTAATCATTGTTTGTATAAATTGTTTTTATATCAAACAATAAAAAGATGGCCTTCCCTATCAATGTGTATTCTAATTGTGTAATAATTGTTTGTATAAATTGTTTTTTATA
>NC_051413.1:30946596-30947464 GCF_015228065.2 Penaeus monodon
TTTTGACTTAGAAGAATGTAAACATATGTTGATATACTAGCTGATACTGATAAGGAGAGATTTATAGCTTTGTTTTAAGAAACGATTTATTTAAAAAAAATTACCTGTTTGCTTTAATTTTCGTTAAAGTTCATTTAACTCATTTTCTAGGAAATTTATTTTTGGAAAATAATTGTTAATATTTTAGCGTTAATATTTACCAAAGCAAATACACACACGTATGAATATGTGGACATATACATAAACAAACACGAAAGCACATACATACAAACACACATAACCGAACTTAAAATTACATGTAAGCAAATACACAATCACTCACACAATCACAAACAGACGTTCTACGACAAACAAACCTCTTCCAACACAAACATATCCATACAAACAAATAAACTACGGTAAACAAACCCCCTTCAGTACAAACGCAAACACATTACCTCAAAAGAACTTTTCAGCGCAAACAAACAAACAGAAGCACACGCATAAACAAACAAACACACTACTCCATACAAACCCAAACACACACAGACAAGTAAACAAAGACGCTACCCCAAACCAAACCCAGACACAAACAAACACACTACCCCATACAAACACTCACAAACAAACACACTACCCCTACGAACCCAAACACACACACACAAACAAACTACTCCATACAACGACAAACACTCACAAACAAACAAAACAAGCAAAACAAACATCCTCAGAGAAGTGACCAACACCCTCGTTGCAGCGTGTGTTAGATTGCATCCGTCTCGCAATCTCGACCTTTCCTCCCCTCACCCTTCCTGTCGTGAAACTCTCTTTCTATGAATTCAGGAAGAATTTGATTGCGGAATTTCTCTTCTTTGTTGAATGTTGTCAA
>NC_051413.1:30947498-30947610 GCF_015228065.2 Penaeus monodon
CTCCCTTCGTTTAGCCGCACATTGGGTATGCTTGTCTTTTTTTTTTTTTTTGACGATATCACGTCTCTATGTATTCCTGCGTTGTCTTGAGGAGTATGTGTATGATAGCAGC
>NC_051413.1:30948395-30948526 GCF_015228065.2 Penaeus monodon
TGTATATATGTACAGTATTGCTATATATATATCCGGCACTGGGTACGCAGTATTACCAATAAAAACCCAATAACTCCATCTCATTTTTTCTGAAATAAGTTATCCAAACACATGCATTAAGGGTTTGGATA
>NC_051413.1:30949033-30949168 GCF_015228065.2 Penaeus monodon
ACGTACTTACAAACTGTTGGGGAATTTCCCGTACCACGCTTCACTGCACAGCTGTTCCCAGGCGCCCCCTGCATAAGAACAAAGTGTGGATTCTGGACTCTGGGGGAAAATATAGTACGAAGTGAGGGTGGATGT
>NC_051413.1:30949720-30949822 GCF_015228065.2 Penaeus monodon
GGTAACACAAGTGGCCAATAAGTGAAAAGATTACCCTTCCCCCTCACTCCCCCCAAAAAAAAAAAAAAATCTTGCTTTCTCCTTCTTGGAAAACGACGTAGT
>NC_051413.1:30949924-30950067 GCF_015228065.2 Penaeus monodon
AAGGGAGAAAAAAGGGGGGAAGGGGTCCAGGCTGTGATAGTGGAAAATAACGCATATTGATTGAGTCACCCGAGGCGTCCTTGAGCAGTAATGCCCGTGGAAGGACAGCAAAGGGGGACTTCTTTACCGCCAAAGAAATAAGA
>NC_051413.1:30950895-30950972 GCF_015228065.2 Penaeus monodon
GTAAAAAAAATATATAACAGATGAATGCAAAGGGATTTTCACGGAGAGAGAGTGGTGCTACATATCTTAAAGTGTCT
>NC_051413.1:30951371-30951745 GCF_015228065.2 Penaeus monodon
ATTCATTTGTATGTGTGGGCGTGAGTTTTTGTTGATGTCTGTATATGTATGTATATATAAATGTGCACTGAACTATATGAGCGTGTGTTTGTGTCGCAGCATATTGAAATATGCAAACATTTATGTAAATGTCCTTTCGTATGTCCTGTAGATTCCAGAGGCTTGCAAATTCCCTGGTCTGACAACCTTTCGAGAGCTTTATATCATCCCCGCCTAACAAGGCTAATCGCATTAGAAAATGAAGTGAAGCTCCATTTTGACATGATGCATCACTACCTTCATTTTCTTCTCTCTGTTTAAGGTCTTGACAGTAGTCAGTATCCATCAATACTCTCTACAGAAGAGATATCAAAATATCATGTACAATTAGATTC
>NC_051413.1:30951845-30951931 GCF_015228065.2 Penaeus monodon
TCATAAAATTAATCTAAATACTTTCGTGATCACTTTTTACTCCAGCTACTTTTAGATAGCACGAATACGTTTGTGTATTTGTGTTG
>NC_051413.1:30952958-30953775 GCF_015228065.2 Penaeus monodon
CCTTTTAATCTAATGGTCAAACAAATCTCGGAAATACCATAGCGTAAGCTCCATAACCTAAGGAAGATAAACCCATATTTCGAAACTCACCATTAGAGAGCCAAAAATCAAAACAATGAGGCGACAACTCGTGCAAATCAGATGAACCGTCCAAATGATATTGTCTTGCATAATCAATCAAATTATAACTATCAATTAATACACGTCCGCTTGTTAAATTGAGACAATGTTATTACAGCCAACTAAGACCAATATTTACATTTGATTAATATAGAGTCTCTCTTCTATTAATTAATAAGAATATGATTTGCGAACGTTCTGATAGAATAACGTCATACAATCCTCGCTGTGTACATATTCCTTATCAATTATCTTCATCAATAGAGTAAATATTTGAAACGTTCTACATGCACTGAACTTCCCTATTGTTCCACTAATCTTCGCCTGTTGCAGAGGCAGCGTTGCACCAGCATCAAAATACGGCAACATCCGACCAGGTACAATTAGCGGACACCAGTGAATAAAGTCCCAGTTAACATACAACAACGTAGGAGTGAACGAACAATGTATACAAGTGCATTGAACTCCCCTCTAAGTTTCGAAGCATAGGTGAACGCTGAAACACGCGGGGAAGGTGAGTCGAGATTCAGATGACATGCCAAGTCGAAATCCGATTGACATGAATGATAAAAGAGTTAAAAAGAAAATGAAAAGGAAGGCAATAGGTTTTGAAAGTCAGAGAATATACTTGGAAGAAATGTTAACTGTCATTTAGATAAGGCGAGACGATGGAAATTTCGCCAAATCATTCGTTTAC
>NC_051413.1:30953972-30954050 GCF_015228065.2 Penaeus monodon
ATTCACCCCAATGTACACGTGTCAATGGAAACACTTACATACCTTACAAACTTGACGCTAGAATGATCTCCAAATTGG
>NC_051413.1:30954150-30954252 GCF_015228065.2 Penaeus monodon
GCAAGGAGATTTCACCTCTTTTCAAGAAGCTTGCGATACCTCCAGCCCTTTAGCTCAAAAATGAAGGTCTTGCTTCCCTTTGAACCTCTTGATTACATGGGG
>NC_051413.1:30954299-30954445 GCF_015228065.2 Penaeus monodon
ATTTAAGCATCGTAGGATTCCAAACGTGATAACGCCCGGAGGTCACTGCGATGTCCTTTTCATAGTTTCTTGAGGAGGATTAACTCGATTTGTATTTCTTCAAGGAGAGGGGGAGGAAGGGTGAGAAAAGATAGATAGATAGGCTG
>NC_051413.1:30954624-30954715 GCF_015228065.2 Penaeus monodon
CAGCCTATCTATCTATCTTTTCTCACCCTTCCTCCCCCTCTCCTTGAAGAAATACAAATCGAGTGAATCCTCCTCAAGAAACTATGAGAAA
>NC_051413.1:30955207-30955582 GCF_015228065.2 Penaeus monodon
AAAAACTGAGCGGAGACGCACGTGTTAAGATAAACACCCCCGTTATCAAAGCCACCTTACAGACTGGGAATCCTCTTATCTCCAGTCAGCCACTCTAATCTAACTATAGCGAACGCTAGATGATACCGGTGAGTCGAAAGACGAATGGATCTTAACGAATGGAGAACACGAGGCAAAGCAGAAGATTGACACCTTTTTCATCCCTGGTTTCTGTTTAGCTTGAGGAGGAAATCTCGAATATCTGCTAAATGCACCTTGGTTTCGAGAGGGTTAGTTTGATGACAAGAACATTTCCTTCGAGAGCGGCGAGGGGGACACGGAGAGAAAAAAAGGATGATGACTATGGGAAAAGGAGGAGGATAACTGCAATAACAA
>NC_051413.1:30955724-30955792 GCF_015228065.2 Penaeus monodon
ATCCAATTAAAAAACAAATTGTGAAACAAATGCAAGATATAAACCATAACAACAAAACTGACACGGAA
>NC_051413.1:30955855-30955969 GCF_015228065.2 Penaeus monodon
GTTTCATTTTTTTCCTGTTTACCATTGCATAACAAAAAATTCGTGTTGCTTTCGCCAAACAAATTCTCTTTACCCTCATAACATCAGGTATTTCAGCCGAACCAAGATCAAATG
>NC_051413.1:30955998-30956246 GCF_015228065.2 Penaeus monodon
TTGTTTACGGATAAATAAAAAAAAATCTTTTCCTTTTACTATTCAGAAAAGTGATTCCTAACTTGATTGGCTTTGCATAAATAATTTCACTCAAAGGAAAGACCTCCCTTGTGTAAATAAAATCCATACACACGCAGAGTGACTGAAGATTCTCTCGATGCAGGATTCAATCCCAAGAAATATAAAAGACAGAATATTCAATCCTACGTCTCCAAAGGATGTTATATTTTAGAAGGATGCATATAGTG
>NC_051413.1:30956277-30956353 GCF_015228065.2 Penaeus monodon
TCCAGAAAGATAATAGCCGGTGGTTTGTTTGTGAAGGCAAATTATATATATCTATAAAAATTAATTAGAGAGTAAA
>NC_051413.1:30956443-30956564 GCF_015228065.2 Penaeus monodon
ATTGTATGTCTGTGTATATATTATACAACATGCGTAGGAAAAATGCTGGAAAAATGTATGTGTATGTGCATGTGTGTTTAATTTATGTATAATCAAGAGAGTAAAAAAAATATATATCAAA
>NC_051413.1:30956666-30957636 GCF_015228065.2 Penaeus monodon
GCACGCACGCACGCACGCAACCCGCTAACAACGCAGCGCGGAATGTGGAGCGCCATTGCCCTGCTTTAAGTTCGTGGTCGAGTCCTGCGTCTGTTCAGTCTAGCTCGGTCTGTCAGACTGAGCGGAGGTCCTGTGTCGGGGTGTTGCGCGTGTTGTCGGACGAGGTCGGGGGGCAGTGAAATCGAGACTTGTGCTGCAGTTTCGAAGCTTAATGGAGGTTCTAAAAGAGTGAGTTGCTCTCTCTTTTGTCAAGAGTAACGTGTGTGTTCATCTATGTTTTCGCTTTTTTTTTTTTTGTACAAACGTTGTGCAGAAATATTGGGTTGGTTGATTTCTTTTTTTGCGATAGATTGACAAAAATAATAACATAAAAAAGGTTATGAATCCGTTTTAACACTGTTTTATCACGTTCTGGCTTTGTCGTTTGTTTGTACTTCCGCGGTTTAACGAACCGACGCAAACAAGCAAAAAAGGCAAAACAAAATAAACATCTTGCAATACAAAAGTAAACACCACATTATTTTAGACATGTTTTATTTACTTATTCATCTATCTATCAATCCTTCTATCAGCGTGACTTATCAAATTTCACCAACTGGAATTTCTTACACACAAAATTCAACTTCTCCTTTGAGCACAAAAAGAGAAACAGTTTCTGTGTACATCGCTTGCTAACATGCACGATAAAATAATGTAAATAATAATGTTTAAACAGGGATTTATTTTCCCACAAGAAACATGTGGAGTTTAGGCTGTATAAGCAGAAGAACAGCAATAAAAGTACAAGAATTAAAAGCAGCGTTACCTTACTGTCAGAATTCTCAAGTGTAAAAGAAAGACATTACTATATTCAGCTGCTTCCTGTTGACTTTTTTATATCCTTAATATCCTGAAATAAGGAAAAGGTATACAACGAAATAAATGAGTGAAAACTACGTTTGATTTTTCAATTAATCGAAATCTTGATTCT
>NC_051413.1:30958206-30958387 GCF_015228065.2 Penaeus monodon
GCGATATGTTCTGGTAATTTGCATAATGCCCTGATGAACCTATTCTCTGGCTGATGGAAAAATACATGGATCGCCATTGCCACGAGTACCAGCTTCTACCAAACAGGGGAAAATGTACCGGATTAGTTTAGCCTTCCAGCAATCCTGGTACATCCGGTTCTGTGCTCTCTCATTGATCTTG
>NC_051413.1:30959856-30960078 GCF_015228065.2 Penaeus monodon
TCTAAAGTCGGTGGACATGTGAACACGGTCTAGCCCTTCGGGAGTTTAAAAACTTATTCATCTGTTCAGAGAAACTTCTGGAAATCCGCATCGTTATGGAAATAACTTTTTTTGAACTGGTTTTGAGTTAGATTTCTACTTTTGAACTAAATTAAAAAGTGGAAAAAAGTAAAGAATAGCTTTTTAAGAATATGGTGGTCTACACATCACATGGGAATTCTT
>NC_051413.1:30960367-30960659 GCF_015228065.2 Penaeus monodon
AGCCGCCTCCTATGCTTTGGTATTTGCCCTATCCTGTCGAAATATAATACACTAAGTTTATTAACACAAAATTATATTTAGCTTACAGTACGTCACAAAGTTGCCGAAACGCTATAGAAATCTTCTCTTAATACATAACCGATATTGCACACCGTCGCCGAAATATCAAAGCATGATAAATAATTACATTAAATTGAATTGATCCTCACACCTGGCAGTCCGTTCTCCGTTGCATGCTCTTAATGGACTTTGATTGAATGGTCAGTCAACTTCATTTTGCGCCGGACTAATG
>NC_051413.1:30961001-30961161 GCF_015228065.2 Penaeus monodon
TGAAGCCGCCATACGTTTGAGTCCTGTCTACGGTTCGAGGATAGAAGGAGCATCTATTCGGAATGACGGTTTCTGTGAATAGGAGCGCTGTCCTAGCCCTTACGACAGACTGCGTGGCGTCCTTATTATTTTTCTCGTTATTAATAATGTGATAATGATT
>NC_051413.1:30961287-30961356 GCF_015228065.2 Penaeus monodon
ACAAATATATATATATTTTATACTTGCTGGACATTCATTTTGTTGTTTGAAGCTTAGCTCCTTATCGTA
>NC_051413.1:30961931-30962098 GCF_015228065.2 Penaeus monodon
GCCTACAAGACAGGCCTTATGTATGCAAATGTAGCCACACAGAAACTCATCAGAAGCTGTAGAGAGGCCTGGCCATTGACGTGTAATATTTGTAAGAATTTCGCCATTACTTGTCCTTTGCCCAACCCTGAGTCAGAATAACGTGGCATGAGTCAATTAGGGTCCCC
>NC_051413.1:30962146-30962709 GCF_015228065.2 Penaeus monodon
GTTAACTCATTAAAGAACGTTTTGATCATTGTTTTTCTGTTCAGCTTGCACTGGCTGATAAATTTGTTTTTTTCTGCTGTTATACAGGTGGTTATTGTGTACCGTGTTGTTGCTGTTGACACCCCCATAAAAGCTAATACTGGAAGTAAAAAAGTAGATCATTTATAAAATCAACAATAAAATGTAATTACAAACATTCCAAGAAAAAAAGAAAGGAAAGTATATTCCACATTTCCGAAAGGCTTTTTGGGTCGTATACATTTATGTGCTTTACAACATACTGCCAACGAGCACATATGCAAATGAGGGACGCAAATGCTCAGTCAAGGATAAAAATGCAGCTGTAATCATTTCACGTACATCACGCTCCCTGAACACATTTCAGCCTAGCGAGAGTGCATAGAACGGCTTTAAAATAATACCAACAGATCTTCATTATGACAAGGAATGTCTAACTTACGCCTTTACATCGTAGCCAGTGAGTACAGCTACACATACCTCGACTCAAAGTGGGCTTATTTAAATCTATGTATCGACTTTCTGAAGCAAATAGGAGTAAAAAA
>NC_051413.1:30962726-30962908 GCF_015228065.2 Penaeus monodon
AAGAAAATTTACGTCATACAGGGTATTTCTCAGAGCTCAGGAAGTGGATAATAAAATTCATATTGTCATTCAAACACGTTCACTTGTCTTCCATTTCGCTCTGGGATTCGGAGGAAGCAGCGGAATGTTGGGTATTTTGTTTTAACTTGTGTAGTGTGATAATTACTCACTACTCCGCTGAC
>NC_051413.1:30963106-30964204 GCF_015228065.2 Penaeus monodon
CACCAACTGTATTATTTATGTGGCATATTACAGTGCTTCACACACACCATCGAGACGACTGGCAAGCATGTGTTATTTATGTTTTTGACCTATATATATTGTTCTATTGAAAGGGGACACTGCTATTCATTCAAGGCCAAATAAAGTTTTATTTATCATCCAATGTGCAGCAAGAGCGTCTTTCTACTGAGCATGTATACAAATTAGGTGAATATTCATCTACTGCATTACGTATAGGCTATAGCATATAAAATAATGTGTATGTAAGTTTGGTAATATCTACATACAGCGTTATGTATATAGAGTATATACATATGAATTAGTATGTAAGTGAATTCGGTTGTATCCATCTACTGCATTACATATAGGGTATGGTTATACATATGCATTAGTATTTGTGTAAATTATAGTTACATCATAGTCAGAACTATTGAAACGAATAGGCATTTCTTAGATTTAAATAAGATGGGATTTAAGGAGGAGTGAATAGGTAGGTGGATGAAATGTTGTCGGGAGAGACTGTGGGTTAATAGGTAAATAACAGACTTCTTTCTTCAAATTACGTGAAAATCTATTTAGTGACTTCATAAGTAAGATTACGTACAGGCTAAATGTGTATATTATTGACGCCATATTTCGATTTACATTAAAAAAAAAAGAGGTATCCGTGAGTTGTTATTTCGAATTATATATAAAAAAATGAATATCATTACCTACACGCTTCAAATTACGTAAAAAAAAAGAACAAATCTGAATATCAATCACTTCATCCTTCACCCTCAAATGGGCCATCTATCCTCTTTTTTATCGCGTTCTATACAGGCTACCGAAGAATTGGTTAGTGTTCGTCAGCCAGTGTTTAATGAAAAGAAGCTCCTCTCGAGTTCAGAAGCGGCATGCACCGGAGACAGAAACCCACGCTCCTATTGTGTATTGGAAGAATATGCTAATTCAGAATGAGAGAGAAACGTCTTTTCTCTGCCTGCATAATTGCTGAATGTAAATCGAAAAGAATGTAATCTTTAGATTGCAGACAAATGATTAAAAATAAACAGGTAACCATGCGGATCAACGGCTTTATATTATCACATTTACCAA
>NC_051413.1:30964615-30964725 GCF_015228065.2 Penaeus monodon
TAGTATATGTGTGAGAGAGAGAGAGGAGGGAGGAGGATGAGATGATGAGAGAGAGGGATGAGGATGGGAGAACGAGACAACAAGAACACAAGAGAAACAAGAGAAGAAGA
>NC_051413.1:30966655-30967213 GCF_015228065.2 Penaeus monodon
GATGGCAACATCAGTTTAAAAAGTTGTAGCATCTCTTACGAAGAAATCAGGTACGAGAAAATGACGAGGTGGCATCTCATGTCAATATTTCCAAGGCGGTCTGCAGGGAAACACACGCCCAATGTACATAATTAGGGCGGACGGTAGAGATGCTTTTTTTCTTTTCTATCGAGGTTTAGTTCATGTAAGCTTTAGGACCCTTGTGGCCATAGCAGTCACAGTAACTTACCACGATGTCTGAAAAATACAGCAACTCATGGCAACAATTTTAGATTTACTGAGTGCTATGTTTTAAACTAACTTTTTTTTTCAAATCATTAATTTCGAGCTAACTTAAATCGTCAAAGTTTCAAACTTTCAGACTGGGCGTGGGAAGTTTTCCTGTTACGCCCACGTCCCAGTCTCACTTACCTCTCGGCGTTCAATGTGTCTCCTTAATTCTGTAGTATTTTGTAGAGCAATATCTTTATAACATCATCACTAAATAATTCGTAGACATCACAGTGAGCTACTATGGCTGCTCTTGACCGAATCTGAAACCTAAGCGAGAAATATCCT
>NC_051413.1:30967651-30967793 GCF_015228065.2 Penaeus monodon
GTACACAGACATTCCTCTGATCAGCCACGGGGGAGCAAAGTCCTTTGAGAAAAGTAGGATGGAATGAAGACCAGATATGCATATGCCATTTGATGCAAGATGCAAGATATTTTCGTTTGGCTCATCTGCACATCATTTCGGT
>NC_051413.1:30969014-30969353 GCF_015228065.2 Penaeus monodon
GTCGACTTCACATAAACTAAAATCTTTCACAAACTGACATAACCATAAAGGGAAATACTGACTACAACAGTCAATAAAAAGACGGGACAAGACTACAGGGGTCTGCATCCTCGAACATCCCATTATAGAGAATTTACACGTACTCTGACCTTAAAAATAGTTGTGTATTTACTCATATCATGCGTAAGCGTATAGAACCCAATTCCCGTTTATTGCCAAAGGGTTGCAAACGTTCATATCCCGTAATTGGGCGCTTGCTGAACCAATTAACTAGTGTACTGACAAAGCATGAGAAGAAAGTCGGTTTATGAATCAGGGAAATTCAGGTCAGATTTATGT
>NC_051413.1:30969444-30970204 GCF_015228065.2 Penaeus monodon
GGGGGGTAGGGAGTTTATTTTTTATTGACTGATTGATATTCTTAATCATTTTGAAGAAAAAAAAAAATAGTAAGGTTTTAACAGGCTTTGGAAAATATCATATTATGATATCCAAAAGTACAGTAAATACATCACAAAAGTCTATTAGAACGAGAACAATTGAAGTTTGATAACACAGAACAAACGGTTTAATGATCCTTAAATTCACTGTTCTGTCATATATGAAATAATATTAAATGCCGTTTATTTTGGGTCAAATTCTGGTTACTGAACTTTGAAGCACAGTTCCAATGCCTGAATTTATAAACAGCGCACCCTTCACATTTAACACTTGTTCAGTATACCTCATGTTGAAAACAGACGAAAATCGCTGCACTAGAATGGAACAAACGTTAATCTGAGTAGAACAAAAGAACGAAAAATGAATACCATTCACCGGACATACCAACATGACATGATGGACGGAACAATTACAAATCTGTCTATGGTTTCTACACCTTTTTTTATGAAATTCCTTTTTCTTCTCTTCATTCTTTTTAAATTTTCTTTCTTTGCTGTCATACATCTCTTGTTATCGCCCAATGCTTCGGTTGTCGCGTTACTGAACAAGTGAAATATGATGACAGACAGTTTCTAATTGCTCGGTTATGTGAATCGATTCCCTCCTGTGATCATGTACACAAAGGGGTATTGGGTTTGTAGTGCGTGGTATTATTTGCTCTGGGGATGCTTGTGAAAGGTTGACTTTATACTTGAGTAG
>NC_051413.1:30970526-30971061 GCF_015228065.2 Penaeus monodon
TAATCATCCTCAGCCATATGTTACTTCGACCTTCAATAGGAGAGAAATATTACTCAAATTTTGCAACTCGTCAAATCAGATATGACGAAATCTGCTGACTCACGGAATAGTGCTTGAAGTGTTCGATCGCCACAAAGCGAGAGGAAGTCAATTAAATCCTTAACCTAAAGAGGAAAAATCTTGTGGCTACGAGCTGCTTTTGTAGTCGGAAAAAAGGGTAATCTGCATGGAGGCAAAATACTGTTCGAACTACAAATAAGTGGTAATATCAACATCGCAAAGACGAAGCCAAAGTTGGGGCCAGTCTCTGCCGCACGTTTCGAACAAGTTCCCGCAAGGCACGCACGATTGCCATTAGGAAAGAGAAGAGAGAGAGAGAGAGTGAAAGAAAGAAAGCAAGGAGTTAATGTACTAAAAAAGTCCGAGAAATGAGAGTTTGAGGATAAAAAAAGAAATAAAGTAAGTGACGAAGCAAACGAAAGAGACATAGAGAGAGAAAAAAGTAAAGAAGACTGAGATAGAAAGAAAAATAGTA
>NC_051413.1:30971272-30971447 GCF_015228065.2 Penaeus monodon
TCTTCATTTACCCCCCTCCCCCCCACACACACACATTTTCACATTTCTTCGTGTGGCATCGTCCAAAAAGGTTTTAAGTCATAAGACAGAATAACATCTAATAAGGGGAAATCTTGCAAGTCAGAGAATTAACTTTCTTCACAGAATTCAGAAGCGCAAGTCACCTCGAGGTAGG
>NC_051413.1:30972043-30972140 GCF_015228065.2 Penaeus monodon
TGGAGTCTAGGCAACAGTGAAAAGGAGCTACGAACTATCATTTGTGATTCTGCAGAAGGGAACTGTTATGATAAAGCGTTTGATTATCTGTTGTTCT
>NC_051413.1:30972797-30973041 GCF_015228065.2 Penaeus monodon
CTTCATCGACAGAAAAGTTTGTTATTTCGTTAAAAAAGAATGTCGAGATCTTAAAGGAATTATAAAAGTACGCAATGATTTCCTGAAAATATACAAATTTATTATGAAGATATAATGAAATACATAAATAATAAATTCCCAAATCGTAGACTGTGAAAGGTGTTATAGCACAGTATTTTGGAAATTCAGAAAAAAATACCATATCAGAAAATTCAGTAAAACAGTAACCATGGACAACTAAAAT
>NC_051413.1:30973222-30973360 GCF_015228065.2 Penaeus monodon
TAACTGGATATTGCACATAAGGTGAAGAATGCAATTGGACGTTTAAGCTGTGTAGGGAACAAATTGGGTAAAAGTTAGCTTTTTAAAAGAAATTAAAGACCGTAATACAACTGATAAGTTATGAAAGGTTGCAGGCTA
>NC_051413.1:30973515-30974032 GCF_015228065.2 Penaeus monodon
TCAAACATAAAGAAGAACAGAACAGAAGAACGGAGAGGCCACAAAATAGTGTGTAATCTCGTGGAATAAGAGACGGCATCATTAGCCCAAAAGGGAGACAGATAAAGTGGAAAAGGGAGAAGGAAAAGGATCAAAATGGAGAAGGTAATATGGCTGAAGGAAATGGAACTTGGCCAATTTCGATTGCAAAGGAAATGGGTCATAATGGGACACTCTATAATAGCAATTTGGTCGCATCATAAAGGTAGCCTGGCAGAAAATATAACGATATTGCAGAGATTAATTGCCTTATATTGTCTGAATATAGAAGACTCTCTCGTAGTTGATTTTTTGCAATCGAAGGAGGGGAATAGGAGTCATTTATTTATTTCAGTAATTTTTATTTTTATATATATTTTTATATACTTTTTATTTCTTATTCTTGTGTATATTTATCATAGTTCTTACGTGTTGATTTAAATGTTTACCTTCCATTAGGAAAATAATGACGACTTTCACATCAAACATGCACACCTAG
>NC_051413.1:30974080-30974334 GCF_015228065.2 Penaeus monodon
CACATTCACAGACGCACAAACCCGCAACATGTATACAAACATGAATAAGTATGTACAATTTACATTTTTGATAAAAAATCTAAAAAGGTCACCCGCTGCTTAAAATCTACGGATCTACCTCCCGATTTCACTACACGAAAAACTTTTTAGACTATGTAGATAATGATGTTGGTTTAACGGTATTGACTGTATGGGTGTTGTGCCTTCAGGGAAAGGAGAGTTTGCTTCTCCATTCCAAAGCTGTACCGACAGTA
>NC_051413.1:30974841-30975057 GCF_015228065.2 Penaeus monodon
CATGGAGATTCAGCTCCAACGGATAAACCATATATTCTCCTGCTCCTCAAACTTACCCGGCCTTCTACGTCTTGACTTCATGTAATGATGTTTATCTTTCTTCGTAACTTGGCCATAGCATCTCGTCTAAATACACGTCTAAACTTTAAATTGGATGTCTGAGTTCCTTTCTTGATATTTTGTGTGAGCTGGTTGGCCCGAGTCTTTAATAAATAA
>NC_051413.1:30975426-30975645 GCF_015228065.2 Penaeus monodon
TCCTTAAATGAAGAAATTCTCTTACCTTCAGTAATTGATAATCGTTCACTTTAACCATCATCTATATTCTAGACAGAACACAGCCGACACGAAACGATCCCTATTTTAAAATGATTTAGAAATGAAGTTGAAGTTTTTTTTTTGAGGATCTTCATCAGTTTAGATATATATATAGGCGAAAGGGGGTGTCTGCTTTGATCAGGTTTGGAATATATTGAT
>NC_051413.1:30977634-30977724 GCF_015228065.2 Penaeus monodon
CGTTAACTTCATTTTCCTGGTTACCCATAAAACAAACACAGAAATAGAGCTGTACTCACGGCAGTTGTCTCTATGCGCAAAAACGTTTAC
>NC_051413.1:30977863-30977929 GCF_015228065.2 Penaeus monodon
CCGTACATGTTTACAGAACCCATGGCTAGCAGACTTCACTGATGCGATGTACTCTACTCTCCGTTA
>NC_051413.1:30978252-30978430 GCF_015228065.2 Penaeus monodon
AGCTCACGTGTTTGAACATACACTGAATACATGTTGCATATGTATAACGGACCACAAGACTTCATTCATCTGATGTCTCACGTTTCCCGAGAAAGGTTTCTGCTTAAAGATGAGTCTCATTATTTCTATTAGAGTACGAGGTTAAGCCTAAAAGCTCTCTCCTGGGGCTGCTCCCGCA
>NC_051413.1:30978774-30978894 GCF_015228065.2 Penaeus monodon
GTGTCACTGTTTCTGTGTCTGTCTCTTCTGTAATTTATTCTAAAGCTGGAGAGAGAACGAACATCAATATTTTTATCAATATAAAAAATCTTTCCCTCCGGGTCACTTTTTTCCACAATG
>NC_051413.1:30978916-30979112 GCF_015228065.2 Penaeus monodon
ACTGGTAACTTCCCAGATGGAGTTATATCAAAATGTATGAAGCCTAGAAATTGTGAATAGATTTGAAAAAAAAAAAAACAAGGAATGTGAAGGATTTTTTTCCGTCGGAATGTATACTCTATCGACTTTTTAATATAAAGCTGGTTAATGGAATCTATATATAAAAAAAAAAAATTGAACGGGATATATTACAGTA
>NC_051413.1:30979157-30979314 GCF_015228065.2 Penaeus monodon
ATGCAAATACGTGGTTTTCTTTGAGTTTTTTTTTAAGTAACAAATATTTAACATCACTTTTCAGTTCTAATAGTGTGTTTTACTTTTAAATTCCAGCATTCTACTTTACTATCTATTATCATCGTTACTATTATCATTACTTTTCATTACCCATGAT
>NC_051413.1:30979380-30979624 GCF_015228065.2 Penaeus monodon
ACATTTGCTTGTCATCATCTGCTAAAAGTAAACACACGTCATAGTCTACTGGTCGTAAATACGTACCATGATCTATAATCAACTATAAATAAAAGTTACTAAAGCTGATGGTGGGAATTGCCAGTTCACGTCTTCAGAATTCTTTTTTACTGAAAGTTTTCCTCTTTTCTGCCCTCCAGCCATTCAGGAAAAGAAGGGAGAGGAAGTAATCTGTTGGAATATAATTCTGGTTCTGTAATTCATT
>NC_051413.1:30979958-30980052 GCF_015228065.2 Penaeus monodon
CTGATAGTTATGTTATATCTTATATTTCATTCTCGACTTCCAGCTTTGATCATGAAGTATTAAAGGAGCGTGAGTGAATAAATAATGGGAACAG
>NC_051413.1:30980537-30980618 GCF_015228065.2 Penaeus monodon
GTCCCCGCGGCATTTGCAACATACCTGCTCTAACTACTTGCTGAAGATCAATATCACGGCAAATACGGGAATGGCAATGCT
>NC_051413.1:30980687-30981117 GCF_015228065.2 Penaeus monodon
ATTCCCGAGGATTGAAAAGGTCCAAAAACGCTTCCTCGACATAACGGGTCCATGGCAGTGACGCAGGAGCCTAGTATTGCCCTGCTTCTCTGCCTCTCTCTTTCTTCTCTGCCTCTCTCTTTCTTCTCTGCCTCTCTCTTTCTTCTCTGCCTCTCTCTTTCTTCTCTGCCTCTCTCTTTCTTCTCTGCCTCTCTCTTTCTTCTCTGCCTCTCTCTTTCTTCTCTGCCTCTCTCTTTCTTCTCTGCCTCTCTCTTTCTTCTCTGCCTCTCTCTTTCTTCTCTGCCTCTCTCTTTCTTCTCTGCCTCTCTCTTTCTTCTCTGCCTCTCTCTTTCTTCTCTGCCTCTCTCTTTCTTCTCTGCCTTTCTCTTTCTTCTCTGCCTCTCTCTTTCCTGGGGTCTCCTTTTCTTTCTCGGGTGGCTTTATATACAGA
>NC_051413.1:30981860-30981967 GCF_015228065.2 Penaeus monodon
GTTGCAAGGTCCCCACGACCACCTTTGCCTCGTGACAGCTAATGAGAGACGCGAAAATAGGTCATTATTCTTGCGAGGGAGAAGAAGCACGAGCTACTGTATACTCC
>NC_051413.1:30982431-30983051 GCF_015228065.2 Penaeus monodon
TCCTTAATTCTTTATCCTCAATTTCTCTTCCATCTTTCTTTTCATTTGCGCTATTCCATTTTTTTCCTTTGTTCCTTTCCCTCTTGTTTAATATGTCTTCCTCTTCCCCAATTCCTTCCTTCCTCTCCTTTTCTCCGTCTTCTCTTCTTTCCTATTCACCATCATTTTTTTTCTGTCCTTCCTCTACTTCTTCCTGAGATTCTTTTCCTTTCTCTTGTTGTCTCCTTCCTCTTCCCCAATTTCTCTCTCATCATTTTCTTTCTACGTCCCATCCATCCTTCGTTCCTCTCTTTCTTCCTCAATTTCTCTCTCAACTTTTTTTTTCTATTCCTCATCCACCCTTTCTCTCCGTCCGTCCTTTCTCTCTTTCTTCCCCAATTTCTCTCTCAATCTTTTCTTTCTATTCCTCATCCACACTTTCTCTCCGTCCGTCCTTCCTCTCTTTCTTCCCCAATTTCTCTCTCAATCTTTTCTTTCTATTCCTCATCCACCCTTTCTCTCCGTCCGTCCTTCCTCTCTTTCTTCCCCAATTTCTCTCTCAGTCTTTTCTTTCTAATCTTCATCCATCCATTCTCTCCATCTCTCCTTCCTCAGTTTCTTTTAAAATGAGGGACGTGACA
>NC_051413.1:30983099-30983221 GCF_015228065.2 Penaeus monodon
ACAAGCTATTTTCCCTCAGAACACTTTACTCAGCTTAATGACGACGTTGTTGCTTGTGGAATGAGGAGAATGAGGAAGAATGTGAAGAATGGGCAATAATGAGGAGGGAGATGGATGTCAAG
>NC_051413.1:30984638-30984891 GCF_015228065.2 Penaeus monodon
CATTCATCTGCTAAAAAATTGAAATAAAAATATTAGTTATTACCGATTAATCGTGATGTTTCAGGTCGACTCATCCTGTGGAAAAAAAAAATCCAAAACTTATCGTTCTAAAGGTCTTATCGTTCACTTTAGCCTTATACCTTTCTATGTAATCTATAAGAAATTATATACGCCACTGAAGGTAAAGAAATATCTTCTGGTGATCACAGAACGAGAATTGGGTTTTGTGTTCGTCAGTGAAATCACTTGAAGT
>NC_051413.1:30984923-30985285 GCF_015228065.2 Penaeus monodon
CCTAATACAATACGGTTTCGTTCTTATATTTTGCTTTAGAAATATACTGCATTTACCAGGATGCTCTAGGGAAAATTCAGATACGTATATTTTTTTTTCTTTGCAAGATCGTTAAAAAAATAATGACCAAAATTTTCTTTCTTTCTTTCCATGTGAATTATATGGTTGTATTTTTGTTTGTTTTAATCTACATAAACAATGTACAGTTTGTATCGTTCATGCAACTCTAAGGAAATATTTTATGCAATAAAAAAAATATATTTTATTCTTTCTCTTCTTTTTTTTCAAATGTTTGATTGCTAAATATAAAAGATATTAAAAAAGCAGAACTGGGTATTTCCCGCCATCTCCCTTTATATAAA
>NC_051413.1:30985544-30985733 GCF_015228065.2 Penaeus monodon
CACACATTTATTCAATTTTTCGTGTAAAATTGCCATCTACTTTTCCAAGATAAGATTACGTAGTTACCCAGTACGTGGCTGGACCGAAACGTCACCTCTTTATCTTCTCAGGCATCAGGTACCAGGTATTAGGTATCAGATGTTTGGTTTCTCGACCCCCCCCCCCCCCAACAAAAAAAAGGAAAACAA
>NC_051413.1:30986632-30986830 GCF_015228065.2 Penaeus monodon
TTCCACTCCAACCTTACGAGAGGACATTGTGGCGTAATCACTTATTGACTATTTTAACACAAAGAGTCCAGTTTGCAATATCCCATTTGTTTGTTTATGTTGATAGACCGAAAAGACCACAGAGTTTCTTGCTAGATGTATTTAAAATATTAGTTTGAAATAGGGGGTTAAATTAAAGAAAGCCAGACATTTTATTTG
>NC_051413.1:30986971-30987036 GCF_015228065.2 Penaeus monodon
ATTGACACATTCTCTTCTCTTTTTGTTTTTCCCCTTTTCTGCTTCTAGAATGAGGAGATAATATC
>NC_051413.1:30987778-30988016 GCF_015228065.2 Penaeus monodon
CAGACCAGAGTTTAGTGGTAGCCTCCCATCCAACCTTCGATTTTACTCTTGAATGTAAAAAGAGGGTGAGGGGAGTAGGAGTCGAAAGGTGACGTACTTTAATGAATGGAAAGAGGGGAAAGGAGGGGGAGGGAGGATGGGGGTGTGGGGAGGAGGTATGATTAAGGGGTGTTTAGAAAGAAGGGAGGGAGTGTGGTAGGAGAGTATGATGAATTTAAGGGAGGGTGAAGTTCAGAAC
>NC_051413.1:30988252-30988316 GCF_015228065.2 Penaeus monodon
CAGATAAACAGAAGGAATTCACTGAAGGAATGTGAGAGAGAAAGAGTAAAAGGTAAAGTGGGAG
>NC_051413.1:30988606-30988912 GCF_015228065.2 Penaeus monodon
CACATACATAAGGAAGTTCAGAATGAGAGATGTAAGGAAAGAAAAAAATAATAAGGTAGATTTAGAATAATTATCGAATGGGGGAAAGGGATTTACAATGTGAGTGAGTGTGAATAACATTTTAATTAATAAAAATGAGCTCGAGGTGGTTGTGGTGGGAGGTGTGGGGGGGGGGAGGGGCAGAAACAGGGGGAGTGAAGGAGAAACAGAAGAAGAGAGAAAAATGGCATGTCAGACCAGTAAGACGAGGGGTTTCAAATTGGAAGGAAAAAGATACAGATTAGTATTGACAAGGATTCGTTCTAG
>NC_051413.1:30990021-30990199 GCF_015228065.2 Penaeus monodon
TTTCTCACTTTGACATAAAAAGGATTTTTTTCATAGCACAGTTAAGTAACATTTTAACGAGAAATGTGTGGTGCAGTGCATTAGATTTTTTAATAGGATAATTCATCATGATATGTTCCGGTTCTCTAGGGAGTCTTAACGTAATTACGGATGAGTATTTTTTATATGATGAAAAAAA
>NC_051413.1:30990610-30990870 GCF_015228065.2 Penaeus monodon
TCTGTGAAGTGAATGTAAAGCTACTTATATCATTTATTTTGCTTCGATATAAATTATTATGACTGTGTGTGGTGTTGTCGAAATAGAGATACATCTGGAAAACAAGTAGACATGTCAATGAAGTAGACCACTTATGCATGTTTGCCGCGAGAAGATGATGATTTCAATACAATACCTCAACCCTCATGTCCTCCGTCGCCCTCGAGGCTCTACCGGAAGTCATTATGACAATCAGGCCCCTCAGCCTCGTCGCATCTAAC
>NC_051413.1:30991459-30992189 GCF_015228065.2 Penaeus monodon
ATAGACGGAATAGCCGAGAGGAAAATGATACTTAATGATAGTAGAACAACGGGGCGTGGATGGTGGAAGGAGGAAACGATTTCTAGATCCGAAGCTAATGTGAGCAGAGGTTCATGTGCTTCGGATGCGAGTCGAAACTAGTCGAGAGAGGAAATGCATTGGCAAGGCTAAATAGTGAGTTTGGAAGTGGAAAGAAACTGTACGTCTCCCTCCAGGTAATGTAAACACTTCATCACTTTCATCCTACGAACAAAACTCTCAATACTCACAGACAATAAACAAATAACGCCTTACTTTTCCAGCCGGCGAAAAAATGACACTTCATTTTTAAACCAATGAATAAGTAAGTAACACTTCATTTCAACCAATGAATAAATAACATGTTAGCATACATCAAACCAACGAACGAACAACACGTTTAATACTTTCAGATAACAAACCAAAAAAAGGAGGTAAAATGCATGGTAAAAAAAGTGCCAGACAAAAACACACACAAGTTCTCAACAGCATCGCATAAGTACCGAGATCAGTTCATCATAAAACCATGTATAATCACAAAGGAGCACCGGGGGCATCACTAACAACGTCATAATGCATTATTCATTTCCATGCAGTCCAGGAGAGAGAGAACACATGACAGGAAATTGCAATGTGATAAATGAGAGAAAGGAAAGGAAGGATTTTTTTGGATTTTTAAGGATTTGGTGCTTGCTAGTGATTTTTTTTTTTG
>NC_051413.1:30992634-30992787 GCF_015228065.2 Penaeus monodon
TAAGAAACAAAGGTTTTTAGAGAGCGCTTGATTCGGTTGGGTCTCCCTACTAAATTATTACAGCGAAAATCTCTCCCTCTCTTCTGATAATTGGATTTTTTTAAGGGCGGGGGGGGGGGGCATATGGGTATCTGAGCCATTTTTCAACTTTGG
>NC_051413.1:30992811-30992970 GCF_015228065.2 Penaeus monodon
AAAAAAAATAATTTATTACGATTTTACGTATAAATTTCTTTCGTGTGTTATTTTTATTCATTGAACTAGATTATCTGTTATTATCATTACTGTGAAATGAGTGTGTTAATGTGCAACAGCGTATATACATTTCTCATCAACACTACTTTCTTCATTCTG
>NC_051413.1:30993055-30993532 GCF_015228065.2 Penaeus monodon
CTACATTCCAATTTTCTTCATTTTTGACTCCAGATAAATACTTCAATAAGGTAATTAAACCCTATAGTTCCTTCGTTCTGTGAGTGAAATCGTGCCCTTTGAAATCCCACTCACAGATATTCATTTGAGCAACATTTTTCAACTCCCTTCATCCCTTGACTCGAGATGAGTACTTCAATAAAGTATTAAATTCCCGCTACTGCCTCTCCGCAATGTTTCCTTTCCCTGAATGAACTGGAGGCTTTTGACATCATATTCCTATTTATTTACTTGGCTACGCATCACTATCTTTCTTTATCTCTTTACTTGTAATGAGTACTGCCGTTAAGTATTCGACCTACTCGCTAACTCTTTGTGTCTCTCCAATTTGCGAGTTAAAAAGACTCTCTCTCTCCTCTTTGAAACTAAGCTACATTATTTGATATCTACCTGAATAGCGCAATGCTCTTAGATTACGATACAGAAAGTACTATACGA
>NC_051413.1:30994255-30994598 GCF_015228065.2 Penaeus monodon
TTCACATCCATTTTTACCCTATTTGACACAAAGACCAGATTCGTGAATGCTCTGGTATTCTGCTTTAAAGTACACACGCGTGAAAAGAACCTTATATTCTTTCCCCCATGTCTGTTTGCATGTTGGAGCATTCCTTGGGGACTGTCATCCTCGTAAGGGATTATGATTAAGCTTAGATGTTGAAGCAAAGGGTTCTCCAGATGCTTCAGGAGAATTATATGTGTAACTTCATGCTTCTCCAAATGCTTCAGGAGAGTTATATGTGCAACTTCATGCTTGTTCAGCACAAAGTTTAAAGATCAGGGACTCTAAACTTGTCGGGATGCGGGTATGTTAAAAGATG
>NC_051413.1:30994948-30995078 GCF_015228065.2 Penaeus monodon
AGTTCCCCAGACGTCTTTTGCTTGTGTTTTTTGAAAGACTTCACAGCGAGAAAATATATACATATCTTGATCGATGTCAACATTTCTCCGCCTTAAGAAACTTTCCTCCGTTTGGTCTGCATCTTCCGGT
>NC_051413.1:30995115-30995227 GCF_015228065.2 Penaeus monodon
TATATATACGCTTCATCAGCTTCTGCCAACTCGGCCTCTGCTGCTCTGCAATTGAAAGTGTTTGAAAGTTTGAAAGTTTGAAATTCTGGGTCCGCCTTTTTTATGGTTTTCT
>NC_051413.1:30995451-30995647 GCF_015228065.2 Penaeus monodon
GAAAAACTTCGAGGGGTCGTCATTCGGTTGTGTCGAGATTCGATAGCGATTCTCGCTTCCAACAGCGTATCAATGAGCGAGACTTCAGTACTCGTTCGGGGCCGGTATCAGCTTTCATAGCAATTAGGGTTCTTCAGACGAGTGAGTCCATGAGAGCCTTTGCAGATTCGAAATGGTTTATGGATTCACCAAATAA
>NC_051413.1:30996760-30996883 GCF_015228065.2 Penaeus monodon
TAAAATAATGTTTACACTGAATAGTTCCTTTGATTTTCCTGAACCCTAATTATTACTGCTAAAATAACATTAATCTGACACCATGGATAAATATTACTATCCTCAGACGGAACAGAGATATCA
>NC_051413.1:30997219-30997309 GCF_015228065.2 Penaeus monodon
ATGAGATCCAAACAAAATCCCTTCCTATTTATCATCCTTTCATCTAATAATAATTTGGTTGTTTTTTTTTTCCTTTTCGTCTTCATGAAT
>NC_051413.1:30997339-30997432 GCF_015228065.2 Penaeus monodon
GAGAAAACAGCTGGAGGTTTATCATTCCCATGTTGCTAGACGGAGGCTCGCGAAGGCAAATGTAAACAAAGGCACTCAGGGGACCCGGGTCTC
>NC_051413.1:30997476-30997670 GCF_015228065.2 Penaeus monodon
AGCACAGTTTAGAGGCTACTAGCAATAGCAGCAATAGTTACTGATAACGCAATCGGCTGTGTTTTCAAAGAGAATCCCAAGTAGTGTTTCTGGTCGCAATGGTTATTTTCACCAAGAGTCAGGGGGTGTCTGTGGCTTTATATTCCTTTGTTGTAGTTGTAGTTTTAGTTACTGTTGCTGTTTTAAATATTCTT
>NC_051413.1:30997758-30997954 GCF_015228065.2 Penaeus monodon
AATATTGGTTGTTGCTGTTAGAGTTGTAGTTGTTGCATCGTCAGCTCCCTGGCTTCGTCGGATGTGTTTGTCTTTGCTGTTTGTTTTCCCCTCTTTGTTTGATGTGCTGTTTCTTTGACGTTCCAAAGCAATGAGTGTTTTCGTGTGTGTGTGTTTTTTTTAATATAGTGAGATCCGAGAATAATTTTCCATCAAA
>NC_051413.1:31001011-31001302 GCF_015228065.2 Penaeus monodon
TCTCCATAAACCAAATTTAATTCTCCCAATTTATAACTACTGAAGAGCTACAAAACGGATTTTCATCGTTGCTTTCAATGTAAAATTATTATTACAGATATTGAAGTAAATACTTCTTAAATTCAATCGCTTGACATTCATAGAAAATATTCAGAGAGGAAAATGGAGAGACAGAATGGAGGAATAGAGGAAAGCAAGGCAGATGGATTTAATATTTGTATTTCTTCGTATCGATACAAGTATATATATTTGTGGATATTTGTGCATACGTTTGCAATAATAGTGTGTGCT
>NC_051413.1:31002106-31002475 GCF_015228065.2 Penaeus monodon
CGGTGATTACAGCGTGCCTACCCAGCGGCAGAGTCTGAGAGGGTGAGTGTTGCTACACAGCGAAGCGCGAGTCTCAGGAATAACAGCAGTCCATAAAACGCGGGTTGCTGCGGTGACGAGATTTCTTGCTTTTAAGATTAAATGCTTTAACAGTCTATAGGATTTTTGTCTAGTGTATTGAGAGGGATCCTAATTAACGATCCTTATAAGTTGATAAATATGATGGTTCTTATATAGGACCGGAGAGTAACAACAATTTGACCGCTACTGAGCTAGTGAATAGTTACACATACATGCTAGGATACATAGATCTTAAATATATTAATGCATAAGTAATACATCAATTCATGGGTGTTAATACGATGTCAC
>NC_051413.1:31002670-31003047 GCF_015228065.2 Penaeus monodon
AGTGGCTTTTGACTCTGTTGAAAGCCCTCAGGAGAGTGGTTCCAATATTTTTGGTAAAAGTTGGGCACGTGCCACTAGTCCTGGATTTTTGCCCGAGTTGCCGAGTTCACGAAAATCGGCTCAGGAAATACCACGGTGTGTGTATATATATAAGACAACGTAAAAGAAAAGGTGAAAGACATATGGAAGATAAAAAAAAATCTTGTGATGTAAGAGGAAAATACAAGTGTATGTAATGAATGAATGTAAAAAAAAAATGTTTGCTGTGTAGCTTATAAATTAATCCGTTTAATTTATATAGGAAGTAAAGGACTTAATACAAGCTAGGGGGATACAATATGCTTTGTTAAGATTTTATATGGATGTTTCATGTGAAC
>NC_051413.1:31004965-31005748 GCF_015228065.2 Penaeus monodon
CCTCCCTTCTTCCTCTCTCCTTAACGCCCCTTTTTATTTTCTATCTCTTCTCACCTCCTTCCTCTTTTCCTTTTCTTTATCTTTTTCCCTTTACCCTATTTCTCCCTCTCTCCCTCTCTTCCTCTCCTCCTCTCCCCCTCTCCTCCTCTCCCCCTCTCCCCCATCCCCCTATCCCCTCACTCATCCCCCTTCATTTTCGATTTCCTCGTATTTTCCCTTTTCTTTTTTATTCTGCTTCCCCATATTTCCCCTTCCTCTCCTCGATCTCCTCTCTCCCTTCGCCTTCTCTTCCCCCTTCACCTACTTCCCTGCCCCCTTCCCCCCGACCTCCCTTCATCTTCCCCCTCCTTCCTTCTTACTACTACTCACCCTCCCCCCCTCTCATCCTCTCCCCCTCGCCTCCTCTCCCCTCGACCTCCTCTCCCCCTCGACCTCCTCTCCCCCTCGACCTCCTCTCCCCCTCGACCTCCTCTCCCCCTTCGACCTCCCCTCCCCTTCGACCTACTCTCTCCCTGTCTCCCCTTTCCTTACCCCCCCCCCCTTTTTCATTTCCCTCCCTCTCTTCCCCCTCTTCCCCCTCCCCCCCTTTCATATCCCCGTCGCTCCCCGCCTCGCCCGTCCAAGAGTGACCTCCAGTGCTTTGTTATTCGTGTCACAACCACGCTATTGTTACTGGCTTCTTTTGTTAGCTGTGTTGTGTAAATAGCCGCTTCGTGTAGCTTCTGCATCCCATCCTCCTTCCCTTCTCATTATCTTTCATTCTCTTTTGTTCTCTTTCATTAC
>NC_051413.1:31005848-31006246 GCF_015228065.2 Penaeus monodon
ACTCCTTTCTCCTTCTCTCATCTTCCTCTGGTCCGTCTTCGTTATCCTCCTTCTTTCCATTCCTATCTTCCTTTCCTCCCTTCTTCCGTCATCCTTTATATCTCCTCTTTTCTTCCTCATCCTCATTCCTCTTCCTATTCCTTCGTGCCTTCCTCTCTTTATGTTTTACTCCTTATTCCTCTTCCTCCTCCTCTTTTCTTCCTATTTCTCTTTGCATCTCCTCCTCCGCCATTTTCCTTTTCCTCCTTCATCATTCCCTTCCTTCTTCCTTCTTCCTTTTATTTCCTTTTTCTTCAAGCATCTCCCTACCTCTCCACCTCTTCCTTTTTCAACTTGTTAATTTACGGTTTCAAGCCCTCTGTAAGTAAAACAATGCCTGTCCTCTGATTTAAGTAGCA
>NC_051413.1:31007813-31008011 GCF_015228065.2 Penaeus monodon
TAAAGTTTGAAGGCGAATAAACGCGTCGCATAATGGCCTCGAAGCAGCGGTCCTCACGACTGACTGCGAATAATCCAGACCAGGAGTGTCGCAGCCGTGGGGCCTGGGCGCTGCCATAAATAGCTTGGTTCGGGGTCGGGTGACGAGGAGCAGGCGGGGATGAGGATGCGTATGTCTGGGCGTGTGTTCGTCTAGACA
>NC_051413.1:31009014-31009436 GCF_015228065.2 Penaeus monodon
TCCCTAAAACGCCTTCTGCCTCCACGCCGCCATGAGCTGACAAGGACGTCGGCGTGAGAGGGACGGGGAAGTCCTGCAAAGTGTTCAAAGGAGAGCTGGTTCTTCGGGGTTCCTTTGGGTCTCCTTCGGGTCTCCTTCGGGTCTCCTTCGGGCCTCCTTCGGGCCTCCTTCGGGCCTCCTTCGGGTCTCCTTCGGGGTTCCTTCGGGGTTCCTTCGAGTGTTCCTTGAAGTCCCTCGCCCTTGGTTAAGAGGCGAGGGTCGATTAGGGTGCCCAATACTTTTTATGGTGATTTTATTACTTGTTTCGCGTGGGATTCTCCAGAAGTTCGCCTGTATCCGCGTCCTTGTTTCGTGTGTCCTCTCTCTCTTTTCTTTCCCCCTCTTTCCGTCTTTTTCTTGTTCGATCTGTCTGTCTACTTTCT
>NC_051413.1:31009618-31009902 GCF_015228065.2 Penaeus monodon
CTGACACGCAAACTCACACTCAAAATTCCAACTGAAATTAAGAAGCAACAGTTGATTCCAATAAACCCAAAATATTTACACACTTCTATTAACTGCCTTTTAAACGGTTACCGCAAGCTTCATCAAATATATTCTATATATATTTTTTTTTATTTAAGCATCCCATTTCATGCTACTGCAGAGGAATCATCAGGCCAATCTGCCGTCGCATCCCGCACGCAGCTACGCAATTGGGGTGCAGTCGTGGGTATGTTCGAGTAGCTACTGGCCCTCCTAGCTAGCTT
>NC_051413.1:31010333-31010736 GCF_015228065.2 Penaeus monodon
ACAAAGACAGCAAACTATCGGCAACCTACCCAAATTCACAAGGACAACCCTAAATCATTCCGTAACGCAGAGTGTGCATGTCATACTGATCGGTATTGCGTAGATCCCGTGAAGATGCAACATCGATGCGTTATTTACATACCCTTGCAATTTACAGTTATCCTTATTCATACTTTCTCTTTGCAGATCTATGCAAACTACTGCAGTAAGTGGGTTTTTTACCTAAGGCCAAAACAGTACAGAAAAAGCCCATAGATTTCAAAATTTAATAACATCAACATTCGGTGCAATATTAACTATTTCCATCAGCTTAGGATTCTGACTATTTCACAGGCATAATAACCATACCCGAAATAGGTGTGTAAGGAAAGGAAATACAAATCCCTATGTGTGGTTGTAGCAG
>NC_051413.1:31010810-31011181 GCF_015228065.2 Penaeus monodon
GTACAAAGGTATCGAATTTTCCCATTTACGTCAACCGTGAATAAAGTTCATTGTCAGATATGTGAAAAAAAAATTATAAATGAAAGAATGTTACCAACAGGACGGTTTATTAACGTCCAGGCATAAATTTCATCAGAATAATGATGTACCAAAATGTAATATCAGAACGTTAATTACATACCTCGCGTTGTTGAATTGTGTATTCTCATTTAAATACACATTGCATACAAAACAACAGTAACATTTGTTTATGGTGGTGACTTAGCATTATCTTATCAACTTCAACATAGTTTGTTAATTTAACTGATAATGAATGCCTTTAAAACAGCTTTAACCAAATTCTTTTTAAATGGCTGGCTTCCTAAACCCAA
>NC_051413.1:31011248-31011323 GCF_015228065.2 Penaeus monodon
AAAGATGATCTATTGTCTTCTTGAGGTACATCTATAATGCTTGGGTTTGGTATTTAAGCAAACTATCCCGTAATG
>NC_051413.1:31011577-31011723 GCF_015228065.2 Penaeus monodon
GTGACTTCCAACCACAAAATGCAATGTTACTAGGGCTTTTACCAAGAATATGACAACCAGCCCATGAGCTCTCTATCATGAATTGAGTAACATTTTGACTCCCTGTCATGAACTCAAAAACAACACACTTTCCAATAGCTTCACCT
>NC_051413.1:31011764-31012153 GCF_015228065.2 Penaeus monodon
AATATTACGTACATGACAAAGAACATGTCACTAAAAGAACACACACATATAAAATACATGATAAAGACATGAATACAAGATAAAAAAAAAAAGGAAATGTCACAAAAAAATACATAAACCAAACAAAAGCAACAATATTAAGACTCAAACCAATGCCATTGTTTGTTTGCAGTTTAAGAACACAATGGGAGAATCCATAAAGACACTCAGTATTGCAACTCAACAGAAAAAATGATCTTAAAAGCGCATAATTACAGTGAGATTTGAATTAAACGCTGAAGAAGAGGCACTGATTAGCGAAAGAGGGAAATGGAGGAAGGAAAGGATAAGGGGGGTAGGGGAGAGCAGTAAGATGAAGAAGGGAGGTTAAGGACAATTCAAGGAAACAG
>NC_051413.1:31012659-31012820 GCF_015228065.2 Penaeus monodon
GGAAATACGATTATATAAACACAAGTTATTAATTGTAATGAAAGCATCGTCTGGAAAGACAAAAAAAAGTTAAGGTTCAAAATATAATTAACGAAGGTTCTCTTTAAAATATCCACGAAGGGTACAAAAGTATATTCCTTTCCATCGTAACTTGTTTTACC
>NC_051413.1:31012894-31013095 GCF_015228065.2 Penaeus monodon
GTCTAAAACATATTTTTTTTTTTTAAATGTCATACGTAATAACAATAATAAAAAAGACTGCACATTAGCACTGTAAATAATACAGAAACTCATCATCTAAATTCTTTCAAAAGCATTTCATGCCAATCTCTATGACGTAAATAACCTATATTTAAACGTCAAAAATAATTTAGATTTACCAAAAGCTAATAGCCAAAAAAA
>NC_051413.1:31014435-31014616 GCF_015228065.2 Penaeus monodon
GAGGGGAGTCTATCTGTCTGCACAGCGAAGGCCCGGCGTCGGCTCAGGGTTGCGTCATCGCGTGAAATAAATCAGCCGTTGGTAGCTTTTAAGCTGCATGTGTAAGAAGCTGACTTCCGCGACTTTAATGTTAAAGCTGAGTAATAGGGAAGCCTCCCGAGAAAGATCTGGTCCCTGTTCC
>NC_051413.1:31014967-31015248 GCF_015228065.2 Penaeus monodon
ACGTAGATACACGTACTATGTTATAAAACATATTTACAGTGTATACAACCCTCCCCCATTCAAGGCTGGATCCATCTGGTTCATATTTTTCTTGCATTTCAACGCATCCAGATGGCAAAACGCTTGTTTACATTCGATATTTCGGTGCCTGGCATTTCCTCTTACCTACGAAAAATGCTCGTTGGGGTATACTCTGGCCAGGATTTATGTAACGTCCTTGTAAATGGGAACTCAGCGTGTATGGGATAAAACCCGGAGTGTGGATAATATTGTTCATAGAA
>NC_051413.1:31015451-31015528 GCF_015228065.2 Penaeus monodon
TCAGTATCGTTAAACATTAATACATATGTTTTCGTTTACCAAGAACACTTCGACGAGTTTCAGAACGGACGAATCAG
>NC_051413.1:31015767-31015984 GCF_015228065.2 Penaeus monodon
TTGCCCGTCTTTGATTAAGATAAGTGACAGACTTCACACAGCATTTTCCATTCGACTTGAGATCAAATTATCAGTTTGAGATCTGATATCACTTTGATCCGATTCAGTGGATGTGATTTGGTCTCGTGTGATGGATTTTGATTTTATGGCCCAGAGTTATGCATCTCTCCTTTTTATTGTATGTATCTTCTCCTCTGCTTCGTTATGGCTTATTTAA
>NC_051413.1:31016350-31016465 GCF_015228065.2 Penaeus monodon
GCCCTCAATCCCACTCGAGTAAAAGAACGCGTCGTGGAAGATGGGGCGTCTTTGTTTCCTTTGTTCTTTGGTCTGCGACGGAGACGGTGGCGGCTATGAAGTTCATATATGTGCA
>NC_051413.1:31017488-31017565 GCF_015228065.2 Penaeus monodon
ATTTTGCCTTCATCAACAAGGCCTATTTGAGTTAGAGCTTTACGTGCTCCGTTTTCTTTCCGGCAGCTTAGTAAGGG
>NC_051413.1:31017764-31018059 GCF_015228065.2 Penaeus monodon
CATTTAAATATAGGCAAGGATATAGATATCTAAGTGTAGACATTTTGAGGCTTTGGGGTCAGATTCCTGAAGAAGACGCCTTTATTCTTTAAGTTTGGTGTAAAGAAAAATTTTGCCGAAGGAACTTGAGCAAAAATCATTCCAAGTTTAATCAGAATTAACCAAGAATAATGTATCTTTCTTGTTTGATATTAATATGGACGTCACTGACGAAAATCTTCAGTTTAAAGATGATTACACAGTCATCTTTCATTCATTGGCACTCCAAAAAATAATGATAATAATGAAAAAAAAA
>NC_051413.1:31018180-31018254 GCF_015228065.2 Penaeus monodon
CGATTTATTATACCTGTCTATTTAGTTTAGTAAATAACTGTTTATTTTCAATGTTTTTATTCGGGGACACACCT
>NC_051413.1:31018355-31018815 GCF_015228065.2 Penaeus monodon
GGGGTTATGCTGTGGCTTCATGGAATTACATTTTACTACTCTTATAATATTCCCCATAAGTTAAAGGAAAGTCTTCTTATTATATTTATGACAGAGTTGGATACATGATAAGAAAATTATATGTATAATTTATGGTTATTAGGGCTATTATATCCTCTCATCTCCTTTCCAAGAAGACATCAATTAAAATGATTTTTAAACTTGTAGATAATTCAAAACTAATATTTAATTATGTCGACATGATTGAATACCACCAAATGTAAACACTAAATGCCCAATCGAAAGCTGAAATTTAATTGTACTGACACTATAAGTTTATCATTACTTAAAAGAACTTTATTCTTTCCCCGTGAATAAACTACATAATTAAGTTAATCCCTAACCCTACTTAATGAGGGGATGTTCCCTATCTCTTGCTTAATCGTACATTATGCAAATAAACCGTACTGTCACTTGTCTC
>NC_051413.1:31018847-31019286 GCF_015228065.2 Penaeus monodon
TCGGTTTTTGACTGAAATTATGAGATTCTTCAGTACTAACAATCATTATTTTCCTAATAAATAGATAACTCAGAAATACGGCCACATACCTGTACATAGAGGGAACCAAAAGGAAGGCGACGCGATCCTCCTGATAGATCCTGCGGTCTTTAACGAAGGAGAAAGTTATTCTTTTCTCTTGTTACTCTTCCATGCTTAACTCTGTCCTTCGAATGGGCAAGATTACATAATACCGCTGTTATAGATGTAAAGGCTGAAATGTTAGGGAAAAAACGTTAAGCGTAAAAAGAAACAATATTATAACTTCCGGTTCACATTCCAGGAAGCTTTAGAAGACATTGCAGAATTAAAAGAACCGCTGATTCGGATACACTACCATTTAGTATATTTATTAATATATGCAATGCTATTTCATTATGAAATTTCTGGCCATGACGTG
>NC_051413.1:31020436-31021014 GCF_015228065.2 Penaeus monodon
TTCGAGTTGTGCTTCCTCTTGTCATCTCCGCAGCGCAGCATTGATTCCCTGAGTCAGCATAAAAATCCGCGTAATATTGACCTGTCTGTTGGTGCTGGACACGCGCTCCGGGAATAAGCCTTTGTGGCCGGGGGTGTTGCTCACGTTGCTGGAAAATCTGGAATGCCTTGCTTCTTCTGTTGCAAAGATGCTTCTTCGTGGAGGAAGGTTAGGGGGAAAGGGGAAGGGGTGGAGGGTGGGGGGGGGGGAGAAAAGGTGGAGGAGGAGAGGAGGGGTGGAAGGGGGGAAAGGAAAAGGGGAGGATGAGGGGAAAGGGGAGGGTGAAAGGTTGGAGGGAAGGGGAGGGTGTTGGAGGGGGAAAGGAGGGTGGAGGGGAAGGGTAGGTGGGAAGGGGAAGGGGAGGGTGGGAGAGCAAGAGGAGGAGAGAGGGGAAGGGGGAGGGGAAAGAGGAGAGGGGAAGGAGGAGGTGAGGGAAGAGGGAGAGGGGAGAGGGTGAGGGGAAAAGGTTCTCTCTGATTGCGTGGGGAGAAATGTGGCTTGGTGGGTCTTGTGAGCTTTTGTTCGTTTGTCTTAATTAA
>NC_051413.1:31021211-31022081 GCF_015228065.2 Penaeus monodon
CATGATATATTTTTATCTTATTTAATTAACATGATTTAAGTAAGTAGTGTTTTGAGAGGTAAATTAGCATAGAGGATAGTAAAAAAGGAATTTTGCAGCCTTAAGTATTTTCTTGATATCAACACCTTTTCTAAAAATAAATAAATAAATGAATAAAAAGAAACAACAAAAAACAGACGACGAAAATTCTACCCACTCAAACACGCACAAATAAAGCAAAGAAAATATATAAAGAAAAACAAGACAAGAAAGAAAAAGGGAAAAGAAAAAAAGGACGAAAAAAAATCGATTCCCCAGGCCTGAGACGTCTCAAGCCGATCTGCCTTGTCAAAGCCGACATATCTTCGTTCGCGAGTTCATCAACTGTGGATTCAGCCGGATTCGACATCTCACGAACCAATCCTGTGGGATCTCGATGATTCAGTAGTATTGCGCAGTTCAAAGGCTGGCGTTCGCGAGGAAACTCATGCGGATTCGCCCGGATTAATGTCCCCGCGGCAAAACCGTTCGGGGATGCGGATTCACGCGGATCGATAACACGTGTTATGTACCTATTAACTACGATTTTAAAAAAGTGGTAATTTGCGGATTTGTGAGAGGATCGATGACCTACGTGTTATGTACGTATCTCTTAATTACGAAAAAAAGGGGGAATTAATGAAAGTTAACTCTTAACTGCGTGATATTTGAGAATTCGCGTTCGTGTATACAGCAGGAGTTATGACGTCACCCGTTTTCACGGTCCCTTTAGAGCGGGTTCATTAAGCTTTCATCTTAAATAAGCATTTTTCTTCTCTCAACTCTTGCAGGGAGGTACGACACGTGACACTTTCTTGCTTCTGTGATTTATATATTTTTCTTGTGGATTTT
>NC_051413.1:31022349-31022904 GCF_015228065.2 Penaeus monodon
CCTTCACTTTAGCAAAGACACATCCGTAATCTGAGAACACCGGACTGTCCAGAGGGGCAGAATTTCATCGCCAAGACGATTTCTCCAAAAAGATTCAAGTATACCTTCGAACCAACTATAAAAAATAGTATCACAGAGTTCTATGAATCAACTCGACCTTGGTAACCGAGAGAAGGTATATTTCAACAATCATAAGCTCAACATTCTGATGCAATACAAAAAAACATTCTCCAAAATGTCACCTTTCCAACCTGCACTCTTTTCACTGTTTCTTCTTGGTCTTCGCCTTAAGATCAATTTCTAGATTTATTGTATCTTCCTTTCAGTTCAGAGGACTTAAAGAGACATCTTCTTATTGTCACGCACAAACAAAAAAAAATGCAACAAACAATCCATGCTCTTGTAATGGGTTTTTAAATTCTCATAATAATAAGAGAAATCCTGGGTGGTGTACTCAGTGCATTTTCGCCAGAGTCTTGATTTTTTTCAAGAAATCTAAAGTAAACATTCCTTATCTTCTTGCTCTCGCCAAGACAAATAAGTAAAAATCATGTT
>NC_051413.1:31023225-31023446 GCF_015228065.2 Penaeus monodon
TCCCTGTATATTCCTGCACTATAGATCCTAAGATAATCTGAGAATTGTTTCCGAACTTCTCAAAGAGGATCTCCACCCGTGGGAAATGCGGGCGGTACCTCAGCTGGGTGCGGGCGTGAGCGCGCGTCGAGGGACGTGATTCCGACCTGATCCTCCTTCGGGCGGCCGGAGCTGAGATGCGGTTCAGGGCGAGAGAAACAATTTCCCAAACGCTCTTGAGT
>NC_051413.1:31023699-31023821 GCF_015228065.2 Penaeus monodon
CCCATTCAGGATTTGCACAGAAATAAAATCTGACTGGTTTCTCCTTATCCATGAGAGACAAGTCATGTGTTATCAACCTTTTGTCTGCACCGACCTTGCAGTCGTGGGGTAAAAATGTGCCC
>NC_051413.1:31023855-31023972 GCF_015228065.2 Penaeus monodon
CATAACAAAAAAAAATCGACATTTTCGCTTTCCTGCACAAGAAAGGCGAAGAGAAAATTGCTGTATTGATTATGGGAAACGCATATTTTCCATTTAGCTATGATAGCATAATCTAGG
>NC_051413.1:31025434-31025783 GCF_015228065.2 Penaeus monodon
TGTTGGGAAAAAATCCATGCAATTTGTAATAATATGTATGACAATAAAATGTTTGATTTATAATAAGTAAACCATAAGTCTTCATATTTTTTCTCTATTCTTTTTTTTTTCTTTATTCTTTTTTTCTTTTTTTTTCTTTGTTTCTCTCTTTCTTCATTTTTTATGTCTTGAATTCCATTTTCTTTCAAACTTACAAGAAGTTTACATTTTCCCATCTGGAGCTCGATAGAGGCCTAACTCGATGACACACGACCATGACCCTTCGACACATCTGCTATAAGGACATTTTAGCGTACAAACGGGTCAGTGGAACTACAGCTGCCATGAGTATTAAAAGTGACGGAATCCA
>NC_051413.1:31026178-31026877 GCF_015228065.2 Penaeus monodon
GGGGAGAGCATGTGATACACGTGGATGTTTATTCTATTTTTTTTCTTTTTCTTCCTTAATTTTTCTTTTTTTTCTCCTCCTTCCGGAAATGTTGTTGACTAAGATTCAAGCTGATGGTCGGCAAGTGTTGGTTAATCATCCTAAAATCATGACCTTGTTATACCCTAATCACGTTATTCATCTTTTTCTTTTTTTTAGCAAGTACGTGCGTAGGATTTTTATGACGGGGAAGAAGAGGCTTGAAAAAAAAAATCCTTTTTCGTTTATATATTTAAAGTTTATTGGTTTCCGGAGAAATACGATGCAAGCAACCTACACTGGAAATGAACGGGGGTGATCGGGTACAAAATGATTGGTACACATAAGAACTAATATTATTTTTAAGTTCACTATGTACCCTTCCACCTCCCTCCTCCCTCCCCCTCCCCCATTAATACTTTCGATTACTAGATATATATTTCCTCCCGGCTAGCTGTAATCTACGCACTTAATCCCCTCTCCCAACCGTACTTTAATCTACAACTCAAAAAGAAAAAAGAAAAAGGCATGAAGCATCCATCCAGTTATTAATAGTTTAACCGACCATCTTTTTTTTCAGAATGTGGCGGGAAACTGGAAGGTTTAGTTCCAGCAGTCTCTCCTTGGCGGCGCTAGTGTCGTTCTTCCTTATTGTTTTATTCCTGCCGCAGAGTAAGTAAT
>NC_051413.1:31028200-31028483 GCF_015228065.2 Penaeus monodon
GTTATATCAACGAGCACTTGTGTTATTCCATTATGACTGTCGTGAAACAAAATCATTGTTTTCTACGAAATGACAATAATTTTGTACTATTCATGTAACTATATTATAATGGAATGGAATGATGAATGTAAATATGTGATTTTTTTTTTAATAATCATGTAAATATGTGTTTTGTATTATCTTCTCTCGTTAGCATTTGATAGGTCTGTGAAGATTAATCATATTCATTTTTTGGGGGGATACGATATATTTTGTGCATCTGCGTTGCGGTCTTAAAGTTGCT
>NC_051413.1:31028884-31028965 GCF_015228065.2 Penaeus monodon
CATAAACTGCCAGAACAATATCCAAGATGTCTCAAAGTAAACGTGATTGATATAGAATATATTGCAAGCTCTATGAATACT
>NC_051413.1:31028998-31029171 GCF_015228065.2 Penaeus monodon
AAGGGACAGACATTATACTAGATGTATATACTATGTACGAGTATAAACAATAGTCAAGCGCTTTTTCAGAGGAAAATCTATGGTGTGTTCTCATAATGTTAAAATGTGTTTTATGATATAAGTTTTTTTGAGGACCGATAGATGTCCAAAGGTAAAAAAGAGAATCTGTAACG
>NC_051413.1:31029347-31029434 GCF_015228065.2 Penaeus monodon
TGTGTTAATCTTGCTTGACCTTTTGTGCCATCCGCTATTTCTTTATGTCTCTCTGTTTTAACTTGTCTTTATTTCTCCTTTTTATAT
>NC_051413.1:31029568-31029746 GCF_015228065.2 Penaeus monodon
ACACAACACACACACATAGGTGAGTGAATGTGTAATATAGGCTCTTCTCCCCCGTTTAGGATGTGCTTTTAGATCTGACTGAAGCTAGAAATTAAGTAGTAATTAGTACTCGGAAAAGGGCCCCAGTTTTTCCTGTATAACGCTAACACAGAGTCTCAAAATGTTGATATTTACTCCT
>NC_051413.1:31029855-31030350 GCF_015228065.2 Penaeus monodon
GGATTTGAGATTCCTTAAAGATTCATATCAAATAAGCATCTAGTGCTATTTTCTACAGAGGTAAATAGGATATCACAAGTTCTAGGAAAATCTGAATAGTACTGATACTGTACAAACACTTCGTGAAGCAACAGACTACTTGTATCAATAAACAAACTGTTTCCATCTACAGCATTTGCGTAGAATAAGGTGCATGTAAGTTTATTCACTGCATCGAGAGAGGTATTGACTGTTATGTTGACTGACAAATATCAATGCAGGTTGTCAGAGACGTGAAACAGAGACAAGTAAACAATCAACAAAGCTTTTAATACCTGAGCTACTTTCATTCCAAGTTTGAGAATGAATAAAGTGTTGATTGGAGCGTGCCCTGCCAGCTCTGAGAAAAACGAGAATGTTTGTTGAGTTGATCAGCTGTGTATGTCTTTGAATGTTTACCTCCAAGTACAGAATAGTAGTGTCATAGTTCATTTCAGGAAAACTATCTCCCCTAAA
>NC_051413.1:31030809-31031190 GCF_015228065.2 Penaeus monodon
GGTAAAGATGAATTCAGACTTTAAAAAGTCACCGTATCTGGATAAACATTATACTAGATCTCTTGACCTGTCTGCTAGCCGACTGTTATCACCTCTTTACCCAATCGATAAACTTCATCTATCTGATGAAGGGGACAGGAGAGGTCGAGATCGAGTCAAAGACGTTCCTGCTTTCAACACCCAACGTCAGACCCATGGCGGAGAGGCAAGAGGCGTGGCTCTTTTGAGATTAAAGTTAGCAGCAGGAACGTGGGAGGAATTAATGGAGAGATGTGACAGGAAAATGCGTTTGGTCGTATTTTGCTAATGCTCCTTCGTTCTTTTGATTTTCAGATCTTGGTGATGAATGTTTATGTGTGGTGGTATTATTGGTGGGAAAAG
>NC_051413.1:31031225-31031923 GCF_015228065.2 Penaeus monodon
GCATTCCGATCATAATGCAACAATATTCGACTTGCAATATTAGTTTTTATATTTATTTGTTTCCATTTCGATTTCTATCATAAAACGATACTAGAAATGCAATATCAGTTATTGTAAATCATAAATTGTTTTTTTCATATTTCATATTTTTTATATTTCCTATAAACTTACCGTGAATATGGAATGCATAGATGTTTTTCATCACGGAAATTACATTCATTCCCCCCAAGCATAATTGGCATAATTCTCAGTAAACAAAATTTCATGAAACAGTGATGTTGTTAAAAATCATCAAACACAAAAATTACATTACAAACTTTAGACACGCCAGACTCCAATGTGCACTTTGCAACAAACGAGATCAGGACGTGAATTTTTTGAAAGAGAAAACAACAATGCAATGCCTGTACAATGAAAATTATGTAAGCAAGGTTCCTTGTATATAACATTATATATAAATGTTTCGAGTAGAGCTGTGCAGCAACAAAGGTATGTAATGAGATGCAAAATTTTGCAAGCACATCAACTCGAGTGCTCCCTGAAGGTGGTAATTAGGTTGACTTGACAGCCAAAAGAAAACAAAAGGATGTGATTCTTGTCCTTAATTAACCTACCTTAATACCCTAGAGCCTGGGGAAGTATTATATAAACTAAGGTTATTTGTCCGATGTTTATTTTCACACACACACATACACAAG
>NC_051413.1:31032055-31032739 GCF_015228065.2 Penaeus monodon
TAAATGAATATATACAAGTACAGCAAATAAATAAAAAGCAAGACTAGACAGCATTTCAGATTAAAGAGACTTACTCAGCACAATAGCGTTCCCGGAAACAGGATACTTAATGCCGTCCTCACTTCTCTATTTTTCCTTATCTCTCCTGCTTCTCTTCTCTCCCCTTCCCTATTCTCCTCTTCCTTTGTCTCCTCTTCTCTTTTCTTGCCTTCTCATTTCTCCTTTTCCTTTTTTTCCTATTCTATTTTCTGTTTTTCTCCTTTCCATTCTTCCTCTTTCTCTTTTTCCCCTTTCTCCTCCTCTCGTTTCTCCTCTTCCCCTTTCTCCTCCTCTCCTTCCTCATCTACCTCTATATGTTTTATTCTTTCTCTTCAGTATTCGTTTTCTTACATTTTCTTTTTTTCCTGTTATCATTCACTTTTTATAGCTCCCCTCCTTGGTCTCATTCTCGTTCCTTCCATTAACAAAATGCTAATTAATATAAGCAACAGAGAAAGAGAAAGAGAAATAGATTATTGCGTATCATTCTGTTCTCTGCTTATCGGCATTTGCATAAATGTTCATTGCGTAATTCTAACTTTCAGTATCTCCAAGGACCTCTTTTTTTTCTTGTTGAGATGCTTTATTTTATATTCTACGATGAAGGTGTTTGTGGTAGTGGTGATGATGATAGTGATGTTGGTA
>NC_051413.1:31032774-31033483 GCF_015228065.2 Penaeus monodon
TTCTTTCTTATCCTAGGTACTTAGATCCACTCCTCAAATACGTTAGGTTCAATGCTCGTCATTCTTTTTCTCTCAGATTTAGCTTTCGGCGATTATGAAAACTTAATTGTCGATGTCGAAGGTGGTTAAACTCTAGGGGTAATTTCGCCTGGTTTCACTTACTGGATCCGTGATACATAAACCCCGCGTATAATCAGTTCTCTTTTCTTCCAGTAAAGATCATATGAATAAAATAATATATAAGATATCAAAAACACATACTTAAAGAACTAAGCAAGTAACACAAAATATTTTAAGCTTACATAGACCAGAAACATTTCTTCTTCTCGCAATAACATACTTAACAGGATACTTAACATTTTCCTTTCTTTACTTTTCCTCTTCGCCCATTTCTCTGTTGTTGCACTTGTATCTCTTTTAGTTATTGCTGAATGTATTTACTCTCGTTTCTCGTTATCGCGAATTACAGAGGAGACAAAGCAAAGCAGGACAACTGTTCTACTTTCTTTTGTGCATTTATTGCTTCATAAACTTGTGTGGATCAGGTAATTTCGACTTAGAGTCCTCTATCTTGTTTTAAGCACCTATTTCATTTTCCAAAAGCGATCTCTCTTTTCTAATGCGTCATTCCCTGTGGTCAACATCCTGTCTTATCTCTAACGGACTGTGATTGGTTATGTCCCACTATCGAAAAACGTTAAAGTCTTCG
>NC_051413.1:31035374-31035441 GCF_015228065.2 Penaeus monodon
GACTATATAAATGACTATACAAATGATAACGTTTGATAGCAAATCAAGAAAACAGTTACACCCCCCC
>NC_051413.1:31036920-31037364 GCF_015228065.2 Penaeus monodon
ACAGCTGAATCTCTCTCTTCCAGTACGTCAGTTCCAATGGCTGACATCCCCCTCCGTTAGATTTAGCACTCGCTGACAATGGCAGGTTATTAAGCACGATCAAATTTTGTTAAACTCTATGGGAAGCTTCTCCTGATTTCATTTGCCAAATCCATAATCCATAGAAATTATGTAGGACTAGTTTTTCTTCGTTTCATTGAAGCTAAGAAAAGCGAATGCATATAGATGTTAGATATAGGTAAACAAATGAATAAGTAATTCGGAAAGACAGCATTTCACATTAATACATGCTAAAAAGGTGCTTCCCTTGTACAATAGTGTTCCCGGAAATAATAAACGTAATCTGTTCCTCATCTCTCTATCTATTCTCGACTCCCTCTTCCTTTTCTTCCTTTCCCCTTTGTCATTTTTATAATTTCGTTGTTATCCTCGTGTTTTCCCCCC
>NC_051413.1:31037399-31038022 GCF_015228065.2 Penaeus monodon
GGGGAACTCAGAATAATTACTATCCCAAGCAATGCAAGTCACAAAGGAATACCTTTGCTTTTTTGACTGAACGCTCATTTATTTATTTTTACTTAAGGAATCTCTAAGACTGTATGTAAAATTACTTTCCCTACAGCAATATACTTGCAGTTGTCTATTTCTTTGATTTTCCTTGTGAAAATATGTTATACAATATTCCTTTTTTATATATGTTTCAGGACGATACCGCGTATGTTATTATTCAAACTTGTCTTTTTTATCACTCTCTCCTTCTCTTTACGGCTGAATCCCTCTTTTCCAATACGTCAGTTCCAATGGTCGGCATCCTTTTCCCGTCAGATTTACCACTCACTGACTGTGACGGGTTATTACGCACTGTCGAAATCTATCAAACTCTGCGGACAACTATCCTTCTTTCACTTACTCAATCCGTAATGTAAAGACATTCCATTATTTTTGTTTCTTGGGGTGTCTGTGTATAGATACATATATAGATACATGGATGAGAAACTAACATATAGAACAAACAGAAACGTAGGTATCCCTGGAGACAGCAGACAAATAGATGGCCAGATAGATATTCATACAAAAAAGTAGGTAGACAGATTGATAAAAAGGGGAAA
>NC_051413.1:31038557-31040109 GCF_015228065.2 Penaeus monodon
GTAAGCACACCCATATACTCATGGACGCTAGTAAATAAATAGAGTGTATAGTTATAGCTTACTGAGACGAAGCAAAGTAGTAAAAATAAGTTTACACACAGCATAAGATACTTACATAAATGGTAGAACCAGAGCAAGCGGAGCGTTTGTGCAATAGGCTTCCTTGCAAATGTGACTAGAGCAAGAATCTCGTTATGAAATTTTAAAACTATTCTAGTTTTAGGTCACAGCAAATTACTGGAAGGACATTTTTATCGGCAATGCAAATTAGAGACGTTGTTTGTATCTTATTTAATGAAAATGCATGTTTCCTATATAGGAGGGAAAGGAAATTCATATTCCAGAGCGTGTAGAATGTCAGATGAATTGTTTCCAAAACCTAAATCTGGATTCAAAATATAGCTGGACAATAATGTCTACAGGACAGAGACATAATTTCAATTTCAAAAGGAAATCTGCCTCCAAAAGGAAAACAAACAAACGCATCATAGAAAAAGAAAAGTATCGGTGACATTGCCTTCGAGAATAAGACGCGCTGCAACCAAGACTGAACTGCAAGACTGAAGCGGGAAAAAAGACCGAAGACAGAATAGTTGCGACTCAGTCCAACGTAGTGTTCTCCTGGGGGATGAACCAAGAGCTAGGACTTCTAAGCTTTAAGGCCTGAAGCTTGGACTTCTAAGCTTACTGACTGTATCTAGGACTTTGTCACTGAGGATTACTCAATATAGAATACCCATTTCGAAACAGTTGTTAGGTCCTCAGCATAGGGGAACACATAGTTGTTTGTTTTGGTGTTTTAGGCTGTATAAAGCTGATCTCGCTATGGTAAAGTTTTATAAGAGCAAACATGTTTTTTTTTTTTATATATATATATAAAACTAGATGGTGATAGACGGCGAGGAAGTAGGGATTTCTGGAATCACGTCTTATCCCTTCTTCCCATTTTCGTTCCTGCTTCCATTCCCGCTCTCACACTTGCTTTCTCTTTTCTATGTCAGACAATCTCTCTGAGTAGATGCAGATAGGTACGCTTAGTATTATTATTCCAAGTGTCACAAAGCCGAAGCCAACGTTGGCCTTTCAGGAGAAATGACGTACAGAATTGGCGTCAGGGTATTAAGCCTCCCCCCTCCTCTGAGTTTGTAATACAAAAAACAAAAACAAAAATCACACATTTCTTTTACAAACATAAAACAGTTCTAACCTAGTTTTGGAAAGTACAAACATTCATCATAAAAAAATAAACAGATAAAAACTGAACAAGAATTTCATTAACACGAACTCGAGGACGAATTATGAGAAACACCACAGACATCCTTGGCGTTAAATCGGGTCCCGGAGGTTGAGCTTATCACAAGAGGCAAATGGAAGCTTATTCTGCCCAAACACACGCGTACACTTTCGACGTCTTCTCGAATGCTGATTTAATCTTTTGAGAAGAAAAAAGTCGCGTTGCGAGACAGCAAACTTCAACAAAAAACAAAACAAATAATGTGTATGAATTTTAAAAAATAGTAAATATAAGATTTCAATTTCTGCTGATTAAAGT
>NC_051413.1:31041398-31041648 GCF_015228065.2 Penaeus monodon
TCCGCTTCCCGCACTAACATGTTCTCGGTCGACTGAACTAGACTGCTGGATTATTATTTCAGGCGCGACATGAACGGTTCTCTCCCTCAGTATTTCCTATTAACCCTGTCTGATGTTTGACCTTTCGTGACCCTTGAAATAGCCGATATAGGTGCAAATAGGAATGTCTTAATGTACTTTAATTCTTTTTTTATCTCTTTCTTTTTTTTTCTCCTTTCTTTTTGTCTCTCTTTCTCTTTTTCCCTCCTCT
>NC_051413.1:31041748-31042293 GCF_015228065.2 Penaeus monodon
AAAATGCATGTATGTACATGAAATGCCACACAGGTATTCGAGTGTGCTTCCCTTGTCTCTCCGCAGCGCAGCATTGATTCCCTGAGTCAGCATAAAAATCCGCGTATATTGACCTGTCTGTTGGTGCTGGACACGCGCTCCGGATAAGCCTTGTGGCCGGGGGTGTTGCTCACGTTGCTGGAAAACTGGAATGCCTTGCTTCTTCTGTTGCAAGATGCTTCTTCGTGGAGGAAGGTTAGGGGGAAAAGGGGGAAAGGGGTGGAGGGTGGGGGGGGAAAAGGTGGAGGGGGAGAGGAGGGGTGGAAGGGGGAAGGAAAGGGGAGGATGGGGGGAAAGGGGAGGGTGAAAGGTTGGAGGGAAGGGGAGGGTGTTGGAGGGGGAAAGGAGGGTGGAGGGGAAGGGTAGGTGGGAAGGGAAGGGGAGGGTGGGAGAGCAAGGGGAAAGGGGAGAAGGGGAAGGAGGAGGTGGGGAAAGAGGGAGAGGGGAGAGGGTGAGGGAAAAGGTTCTCTCTGTTTGCGTGGGGAGAAATGTGGCTTGGTGGGTCT
>NC_051413.1:31042585-31042745 GCF_015228065.2 Penaeus monodon
TGAGACATGATATATTTTTATCTTATTTAATTAACATGATTTAAGTAAGTAGTTTTTTGAGAGGTAAATTTGAGGGGTTTAAATTAGCAGTAAGATGATAGTAAAAAAAGGAATTCTTGCAGCCTTTAAAGTTTTTTCTTGATATCAACACCTTTTCTAA
>NC_051413.1:31042777-31043496 GCF_015228065.2 Penaeus monodon
CAAAAACAGACGACGAAAATTCTACCCACTCAAACACGCACAAATAAAGCAAAGAAAATATATAAAGAAAAAAAAGGGACAAGAAAAAAAAAGGGGAAAAGAAAAAAGGACGAAAAAAAAATCGATTCCCAGGCCTGAGACGTCTCAAGCCGATCTGCCTGTCAAAGCCGACATATCTTCGTTCGCGAGTTTCATCAACTGTGGATTCAGCCGGATTCGACATCTCACAAACCCAATCCTTTTGGATCTCGATGATTCAGTAGTATTGCGCAGTTCAAAGGCTGGCGTTCGCGAGGGAAACTCATGCGGATTCCCCCGGATTAATTCCCCGGGGCAAACCGTTCGGGGATGCGGATTCATCGGATCGATAACACGTGTTATGTACCTATTAACTACGATTTAAAGAAAGTGGTAATTTGCGGATTTGGAGAGGTCGATGACCTACTTTGTTAGTACGTATCTCTTAAATTTACGAAAAAAGGGGGAATTAATGAAAGTTAACTCTTACTGCGTGATATTTGAGAATTCGCGTCGTGTATACAGCAGGAGTTATGACTCACCCGTTTCACGGTCCCTTTAGAGCGGGTTCATTAAGCTTTCATCTTAAATAAGCATTTTTCTTCTCTCAACTTTTGCAGGGGGGTACGACACGTGACACTTTCTTGTTTCTGTGATTTATATATTTTTCTTGTGGATTTTTTGTGTGAGAGAAGCATTAC
>NC_051413.1:31044656-31044858 GCF_015228065.2 Penaeus monodon
TCCTGCACTATAGATCCTAAGATAATCTGAGAATTGTTTCCGAACTTCTCAAAGAGGATCTCCACCCGTGGGAAATGCGGGCGGTACCTCAGCTGGGTGCGGGCGTGAGCGCGCGTCGAGGGACGTGATTCCGACCTGATCCTCCTTCGGGCGGCCGGAGCTGAGATGCGGTTCGGGGCGAGAGAAACAATTTCCCAAACGC
>NC_051413.1:31045067-31045215 GCF_015228065.2 Penaeus monodon
CACCTGGGAATGACGCCCATATTGATTATTTGTATCCCCATTCAGGATTTGCACAGAAATAAAATCTGACTGGTTCTCCTATCCATAGAGACAAGCCCATGTGTTATCAACCTTTGTCTGCACCGACTTGCAGTCGTGGGTAAAAATG
>NC_051413.1:31045252-31045405 GCF_015228065.2 Penaeus monodon
CATAACAAAAAAAATCGACATTTCGCTTTCCTGCACAAGAAAGGCGAAGAAAAAATTTGCTGTATTGATTATGGGAACGCATATTTTCCATTTAGCTATGATAGCATAATCTAGGGCAAGTACGCTGTCGAAAGCATTATAAACACGCACCCG
>NC_051413.1:31046856-31046942 GCF_015228065.2 Penaeus monodon
TGTTGGGAAAAAATCCATGCAATTTGTAATAATATGTATGACAATAAAATGTTTGATTTATAATAAGTAAACCATAAGTCTTCATA
>NC_051413.1:31047014-31047201 GCF_015228065.2 Penaeus monodon
GTCTTGAATTCCATTTTCTTTCAAACTTACAAGAAGTTTACATTTTCCCATCTGGAGCTCGATAGAGGCCTAACTCGATGACAAAACGACCATGACCCTTCGACACATCTTTCTATAAGGACATTTTAGCGTACAAACGGGTCAGTGGAACTACAGCTGCCATGAGTATTAAAAGTGACGGAATCCA
>NC_051413.1:31047620-31048039 GCF_015228065.2 Penaeus monodon
GGAGGGTGGTAGGGTAAAGGGGGGAGGGGAGGCATGCGATACACGTGGATGTTTATTCTATTTTTTTTCTTTTTTTTCTTTAAATTTTTCTTTTTCTTCTTTCTTCCGGAAATGTTTTGACTAAGATTCAAGCTGATGGTCGGCAAGTGTTGGTTAATCATCCTAAAATCAGACCCTTTTTATACCTAAATTTACGTTTTCATCTTTTTCTTTTTTTAGCAAGTACGTGCGTAGGATTTTATGACGGGGAAGAAGAGGGTTGAAAAAAAATCCTTTTTCGTTTATATTATTTAAAATTTATTGGTTCCGGAGAAATACGATGCAAGCAACCTACACTGGGTATGAACGGGGGTGATCGGGTACAAAAAGATTGGTACACATAAGAAAATAATATTATTTTTAAGTTCACTATGTACCTT
>NC_051413.1:31048066-31048379 GCF_015228065.2 Penaeus monodon
TTTAATACTTTCGATTACTAGATATATATTTCCTCCCGGCTAGCTGTAATCTACGCACTTAATCCCCTCTCCCAACCGTACTTTAATCTACAACTCAAAAAGAAAAAAAAAAAAGGCATGGAAGCACCATCCAGTTATTAATAGTTTAACCGACCCATCTTTTTTTTCAGAAGTGGCGGGAAACTGGAAGGTTTAGTTCCAGCAGTCTCTCCTTGGCGGCGTAGTGTCGTTCTTCCTTATTGTTTTATTCCTGCCGCAGAGTAAGTAATTTTCGTTATTTCTTGAGTTGAATAATTGACTTAGACAGGCAACT
>NC_051413.1:31050173-31050461 GCF_015228065.2 Penaeus monodon
GTTATATCAACGAGCACTTGTGTTATTCCATTATGACTGTCGTGAAACAAAATCATTGTTTTTCTACGAAATGACAAAAATTTTGTACTATTCATGTAAACTATATTATAATGGAATGGAATGAGAATGTAAATATGTGATTTTTTTTTAATAATCATGTAAATAGTGTTTTTTTATTATCTTCTCCTCTCGTTAGCATTTCATAGGTTCGTGAAGATTAATCATATTTTTTTTTGGGGGGATACGATATATTTTGTGCATCTGCGTTGCGGTCTTAAAGTTGCTTAG
>NC_051413.1:31050853-31050933 GCF_015228065.2 Penaeus monodon
CATAAACTGCCAGAACAATATCCAAGATGTCTCAAAGTAAACGTGATTGATATAGAATATATTGCAAGCTCTATGAATAC
>NC_051413.1:31050967-31051145 GCF_015228065.2 Penaeus monodon
AGGGACAGACATTATACTAGATGTTATACTATGTACGATTTATAAACAATATCAAGCGTTTTTTCAGAGGAAAATCTATGGTGTGTTCTCATAATGTTAAAATGTGTTTTAGATATAAGTTTTTTTGAGGACCGATAGATGTCCAAAGGTAAAAAAGAGAATCTGTAACGTTTATGTA
>NC_051413.1:31051294-31051438 GCF_015228065.2 Penaeus monodon
GAATCTACCTATTGTGTTAATCTTGTGACCTTTTGTGCCATCCGCATTTCTTTATGTCTCTCTGTTTTAACTTGTCTTTATTTCTCCTTTTTATATCTTTCTCACTCTCTCTTTTTCTCTTTTTCTCAATCTTTCCTTCTCTAT
>NC_051413.1:31051515-31051695 GCF_015228065.2 Penaeus monodon
CCTTTCCCCACACACACACCATAGGTGAGTGAATGTGTAAAATAGGCTCTTCTCCCCCCTTTAGGATGTGGGTTTTAGATCTGCTGAAGCTAGAAATTAAGTAGTAATTAGTACTCGGAAAAGGGCCCCAGTTTTTCCTGTATAACGCTAACACAGAGTCTCAAATGTTGATATTTACTC
>NC_051413.1:31051795-31052269 GCF_015228065.2 Penaeus monodon
GGTTTAAATTTCCCTTTAAAGATTAATCAAAAAAGCATCTAGTCTATTTTCTACAGGGAAATAGGATATAAAAACAATTTCTAGGAAATCTGATGTCGATACAAACAAAACTTCGGAAGAAACAGATATTATCAATAAACAAACTTTTTCCATCTACAGCTTTGCGTAAATAAGGGGATGAAAATTTATTCCTGCATCGAGAGAGGTATTGACTTTATTTTGACTACAATATAAAATAGGTTGTCAGAAAACGGAAACGGGAACAAGAAAACAATCAAAAAAGTTTTAATCCTGAGTTTTTCTTCCATTTGGAATGAAAAAGTGTTGTTTGGGAGCGTGCCCTGCCATTGGAAAAAGAAATGTTTGTTGTTTTATAGCTGTGTATTTTTAAAGTTTACCCCCCAGTACAAAATATTTGGTCTAGTCATTTCGGGAAAAACATCCCCCCCTAAAAAAAGGTAAAACGCGCGCCGT
>NC_051413.1:31052720-31053744 GCF_015228065.2 Penaeus monodon
CAAAGAACCTCATGGAAAGATGAATTAGACTTTAAAAAGTCACCGTTTGGAAAAACATTAAAGATCTCTTGACCGTCTGCTACCGCTGTTATCACCTCTTACCCAATCGAAAAATTCTATCTGTGGGGGACAGGAGGTCGGATAGTCAAAAGTTCCTGTTTCAAAACCCCACTCAGAACCCCGGGGGAGGCAAAGGCGGGGTCTTTTTAGATTAAAGTTACAGCAGGAACGTGGGGGGAATTAATGGAGAGAGTGACAGGGGAAAAGGTTTGGTCGTATTTTTCTAATGCTCCTTTGTTCTTTTGATTTCAGATCTTTGGGGATAATTTAGTGTGGGGGTATTTTTGTGGGGAAAAGTTATTAGTTGTTTAAAATTTTTTTTATGTTTGCTTCCGATCATAATGCAAAAATATCGACTTGCAATATTTGTTTTTATTATTTTTTCCATTTCGATTTCTATCAAAAAAGATACTAGAAAGCAATATCTTATTGTAAAACATAAATTTTTTTTTCATATTTCATATTTTTTATATTCCTAAAACTTCCGTAATAGGAAGCAAGATTTTTCATCACGGGAAATTTAATTCATTCCCCCAAGCATAATGGCTAATTCTCAGTAAAAAAAATTTCATGAAAAAGTGATGTTGTTAAAAAACATCAACACAAAATTACATTACAATTTAACCGCCAGACTCCAAAGTGCACTTTGCAACAACGAATCAGGGGCGGAATTTTTTTGAAAGAGAAAACAAAATGCAACTTAATGAAAAATTTTTAAGCAAGGTTCCTTTTATATAACTTATATTAAATGTTTCGGTAGACTGTGCAGCAACAAAAGGGATGTAATGAATGCAAAATTTGCAACCACAACTCGGTGCCCCTGAAGGTGGTAATTAGGTTGACTTACAGCCAAAGAAAAAAAAAGAGTGATTTTGTCCCTTTAAATTTAAATACCTTTAAAACCCTAGGCCGGGGAAATATTATTTAAAAAAGGTTATTTGTCCATGTTTATTTTTTACCACAC
>NC_051413.1:31053930-31054049 GCF_015228065.2 Penaeus monodon
AAGCAAGCTAGACAGCATTTCAGTTTTAAAGAGATTTACTCAGCACAATAGCGTTCCCGGGGAAACGGGAACTTAACCGTCCTCCTTCTTTTTTTCCTTATCTTTTGCTTCTTTCTCCC
>NC_051413.1:31054326-31054524 GCF_015228065.2 Penaeus monodon
CCATTACAAAATGCTAATTAATATAAAACGGGAAAAAGAGAAAAGAAAAATATTGCGTTCATTTTTTTTCCTGCTTTCGGCATTTGCTAAATGTTCATTGCGTAATTCTAATTTCTATCTCCAAGGACCTTTTTTTTTTCTTTTTGAGATGCTTTATTTTTATTCTACGATGAAGGTGTTTGGTAAGGTGATTTGAAG
>NC_051413.1:31054569-31055267 GCF_015228065.2 Penaeus monodon
TTCTTATCTGGGTATTAATCCCCCCCTAAAATACTTTGGGTTTAAATTCGTTTTCTTTTTTCTCTCAGATTTTGCTTTTTGGGGATTTTAAAACTTTAAATTTTCGATGTCGAAAGGGGGTTTAAAATCTAGGGGGAATTTTGCCTTTTCCACCCCCCGGATCCGTGATACATAAAAACCCCCCGGGATAACAGTTTCTTTTTTTCCAGTAAAGTCATATGAAAAAAATAATATATAAATATCAAAACAATACTTAAAGAACTAAGCAAGAACACAAAAAATTTTAAACTTAAATAGACCAAAAAAATTTTTCTTTCGCAATAACAAATTAAAAGGATACTTACATTTTCCTTTCTTTACTTTTCCTCTTCGCCCATTTCTCTGTTGTTGCACTTGTATCTTTTTTAGTTATTGCGAATGTATTTACTCTCGTTTCTCTTTATCGCGAATTACAGAGGAGACAAAGCAAAGCAGGACAACTGTTCTACTTTCTTTTGTGCATTTATTGCTTCATAAACTTGTGTGGATCAGGTAATTTCGACTTAGAGTTCCTCTATCTTGTTTTAAGCACCTATTTCATTTTCCAAAGCGATCTCCTCTTTCTAATGCGTCATTCCCTGTGGTCAACATCCTGTCTTATCTCTAACGGACTGTGATTGGGTTATGTCCCACTATCGAAAAAAAAGTTAAAGTCTTCG
>NC_051413.1:31057333-31057420 GCF_015228065.2 Penaeus monodon
AGGAAGACTATATAAATGACTATACAAATGATAACGTTTGCAAAGCAAATCAAGAAAACAGTTACCCCCCCCAAAAAAAAGAAAGGA
>NC_051413.1:31059071-31060202 GCF_015228065.2 Penaeus monodon
TACGATTAAATATCTTTTCTCTTTTTCTTTTTCTTCTTATCTTTACAAACTGAATCTCTCTCTTCCAGTAGTTTAGTTCCAATGGCTGACATCCCCCCCCTAGATTTAGCCCCTCGCTGACAATGGCAGTTATTAAACACGATCAAATTTGTTAAACTCTATGGGAAACTTCTCCTGATTTCATTTGCCAAATCCATAATCCATAGAAAATTATGTAGGACTAGTTTTTTCGTTTTATTGAAGCTAAGAAAGCGAATGCATATAGATGTTAGATATAGGTAAACAAATGAATAAGTAATTTCGGAAAGACAGCATTTCACATTAATACATGCTAAAAAGGTGCTTCCTTGTACAATAGTGTTCCCGGAAATAAAAAACGTAATCTGTTCCTCATCTCTCTACTATTTCGACTCCCTCTTCCTTTTCTTCCTTCCCCTTTGTCATTTTTATAATTTCGTTGTTATCCTCGTGTTTTTCCCCCCGTTGCGTCGGGTGTTATGTTGTTTTTGTTTTGGGGGAACTCAGAAATTACTATCCCAAGCAATGCAAGTCACAAAGGAATACCTTGCTTTTTTTACTGAACGCTCATTTATTATTTTTACTTAAGGAATCTCTAAGACGTATGTAAAATTACTTTCCCTACAGCAAAATACTTGCAGTTGTCTTTTTTTTGATTTTCCTTGTGAAAATATGTTATACAATATTTCCCTTTTTAATATGTTCAGGACGATACCGCGTATGTTATTATTCAAACTTGTCTTTTTATCACTCTCTCCTTCTCTTACGGCTGAATCCCTCTTTTCCATACGCAGTTCCAATGGTCGGCATCCTTTTCCCGTCAGATTTACCACCACTGACTGTGACGGGTTATTTCGCACTGTCGAAATTATCAAACTCTGCGGAAAAACTATCCTTCTTTTACTTACTCAATCCGTAATGTAAAGACATTCCATTACTGTTGTTTCTTGGGGGTCTGGGTATAGATACAATATAGATACATGGATGAGAAACTAACATATAGAACAAACGAAAGGGAGGTATCCCTGGAGACAGCAGACAAATAGATGGCCAGATGATATTCATACAAAAAGTAGGTAACAGATTGATAAAAGGGGAAAATGGGGGATCGCA
>NC_051413.1:31060898-31062389 GCF_015228065.2 Penaeus monodon
TGGACGCTAGTAAATAAAGAGTGTATGTTATAGCTTACTGAGACGGGCAAAGTAGTAAAATAAGTTTACACACAGCATAAGATACTTACATAAATGGTAGAACCAGAGCAAGCGGAGCGTTTGTGCAATAGGCTTCCTTGCAAATGTGACTAGAGAAAGAATCTCGTTATGAAATTTTAAAACTATTCTAGTTTTAGGTCACAGAAAATTACTGGAAGGACATTTTTATCGGCAATGCAAATTAGAGACGTTGTTGTATCTTATTTAATGAAAATGCATGTTTCCTAAAATAGGAGGGAAAGGAAATTCATATTCCAGAGCGTGTAGAATGTCAGATGAATTGTTTCCAAAACCTAAATCTGATTCAAAATATAGCTGGCAATAATGTCTAAGGACAGAGACATAATTTCAATTCAAAGGAAATCTGCCCCCAAAAGGAAACAAACAAACCATCATAGAAAAAGAAAAGTATCGGTGACATTGCCTTCGAGAATAAGACGCGCTGAAACCCAAACTGAACTGCAAGACTGAAGCGGGAAAAAAGACCGAAGACAGAATAGTTGCGACTCAGTCCAACGTAGTGTTCCCTGGGGGATAAACCCAAAGAGCTAGGACTTCTAAGCTTTAAGGCCTGAAGCTTGGACTTCTAAGCTTACTGACTGTATCTAGACTTTGTCACTGGGGATTACTCAATATAGAATACCCATTTCGAAACAGTTGTTAGGTCCTCAGCATAGGGAACACATAGTTGTTTGTTTGGTGTTTTAGGCTGTATAAAGCTGATCTCGCTATGGTAAATTTTTATAAGAGCAAACTGTTTTTTTTTTTTATATATATATATAAACTAGATGGTGATAGACGGCGAGGAAGTAGGGATTTCTGGAATCACGTCTTATCCTTCTTCCCATTTTCGTTCCCGCTTCCATTCCCGCTCTCACACTTTCTTTCTCTTTCTATGTCAGACAATCTCTCTGAGTAGATGCAGATAGGTACGCTTAGTATTATTATTCCAAGTGTCACAAAGCCCCAAGCCAACGTTGGCCTTTCAGAGAAATGACGTACAGAATTGCGTCAGGGTATTAAGCCTCCCCCTCCTCTGAGTTGTAATACAAAAACAAAAACAAAAATCACACATTCTTTACAAACATAAACAGTTCTAACCTAGTTTGGAAAGTACAAACATTCATCATAAAAAAATAAAAGATAAAAACTGAACAAAAAATTTCATTAACACGAACCGAGGACGAATATGAGAAACACCACAGCATCCTTGGCGTTTGAATCGGGTCCCGGAGGTTGGCTTTCACAGAGGCAAATGGAAGCTTATTCTGCCCAACACACCCCGTACACTTTCGACGTCTTCTCGAATTCTGATTTAATCTTTGAGAAGAAAAAAGTCGCGTTGCGAGACAGCAAACTTCAACAAAAAAAAAAACAAATAATGTGGAGAATTAAAAGATAGTAAAATAGATTCAATTTTTGCTGATAAGT
>NC_051413.1:31062422-31062974 GCF_015228065.2 Penaeus monodon
GAGGTTTAGCGAATCGAAACTCCATATTCGTGCAGTGAGTGCAAGTTTCTGCATACATTTGGACGCACAACGTAGAATAGGGGGAAAAAATAAAAAAATTAATAAAGAGTAAATAAACAAATTAATAGATATGGGATAATACAAAAAAAAATAAAAGAAAAAATAAAATAAAATAAACAAAAGATATAAAAAAAAGATAAAAAAAGATAAACTGTGGTGGTGTGTGGGTGGGGGGGGCGGAATAAAATAAAAAATATAAAGAAAATATATAATAATTATATATAAATAATATAATAAAAAATGTATAAGGAAATAAAAATAATAAAAAAATACTAAAAAATAATATAAAAACTATAATATAACATATTATATATAATAAATATATAAAAATATAATATATATAATAAAATATATATATAAATATATAAGAAATATATAATAACAAAAAATACACATAATATATAAGTATATAAAAATAATATATAATAATATAAAATACTATATTAATATATATATAGTGTGTATATTTGTATATGTGTGTGTATATGCATT
>NC_051413.1:31063024-31064015 GCF_015228065.2 Penaeus monodon
AAAAAATTATATATATAAAATATAAAAAATTAAATATAATTACATATCAATAATATAATTAATATTATTAAATATTATTAATTATATTATATTTTATATATAATATATTATATATAAAATTAATAATAAAAAAAAATTATATATTTTTTTATATAATATATATTTTTAAATTATATATTATTATTATTTTTTTTATTTAAAATTTTTAATATTATATATATAGTTTTTTGGTATTTTTTGATATGTATAATAAAAATTTTATTAATTTTATTATATAAAATATATATATTATTACACAATAAAAATTCCCCAATTTTTTTAAAATTTTTTTTTTTAAAATTTAATAATATATTATAATATAATTTAATATATATAACTGTGTGGGGGGTTTTTTGGTCTTAATAAATTATATATATATATATATTATATAATATATATTAAAATATATAATTTAAAATATTTTAATATATCTGGTTGTTATATATATAATATATAATAAAATTATATATAATATATATATAATATATACAAAATTTTAATATAATTTTTTATTTTAATAATTATATATAAATATTATAATTATATAAAGTGGGTTTAAAATATATATATCAATATAATAAAAAAATTTTTAAAACTAAAAAAAATTCACTAAAAAAATTTTTTTTTATTTTTTTTTTTATATTTTTAATTTTATTTTATATATATATATTATAGGTGTATTTTGTATATGGGGTTTGCTTTAATTTTATTATTTTTTTATTTAATTTTATTATATTTTTTTTTAATTTATTTAAGGGGGGGTTTTTTTTTTTGTTTTTTTTTATTTATACTATTTATTATTTACTTTTTTTTTTTTTAATTTATTATTTTTTTTTAAAAATTTAAAAAAATTTTTAATATATTTTTTTAAAAATAAAATTTATTTTTTTTTTTTAAAAAAATTTTTTTTTTTTTTTTTTTTTTAAAATTTTTTTTAAATATATATTTTTAA
>NC_051413.1:31064128-31064330 GCF_015228065.2 Penaeus monodon
GTGTGTGTGGTGTGTGTTGTGTGGTGGGGTTTGTGTGGTGGGTGTGGTGGTGTGTTGTTTTTTTGGGTGGGGGTTGGTGGGGGGTTGTGGGGTTTTGGGGTTTGTTTTTGGGTGGGGTGTGGGGCCAAACCAAAGTCCGTTCCGACTAACTGTTTCTCGCCAAAAAATGCGGTTTTTTTTTAAACCCCGGGTTTTTTTCAAA
>NC_051413.1:31064631-31064801 GCF_015228065.2 Penaeus monodon
ACTCCGCTTCCCGCACTAACATGTTCTCGGTCGACTGAACTAGACTGCTGGATTATTATTTCAGGCGCGACATGAACGGTTCTCTCCCTCAGTATTTCCTATTAACCCTGTCTGATGTTTGACCTTTCGTGACCCTTGAAATAGCCGATATAGGTGCAAATAGGAATGTA
>NC_051413.1:31065218-31065406 GCF_015228065.2 Penaeus monodon
CAAATTACTATTATTTTTTCACTTCGTTCGCATTTTTCATACTCAACATATCAATCAGTGTAAGTTACAGAGGAAGAGAGAAAATAAGAAAAAGGAAAAAAAGAAAAACAGAAGTGTTGCAATTATGTTGTATTAATGTAGTGCTTGGATGAATGCACATCCAAATCGGTCTGTGTGCGGGATATTGC
>NC_051413.1:31066177-31066425 GCF_015228065.2 Penaeus monodon
GTATACATTTTTTCCATGAATCATTCACTATTAAATTATTTCCATATTATTATCAAAAATTTAATCATAATCGACTTGACATGTCTTTCAGATATTTCAAAGTGAAATCTTTCCCGGTAAGATCAGTAATAACAGTGTCTTATAGTATTAATCTCACTGATATCTTGTCTTTTTATATGATTTAAAGAATACCAATATACAGTTGCATACGAAGATAACGAACGTTAAAGCATATTGATGAAGTAATC
>NC_051413.1:31066568-31066857 GCF_015228065.2 Penaeus monodon
AGAATAGGGCTGTAAGTTTTTCCTGCATGAAGAAGTATTGACTGTTATTGACTGCAATATCAAGCAGTTTCGGACGTAAAACGAACAAGTAAAAATCACAAAGCTTTTAATACCTGAGCTACTTTCATTCCAAGTTTGAGAATGAATAAAGTGTTGATTGGAGCGTGCCCTGCCAGCTCTGAGAAAAACGAGAATGTTTGTTGAGTTGATCAGCTGTGTAGTCTTTGAATGTTTACCCCCAAGTACAGAAAGTAGTGTCATAGTCATTTCAGGAAAACTATCTCCCCTA
>NC_051413.1:31067347-31068452 GCF_015228065.2 Penaeus monodon
CGTCATGGTAAAGATAAATTAGACTTTAAAAAGTCACCGTATCTGGATAAACATTATACTAGATCTCTTGACCTGTCTGCTACCCGACTGTTATCACCTCTTTACCCAATCGATAACTTCATCTATCTGATAAGGGGACAGGAGAGGTCGAGATCGAGTCAAAGACGTTCCTGCTTCAACACCCAACGTCAGCCCCATGGCGGAGAGGCAAGAGGCGTGGCTCTTTTGAGTTTAAAGTTAGCAGCAGTGAACGTGGGAGGAATTAATGGAGAGATGTGACAGGAAAATGCGTTTGGTCGTATTTTGCTAATGCTCCTTCGTTCTTTTGATTTTCAGATCTTGGTGATGAATTTTTTATGTGTGGTGGTATTATTGGTGGGAAAAGTTATAGTTGTATTATGAATTTTTGTTTTATGTTTTGCTTCCGATCATAATGCAACAATATTCGACTTGCAAATTGTTTTTATAGTTATTTGTTTCCATTTCAAATTTCTATCATCAAAAACGATACTAGAAATGCAATTTTAGTTATTGTAAATCATAAATTGTTTTTTCATATTTATATTTTTTATATTTCCTATAAACTTACCGTGAAATGGAATGCATAGATGTTTTTCATCACGGAAATTACATTCATTCCCCCAAGCATAATTGGCAAAATTCTCAGTAAACAAAATTTCATGAAACAGTGATGTTGTTAAAATCATCAAACACAAAAATTACATTACAACTTTAGAAACGCCAGACCCCAATGGGGCACTTTGCAACAAACGAGATCAGGACGTGAATTTTTTGAAAGAGAAAACACAATGAAATGCCTGTACAATGAAAATTATGAAAGAAAGGTTCCTTGTATATAACATTATATATAAATTTTTCGAGTAGAGCTGTGCACAACAAAGGTATGTAATGAGATGAAAAATTTTGCAAGCACATCAACTCGAGTGCTCCCTGAAGGTGGAAATTAGGTTGACTTGACAGCCAAAGAAAACAAAAGGATGTGATTTTTTGTCCTTAATTAACCTACCTTAATACCCTAGAGCCTGGGGAAGTATATAAACTAAGGTTATTTGTCCGATGTTTATTTTCCCCACACACACACAAG
>NC_051413.1:31068655-31069306 GCF_015228065.2 Penaeus monodon
AAGCAAGACTAGACAGCATTTCAGATTAAAGAGACTTACTCAGCACAATAGCGTTCCCGGGAAACAGGATACTTAATGCCGTCCTCACTTCTCTATTTTTCCTTATCTCTCCTGCTTCTCTTCTCTCCCCTTCCCTATTCTCCTCTTCCTTTGTCTCCTCTTCTCTTTTCTTGCCTTCTCATTTCTCCTTTTCCTTTTTTTCCTATTCTATTTTCTGTTTTTCTCCTTTCCATTCTTCCTCTTTCTCTTTTTCCCCTTTCTCCTCCCTCGTTTCTCCTCTTTCCCCTTTTCCTCCTCTCCTTCCTCATCTACCTCTATATGTTTTATTCTTTCTCTTCAGTATTCGTTTTCTTACATTTTCTTTTTTTCCTGTTATCATTCACTTTTTATAGCTCCCCTCCTTGGTCTCATTCTCGTTCCTTCCATTAACAAAATGCTAATTAATATAAGCAACAGAGAAAGAGAAAGAGAAATAGATTATTGCGTATCATTCTGTTCTCTGCTTATCGGCATTTGCATAAATGTTCATTGCGTAATTCTAACTTTCAGTATCTCCAGGGACCTCTTTTTTTTCTTGTTTTAGATGCTTTATTTTATAAATTTTACGATGAAGGTGTTTGTGGTAGGGATGATGATAGGTGATGTTGGGTA
>NC_051413.1:31069340-31070084 GCF_015228065.2 Penaeus monodon
TTCTTTCTTATCCTAGGTACTTAGATTCACTCCTCAAATACGTTAGGTTCAATGCTCATCATTCTTTTTCTCTCAGATTTAGCTTTCGGCGATTATGAAAACTTAATTGTCGATGTCGAAGGTGGTTAAACTCTAGGGATAATTTCGCCTGGTTTCACTTACTGGATCCGTGATACATAAACCCCGCGTATAATCAGTTCTCTTTTCTTCCAGTAAAGATCATATGAATAAAATAATATATAAGATATCAAAAACACATACTTAAAGAACTAAGCAAGTAACACAAAATATTTTTAAGCTTACATAGACCAGAAACATTTCTTCTTCTCGCAATAACATACTTAACAGGATACTTAACATTTTCCTTTCTTTACTTTTCCTCTTCGCCCATTTCTCTGTTGTTGCACTTGTATCTCTTTTAGTTATTGCTGAATGTATTTACTCTCGTTTCTCGTTATCGCGAATTACAGAGGAGACAAAGCAAAGCAGGACAACTGTTCTATTTTTTTGTTTCATTATTGCTTCATAAACTTGTTTTGGATCAGGTAATTCGATTAGAGTCCTCTATCTTGTTTTAAGCACCTATTTTATTTTCCAAAAGCGATCTCTCTTTTCTAATGCGTCATTCCCCGTGGTCAACATCCTGTTTTATCTCTAACGGACTGTGATTGGTTATGTCCCACTATCGAAAAACGTTAAAACTCTTCGGAGAATATTGTCAATTTCATTTTCTTGCTAGATGCG
>NC_051413.1:31072242-31072324 GCF_015228065.2 Penaeus monodon
TCATTTCTGATTGCTAATATCTTTTGATTTTTCTAAAAATTTTTATAATTTTATTTCACCAGTTCATCTGAGTACGTTTCCA
>NC_051413.1:31073065-31073148 GCF_015228065.2 Penaeus monodon
CAAAAGAATTTAGTAAAAAACTATATAAATGACTATACAAAAAATAACGTTTGATACAAATCAAAAAAAAAGTTCACCCCCCC
>NC_051413.1:31073200-31073288 GCF_015228065.2 Penaeus monodon
TATACATTTTTTCTCTTTTTTTGGTGTGTGTGTGTGGTGGTGCGCGCGCCGGGGCGGGGGTGTGTGTGGTTGGGGGTGGTTAAAATTT
>NC_051413.1:31073860-31073929 GCF_015228065.2 Penaeus monodon
AAATTTATTTTGGCCCCATCCCCCCGTGATTAATCCAACTTTTTTTCCCTTTTTTGCCCCCGGGGTCCC
>NC_051413.1:31074295-31074837 GCF_015228065.2 Penaeus monodon
ATAAATAGCTTATTCCTTTCATATCTATCTTATCGAATTCATCTTTGACATTTTCTCCCTCCACGTCATACGGCACTGACATACGCAAACAAGTAGTGCCAAGCAGTGCCAAGCAGTGCCCGTGTAAACAGCCCATCCAACACACATTTTGGAATTCGAAATGCTCATATCATTTGGAAATATCGACACGTGCCAGGTGTCAGACGAGTTGCTATAATACTCACAATAATATTTGTTAATATTAAATCTGCTGTATCATGATATTTGGTAAAAATCCCGTTGCAATGATTGATGTATATTTTCTGTGGTATTGGTTATGATACTTGGTATGGCACTTGCTGGGAAATTATAACATGCTATGATTTTTGCAGTGATTAGTGTTCTAGCACTCCGTAACAATTGTTATAATCCCCTGTACAAAAGTTGAAATAAATGCAAAAGCTATTTGATTAAAAAAAATCGTGAGGATTATAGAATGATAATAATACAAGGGAAAAGGATTATGGAAGTAGAAATGATGATCTGTACTAGACATTATGCAT
>NC_051413.1:31075410-31075646 GCF_015228065.2 Penaeus monodon
CAACTGAATTCTAAAATGATTGTGCTCTATGTCATCTTTAGCGCTGTCGAGTGTTTGAATATTCTTGGAATAAATCCTTGTAGCTCGAGTACTTTCTAACAAGTACCTGCTCCTTAAAGAATTAAAATCCTGGAGACTTTAGTAAGATGTACCCATCGGAATTTACAGAAACTGGAAACATCAATAAAAAAATGTGAGGAACGAATATCTGTTTTATCGTAATAAATGAATAGATG
>NC_051413.1:31075771-31076005 GCF_015228065.2 Penaeus monodon
CATACATGTTTTGTGACTTTACTTTCCATTCAATATATGCTTTAACTGTTTCGTTTATCTTCCGTATGCAACTGTATATTGGTATTTCATTAATCATATAGATCAAAAGACACAGATATCAGTGATGATTTAAAATCTAAAAGGGAACACATGTTATTACTGATTCTTACCTTTTCCAGGAAGTATTTCACTGTTGAAATATCTGCAAGACATGTCAAAGTATATGGATGATGT
>NC_051413.1:31077328-31077502 GCF_015228065.2 Penaeus monodon
TCCCGCACACAGAACGATTTGGATGTGCATACAAGCATACATTAATACAAAAATAATGCACACTCGTTTTCTTTTTTTCCTTTTTCTTATTTTCTCTCTTCCTCTGTAACTTACACTGATTGATATGTTGAGTATGAAAAATGCGAACGAAGTGAAAAAATAATAGTAATTTGA
>NC_051413.1:31077881-31078055 GCF_015228065.2 Penaeus monodon
TATATAGATGTACATTACAGTACATTCCTATTTGCACCTATATCGGCTATTTCAAGGGTCACGAAAGGTCAAACATCAGACAGGGTTAATAGGAAATACTGAGGGAGAGAACCGTTCATGTCGCGCCTGAAATAATAATCCAGCAGTCTAGTTCAGTCGACCGAGAACATGTTA
>NC_051413.1:31079154-31079603 GCF_015228065.2 Penaeus monodon
ACTTTAGAAATCACAGAAATTGAAATCTTATATTACTCCTTTTTTTCAAATTCTACACATTAATTTGTTTTTGTTTTTTTGTTGAAGTTTGCTGTCCGTCGCAACCTCGAACTTTTTTTCCTTCCTCAAAAGATTAAATCAGCATTCGAGAAGAGTTGCCGATTGTTGTTTTTTCTCGAGATTGGAAGGGATACAGTAAGTCCCTTGACGTCGAAAGTGTACGCGTGTGTTTTGGGCAGAATAAGCTTACATTTGCCCTCTTGTGATAAGCTCAACCTCCGGGACCCGAGTTTAAACGCACGGATGTCTGTGGTGTTTTCTCATTTCGTCCTCGAGTTCGTGTTAATGAAATTCTTGTTCAGTTTTTATCTGTTTATTTTTTTATGATGATGTTTGTACTTTCCAAAACTAGGTTAGAACTTTTTTATGTTTGTAAACGACATGTGTGA
>NC_051413.1:31079630-31079900 GCF_015228065.2 Penaeus monodon
ACAAACTCAAGGAGGGGGGAGGCTTAATACCCCTGACGCCAATTCTGTACAGTCATTTCTCCTGAAGGCCAACGTTTGGCTTCGGCTTTGTGACACTTGGAATAATAATACTAAGCGTACCTATCTGCATCTACTCAGTAGAGTGGTCTGACATAGAACAGAGAAAGCAATGGACAGCGGGATGAAGCAGGAACGAAAATGGGAAGAAGGTTAAGACGTGATTCCAGAAATCCCCTACTTCCTCGCCGTCTATCACCATCCTAGTTTTAT
>NC_051413.1:31079920-31080293 GCF_015228065.2 Penaeus monodon
CCTGTTTGCTCTTTTAAAACTTAACCATAGCGAGATCAGCTTTATACAGCCTAAAACACCAAAACAAACAACCTACAGGGTGGGGGTTTCCCCTATGCTGAGGGACCTAACAACTGTTTCGAAATGGGTTTCTATAATTGAGTAAATCTCATTGACAAAGTCCCTAGATACAGTCCGGTACGCTAGAAGTCCAAGCTTCAGGCCTTAAAGCTTAGAAGTCCCTGCTCTTGGTTCTGCCCCCAGGAGAAACACTACCTACGTTGGACTGAGTCGCAACTATTCTGTCTTCGGTCTTTTTGTTTCCCCGCTTCAGTCTTGCAGTTCATCTTGTGTTGCAGCGCGTCTTATTCTCGAAGGCAATGTCACCCGATAC
>NC_051413.1:31080334-31080918 GCF_015228065.2 Penaeus monodon
GAGCAGATTTCCCTTTTGAATTGAAATTTTGTCTCTGTCCTGTAGACATGATTTTCCAGCTTATATTTTGAATCCGAGATGTTAGGTTTTGGAAACAATCCATCTGACATTCTACACGCTCTGGAATATGATTTCTTTCCCACTCCGTTATAGAAACAGGCATTTTCATTAAATAAGATACAAACACAGACGTCTCTAATTTGCATTGCCGATGAAAAAAATGTCCTTCCCAGTAAGTTGCTGTGAACACCCCCCTAAAACCTAGAATATTTTTTTTTAAACTTTCATAAACGAGATTCTGCTCTATTCACATTTGCAAGGAAGCCTATTGCACAAACGCTCCGCTTGCTCTGGTTCTACGCATTTATGTAGTATCTTATGCTGTGTGTAAACTTATTTTACTATTTGCTTTGTCTCTAACTATAACTTACACTCTTTTTTTACACGTCCTGGGAATGGGGGTCTTACTCTATTTTTTTATCTTCTATCTTTTATTCGTCTTTTTGTCATGTTGATCTATCTATTTTTTTTTATATTTTTCGTATCTTCTTTTTTTTTTTTCTCAAAAACATCAACCAATTGCT
>NC_051413.1:31081334-31081953 GCF_015228065.2 Penaeus monodon
TCGATCCCATTTTCCCCTTTTTTTCAAACTTCTCCTACTTTTTTGTTGGAACTATCGGCCATTATTTGTCTGCTGTCTCCGGGGTACCTACTTTCTGTTTGTTCTTATGTTTTTTTTTTTCTCCATGTATCTTATTGTATCTATACACAGACACCCCAAGAAACAAAAATAATGGAATGTCTTTACATTACGGATTGAGTAAGTGAAAGAAGGATAGTTGTCCGCAGAGTTTGATAGATTTCGACTGCGTAATAACCCGTCACAGTCAGTGAGTGGTAAATCTGACGGGAAAAGGATGCCGACCATTGGAACTGACGTATTGGAAAAGAGGGATTCAGCCGTAAAGAGAAGGAGAGAGTGATAAAAAAGACAAGTTTGAATAATAACATACGCGGTATCGTCCTGAAACATATATAAAAAGGAATATTGTATAACATATTTTCACAAGGAAAATCAAAGAAATGGACAACTGCAAGTATATTGCTGTAGGGAAAGTAATTTTACATACAGTCTTAGAGATTCCTTAAGTAAAAATAAATAAATGAGCGTTCAGTCAAAAAAGCAAAGGTATTCCTTTGTGACTTGCATTGCTTGGGATAGTAATTATTCTGAGTTCCCC
>NC_051413.1:31081988-31082432 GCF_015228065.2 Penaeus monodon
GGGGGGAGAACACGAGGATAACAACGAAATGATAAAAATGACAAAGGGGAAAGGAAGAAAAGGAAGAGGGAGTCGAGAATAGATAGAGAGATGAGGAACAGATTACGTTTATTATTTCCGGGAACACTATTGTACAAGGGAAGCACCTTTTTAGCATGTATTAATGTGAAATGCTGTCTTTCCGAATTACTTATTCATTTGTTTACCTATATCTAACATCTATATGCATTCGCTTTTCTTAGCTTCAATGAAACGAAGAAAAACTAGTCCTACATAATTTCTATGGATTATGGATTTGGCAAATGAAATCAGGAGAAGCTTCCTATAGAGTTTAACAAAATTTGATCGTGCTTAATAACCTGCCATTGTCAGCGAGTGCTAAATCTAACGGAGGGGGATGTCAGCCATTGGAACTGACGTACTGGAAGAGAGAGATTCAGCTGT
>NC_051413.1:31087238-31087325 GCF_015228065.2 Penaeus monodon
GGGGGGGGAACGTTTTTGATTTGCTTCAAAAAGTTTCATTTGTTTGTCATTTTTATGTTTTTCCTTTACCACTTCTTTTTATGCGTG
>NC_051413.1:31088008-31088075 GCF_015228065.2 Penaeus monodon
GAGATGAAAAAGATAGAATAGATTGGGTTCTACCAGATGAACTGAGTGAAATAAAATTTTTAAAAAT
>NC_051413.1:31088968-31089105 GCF_015228065.2 Penaeus monodon
CCCAAAAAACCACACCAAAAACAACACACCATAAATAATTTTTAAAAATAAAATAAATAATATATATATTTATTTTTAAAACACACACACACCACCAACCCCCCACACCACCCCACAACCCCCCCCCAGCCCAGCAC
>NC_051413.1:31089569-31089761 GCF_015228065.2 Penaeus monodon
TAATTTCCTCCCCATCCTTCCTGTGCTCTCTTCCCCGACACACAAGAATCTCCTCACAGCTGGATTGCATTTCATTCCGCCTTAATTAGCAAAGACATAATTGGTGTTTCTCTGTATCCTCTAATTCGTGCCCTGAAACGTCTCAGCTGAGTGAAGTTAGTTTAGCATTAGCTTTTGATTCTGCTATGAAGC
>NC_051413.1:31089785-31089912 GCF_015228065.2 Penaeus monodon
ACTACATTTTCATTACGGTTACTTTCCGTCTATCTTGAGTGATTTTCTTAAGACGCTTTAGTATTTTCTTATTCTTACGTTTTCTGTTCATTTCTATCTTGATTGGTTATCTTATGACGTTTTTTTT
>NC_051413.1:31090592-31090846 GCF_015228065.2 Penaeus monodon
GGGAGGTAGAATAATTTCCTTGTGACACTTCTATCTCTTTCTCTCCTCTGCATCTTTATTCCTATTATTTATCATCTACAATAATTTAAATTACCTTACGGCGCTTCTATAATTACTCTCTCTCCTAAAATTTCCATACTCCCCCTCTATTTTGAATTATGCTTCGCAAATTAAAGACATTAATGAGATGATGGCATGGTCTTTACCCAATATTTAAACCAATTAAAAGTTATTTAATTTCCCCGGCGGGGGTT
>NC_051413.1:31090920-31091064 GCF_015228065.2 Penaeus monodon
ACTGTTTTACAATAAGTATTAAAAAATATTGTTTTTATCTTATAATCATTAGATTATTTTTGGGTTATCATTTTGGGTAATAAAAAGATTGTTATCATTTTTTCTTTTACGTTATTATTTTTGTTTTTTTACATCCTTCCTTGC
>NC_051413.1:31091223-31092652 GCF_015228065.2 Penaeus monodon
GACCATCATTATGCTTTCTATACATCCATTGGATTCTCCCCGTTTTCTGTTTTTAACTTGACTCCGTTTTCTTCCTCCCCGACGTAGGGCAGGCTCAGGTGCTCTTCCGAACCTGCTCCGAAACCAACATGTCCCATTTCTGCGACGTCCACTTTGAGAAGCTGAGCAACGACGCGTGGAACGACTCACAGCCTGCTACAGGACGTGCGACACGGATTTCTGCAATACCCATAGGATGGAATACCTCAGCAATGCCCCTTTTGCCACAGGGGTACGGATGTCCCCCTCTGCAAAAAGGGGCTGTGGCGGCCATCTTGACTCTGCTCACCAAAGGCATTATTGGAACCTGATTTTCGGTGCTGGAAAAAAGAGAGGAACAAAGTCTTTTAAAATTGTTTAGTGAGACGCTCTAAGTCTAATTCGGAGAAAATATATAGATATACAAAGACAGATCTAACTGTTTCTGCCTGGATAATCTATAAAAAAGACAATGTTTTATGTATTAGCGATATATGAATGTAAGAAATATCATTCCATGTCTTATCAATATAGATGGTGTTTGCTTCCATATTTTAAGCTATTTTAAAGGAAAAAATCTTTTTATATCGAATATATATTGCCAAGAGAGAGTTTATATGTTTCCATTCTAACAATACAATGATATCATGTTACTGCCACAAGACATACGAGCCCTTCCACCCCTCCCTTTCATTTTCTATTCATATACTTTCTATTGTACAGTATAACCGTTGCTCTGTTTCAGCGAATTCGTTCAATAATTAATGGACGTTCGTCTCCAGGTGTTACAGCTTCTAGAGAGTTATTGTTGCTAATGCTTAATGAGAGATTTAGGAAAAGCCGCCATTTTTTTATTTTTTTTGTATGAACTGTGAGATCTCGAGGAAATCCGCGAGATACAACGAGAATCCGTGAGATCTCAAGGAAATTCACGAGATACAACGAGAATCGGTGAGATCTCAGGGTAATCCCCGAGATTCAACGAGACTTGTTGAAATCCCACGAAATATCACGAATTTCACGGTTCAGGTGAATCAGTGTGTTGGTTCCGTGAAATTTTCTCTAACAAAAAAAAGCTTACTATCATATAATGACACAAATAAATATAAGATTAGATTAGACATTGACATCCAGAATGATGGGTGTAATAATATTATAATTTCGATGTATGAGACGAAAAATTATGAAGATGACATGATGATACTCATAACAATAACAACAAAAACAAACTAAAAGGAATGATGATAAATATTGCACAAATGATCATGCTTTTATTGATTCTTCATAATTCATCATATTAATAACGTTGACAAAAATGTCAGTTATCTATTATAAAAAAAAAAAAAAAACATTATATCTAAAACACAAAATTAAATCATGCAACAACATAGAAGCTTCACAGACCGATCTG
>NC_051413.1:31092907-31093065 GCF_015228065.2 Penaeus monodon
CCCATAACATCAGTTAATTAAAAATCTCTATTACAGGCACCACTACCCTAATCACATGTTGCTATGCTGCTGCAGTTTAAGTGCGCCAATTTATTACAGCCTCATGATCATAATTAGTCAGCGTTCATTAACACCCCCTCGAAAAACTGCTATGAAAT
>NC_051413.1:31095625-31095859 GCF_015228065.2 Penaeus monodon
TTCTTTTACTCTCTCTTTTTTCTTCTTCTTTATTTTACTCCTCTTTGAAGCCGAAGGAATTACTTTGATTTGGCAACGTTGCTCATTAAACGATGGCAACAATGTGTTTGATGTTGGTGATGAAAATCTACGGTTGACTGGAACCTCATATTGATGGAACCAGCTTTAAAAGTGTGTATCTAAGGTTAAATTACTTAGGTTAATGATATTCTGTGCTCATGTTACTGGTGTGTT
>NC_051413.1:31096211-31096500 GCF_015228065.2 Penaeus monodon
TTCCGTTTTTGTATCATGACTGGTGATGGAATTCTGTGCGCAATCTGGCTTAAGCCTTTTTTTACATGAAACTCTTCCGCATTCTAGCCCTTAGTTCCATGTACAAATATTTGCTGAAATGGATGTTTAATAAATAAAGAACATTTTTATGTGTTCGACATACTGTTTCAAGCAGTTTAGTTTGATTAATTTTAAATACCCTTTTGGTGTGTATAGATATATAAAAAAATAATGTAGTAAATGTATAATAAATATATAATAAAGGGTTTAGAGAGGGAAGTGGAGAAAG
>NC_051413.1:31097107-31097565 GCF_015228065.2 Penaeus monodon
GAGCAGGAGAGAGCACGAGGAGGAGTCAAAAAAATGATAATAAAGAACCAAAGCCTTAAAAATCATAATTGAATAAAAGAATTGATAAATTAACGAATCAAATCCTAAAAAAAAAATCATAAACAAAACAAACGAATTGATAAATTGACGAATCAAAACCTAAAAAAAAATCATAAACAAAATAACTGAACGAATCAAATCCTAGAAAAATCATAGATGAATAAATGGATTGATAAGTTAACGAATCAAAGCCTAATAAATCATAAGTAAATAGATAAGATGAATAATAAAAGAAATTGAAGGCTAATGTTAGTAATGTCCGGTAATAGAAACAATAAAGAAAAACACATAACAAGAAGGAAATACGTATGTAATTAACATATCATTAATATATCAATACCTTTTTTACGAGTTCTTGTCATATTTCGCATAATGTGTGTGTGTAGGCGAGTGTGTTT
>NC_051413.1:31097705-31097821 GCF_015228065.2 Penaeus monodon
TTTATACACTGGCATTTTACATTTAATAGAATCAGGCATACTTTTAACACCGAAGAAGATAAAAGAGAAATCGTGATAAAAAATGTGAATGATAAAGAGAAAGAAACTGATTATAG
>NC_051413.1:31097972-31098404 GCF_015228065.2 Penaeus monodon
GGCGAATCAAAACAGATTATCCTGATAAAAAAAATCATATCTTGATTTATCCAACGTTTTCGAGAACATAACAACGAGCTGAGGAGGAATTTAAACTGAACTCGTGAGGATAACAGAGAGCAGTAAACAGATAACAGAGAACATAAAACAGATAACAGAGAACATAAAACAGATAACAGAGAACATAAAACAGATAACAGAGAACATAAAACAGATAACAGAGAACATAAACTCGTGAGGATAACAGAAAGCATAAAATCCAGCGGAGGACAAACCAGAGGACTTTAAACTGGTCTCGTGAGGATAACAGATATAACCACAATTTTCGTTTCTTCTATGGCAACTCTTCGACGGGGGTGGGGGAAGCTACGCCTTCAAATAGTATGTAGATAAACTACCAAAATAGCAAATAAATTGATTTTTTATAAAGAT
>NC_051413.1:31098453-31098899 GCF_015228065.2 Penaeus monodon
GTATCATCTATTAAAAAAAAATAATGCTGAGAGATTGATAGAATAACGTTTAAGTGAACAGATAAACCGACTAATAATCAAAAGCAAATAGAGATAAATTGATACGAATAAAAGCATAACTATTAGCATGAACAGATTTTTAAAAAATATGTTTCCCTTCAATAACTTACCTTCGAAAAGACTTTTATTAAAGAAAATACTACCAACTCAGCTGCCTTCCAATACCAGCACCATCTAATTTCACCATAGACTCACCATCGCTGTATTTATTCCCAGATATTCTTCAGAAATATATATAAATCAAAGTTTTTTTGTGGAGGAGATCCCGAGCAACTGCATAGTAACATTCTCTGTTGGTATTTCATTAATAAGACAGAATTATTCTCCTTAATTGAACAGGGCAATGTTTCCGGGGCACAGTCTTGGCGATGAGACAATGTAGGAGG
>NC_051413.1:31099185-31099320 GCF_015228065.2 Penaeus monodon
ATCTGTCTTCTTATTCATCATACCTTTTTACATCAACGTTCCCTAAAAATATCCTTTTCATCATGTTGTTGAATATCTTAAGATTTTTTTTTACATGATGACTATTATTCCTATTTAACGTTTTATTCTCGTTGC
>NC_051413.1:31099571-31100026 GCF_015228065.2 Penaeus monodon
ATATAATGCTAGAATCAGGCCTGTATGTAACTTAACTATAACTTGTATATAACTTGACTATATTTGACCTTAGGAATCCTGTCAGCTTTTCTCTCCACTGCTTTAGCTCTGTCTTGGGTAAGATTGTGACAGATCATATTCTAGTAAGTTATGTTAGATCAGGATAATTAGAATAAACTGAGATACAGGTAATGGGCTACAAAGAGACGTTAATCAGTAGGTGGAGGAATTAATGAGAAATTATTTGGAAATGCAAAATGCGTGTGCCCTATTAGCGATACCCACCTCCAACGTATTTGAAAAGCTCAGGATATCCACACAAAAAAACATCTCTTGCTTAATCTCTATCCCGAAAAACAACTATAGGCACAGCGATCAGTAAAGGACTGACTTTTTGAAACCGAATTGAACCTTATTGCTATACACAGAATAAACGAAGATGGGCCAGATGAGTA
>NC_051413.1:31100149-31100617 GCF_015228065.2 Penaeus monodon
CATGAATATATTATAAATGCCATAAATATTCTTCCTGGCCAGATAGTTAATAGTTAATCAACTGAAACTCACTCTTAATATGATCACCACGAAAGCAATCTGCTCTTGAAAGATTCATCGTTTTTTTTTTTTTCAAACTTCTGTAAGTGACCCGAGAAAAATTGCCACATTTCTTAAAAATCTCCTTGATTAAACGTTTTTCTTAAGAAATAAAAAACTAACGAACTCTAATATAAACACCAAAAAGCTAATTGATACGAAGAGAAATTTTAGTCGAACGATCATCACAATCCAACACCAATAACTCCCATTTCTTGCAATCGTGCAACTACCAACTCGACTCTAGATGGAAGTACAGACTGTTAATCAACGCCAGGTGGACCAATAGTTGATGGAATGGGAAGTCGAATACAAAGACAACTGAAGGAGGCTTTGTTCCCGCGAGGCAAGGCTGTATGTGCAAGGCAT
>NC_051413.1:31101393-31101527 GCF_015228065.2 Penaeus monodon
GAAGGCTGTATTAAAGAGAGAGAGAATGACAAAGAAATTCCGAGAAAAAGAAAGATGGGGGGGGGTAAGGACGAGGAAGGGGAGGTAGACAAAAGGATGGAACAGACAGTGGAAGAAAGGCAGTACTTAGGATA
>NC_051413.1:31102372-31102737 GCF_015228065.2 Penaeus monodon
CATCGAGGCGGAAAAATTGGCACAATGGGGACTTAGCGCCATGTATTCACGTGTCAGTCACAGGTGCCAGTGTTTTCAGAAGACTGGCGAGAGAGGATGGTGATGGTGAGTGAGTCCGACAGAATATTGGAACGTGAAAATAAGAAACAAAAATATTATCGTATTATATTTCTTCTGTTTTTGTTTTTTTCTCTTAGTTTTTTTTTCTATCTCTCTCGTTTTGTTGTTGTTCTTTATATTCCAGTTTCCTCATTCCTTCTGTTCCTTATTATTTCGTTCATTTTTCTAATTTCTCGAGTGACAGACAAACAGGACTACAATATTACCAAAGACTCGTTTCAGAAAAATCTAAATTCAGACTTCAG
>NC_051413.1:31102833-31102905 GCF_015228065.2 Penaeus monodon
TATAATTTTATTCTTCTGAGCTCAGACAATGGCAGCTTCAAAGACACACAAAACAAACGCAATATAATCATC
>NC_051413.1:31103166-31103320 GCF_015228065.2 Penaeus monodon
ATCATATCCTGAGGAAGATATCAAAAAGCTCTGCCAGGTATTATTAACCCAAGATATGTCCACCTTTCGTAGAATTTAACAAGTAAAAACATCAAGAAAATCCAAAAATAACAGCATAATTTTTTCATAAAAATTGTATTTCAAATTTCAGGTG
>NC_051413.1:31104461-31104682 GCF_015228065.2 Penaeus monodon
TTTCGAACTGATGAAACGAAATTATTTCAGAAACGATAACATGACTGTTCCAGAAATTGATATTACACATATGAGAGAACAAAGCGGAATTGATAACAAAACCAATGTTCTATTTTTAGTATGCACGAGAAATCGGATATTTTCATAAGCACGTGTGTTATATATAGCCAATCAATTCATTTCCCTCTGCTAGCTATGGGAAATTATTCATCGCGAGAGCG
>NC_051413.1:31105341-31105420 GCF_015228065.2 Penaeus monodon
GTTGGTTTTGTTTGTTTGTTTATCACAAGGACAGCTGGCAATGAAGGTCATATTTTCTCGGAGATTTTGTAATATGGAA
>NC_051413.1:31106187-31106579 GCF_015228065.2 Penaeus monodon
TTCATACATATTCCTAATAACTGGCGCTCACCAATCAATTAAGAAATGAACGAAAAAAAAATAAACGAGGAAATGGCAAATAACAATAAAAAGGAAGAGTAAGTGACCCCCAAAAAAACGAATGAAAGAAGAAACGAACTAATAAATAGATAAAAAAAAATAATAATAAAAAATAAGAAAAAAATAAATAAAATAAAGAAAGATGAAACGAACTAATAAAAGGAAACGAAATAAAGAATTGAAGAAAGAGAGCTGGGATAAACAAGAAGTTTAAGAAAGAAACAAAGAACGAATTTAAGAAGGAAGGAGAGTATGAACACATTAAAGAAACGAAGAAATAAAATAAGAAAAAAGAAAATGGACATAGAAGATATAAAGGAAGGATAGGTTTA
>NC_051413.1:31106645-31106776 GCF_015228065.2 Penaeus monodon
CAAAGAAATGTACACCGGCGAAAGCAATGAACAAAGATTGATGAAGAGAAATTAGAAATTAGTATTTAAAAAAATAAACAAAGGAGGAAGAGAGAAACGGCGGGAAAATGCAAACAACGAAAATAATTCCC
>NC_051413.1:31106917-31107114 GCF_015228065.2 Penaeus monodon
GTAAAAAATATTACCCGGGATCGTAATAAGATATACCTTTTCTGATGATTTTATTGATTTATGTAAATACAGTTTGGTAAATGATGGTAAACCTGAAATAAGTTGTCATATCATTGACTTTACCCTGCGAATAATTTTCCATTTTGCAAACTGCTCTTGAATGAACCCGATCTTATCATCCCGTTAAAGTCATTCGG
>NC_051413.1:31107180-31108558 GCF_015228065.2 Penaeus monodon
GGGTCCTCGGTTTCTATAAGAGTTTCCCCTGCGATTTTCTCCATTTTCTCTGGGATCGTTTTCGTTATCTTCCTGATTCTTTTTTACGTTTTTCTGTCTCCTCAGTTTTCCTCCTCCTCTTCTCGTTCCTTTTCCTCCTCTCCTTCCGTTCTCTTCGTTCTCGTTTCCGTTCTCTTCTTCGCTTCTTTCTCCCTTCCCATTTTTCCTCCTCTTCTTTTCCATCCCTTCTTCACCCTCATTCCCTTTTCTCCTCCACCAATTATCCCACTTCTTCTTCTTCCTCCTCCTCCTCCTCCTTCCAAAATTATTCCTACTCCCCCTGTTCTCCTTCCCCCCTTTATTATCATTGTTCTTCTTCTTCCCCTTCGCAGAAATTACAACGTCATAGGAAGGTGAAAAAGACGAACAGAAAACGGAGTCTTTCGTATGGTCGTATATCCACTGAAGAAATTTAATTAATTTCACGTAGACTCCTGAAAAAAAAATTGATAACAGATATCTATTATGATTATTTAATTATTTATTTATAATAGAAATATAATACCTAGTAGATTTCTATTATGATTATTTGATTATTTATTTATAATAGAAATATAATAGATAACAGATTTCTAGTAATAATCATTCAATTTAATTAAATTTTTTTTCTTATTTAAGTATTTAATTAGTTAATAACAACTTTTATTATTACTATTTAATTATCTAATAACAGATTTCTATTATAATTATTCAATTATTAATTATTTCTATTATTAACGTATGCTACATTTTTTAAGTTATAACTCTAGAAATAGAAAAGGTAATAGATTTTATTATTACTACTTAATTATATAATTATTTCTATTATTAACATATAGATCTTATTATTACTATTTAATTATTTGATTATCTAATGATAGATTTCTATTACAATCATTCAATTACTTAATTATTTCTATTATTAACATATGATTTTTTTTTTTTTTTATTATATCTAGAAGTATATTAGGTAACAGATTTTATCATTATTATTTAATTATCTCATTATAATAGAAATATCATAATGTAATATAATTATTTAATTATAATAGAAATATAATAGGTAACAGATTTCTATAATAATCATTTAATTATTTCTATTATTGACGTATAATATAACTTTTTATTATAACTACCTAGAAACATAGTAGGTAACATATCTTATTATTATTATTATTTCATTATTTCATTATTTAATAATAGATTTCTATTATAATTATTTTAGTTATTCATTTTTTATTATTTATTTTATTAACATATAATATATATTTTTTTCTAACTATCTAGAAATAGAATAGGTAATAGATTTTTTTATCATAAAAAGAAATCTATTAAATAAATAGATTTTAGATTTATCTAA
>NC_051413.1:31108612-31108838 GCF_015228065.2 Penaeus monodon
CAGGTAATAGAATTTTATTATAATAATCTAAATGATAGATAATCGAATTATGTTATACTTATCTAAATAATCTAAAAATCTAAATCATCTAAAAGAAATATATAATCATAATCATATAAAGAATAGATGATTGATGTCTATGATAATAATTCAAATTGCAAAGATTATAATTATGGGTTTTATGCTTTTCTCTTAATAATTAGTATGAATTGTTATGATAAAAAAA
>NC_051413.1:31109091-31109267 GCF_015228065.2 Penaeus monodon
AAACACAGCCCACACTACCCGGAAAGTCCTCCCGCCCACAGCCGATGCCCCAGCTGGTCACACCAATTTGCAGGTACGAGTTGGTCACTCCGTCTTTCCACACTAATGGGCCGCCGGAGTCACCCTGGGAAGAGAAATAAAGGTTGATATTGCTTCTGGAACTGGCGGTTTGCGAG
>NC_051413.1:31109482-31109666 GCF_015228065.2 Penaeus monodon
GGATTTTTTTTATTATTGACTGAGAAAAAATTCCCTCCGAGCAGTGATTCTGACCGATTGCATATTTAGGTGAGGAATTAGGGAAGAGCTAGGGAGGAATTTTAGGGGAAATTAGGGAGGAATTTTAGGGGAAAACGAGGAGAACGGAAATTAAATGCCAGTTTATTAATATTCCTCCCTATTG
>NC_051413.1:31109886-31110076 GCF_015228065.2 Penaeus monodon
CAGATTTCAGTTATTTTCGCAGTGAAACAGTATTGTGATAAAAATACAATTCTAGAGTATTATTTTAGCTGACGGAGGAACTGGGGCAGCCTGAGGGACCTGGGGGGGGGGGTTGAGTTCGGGCAGCCTGGGGGACCTGGGGGAGGGGGGGGTTGGGTTAGCATCAGCTTATTCCCTTTCGTGGATTATT
>NC_051413.1:31110845-31111287 GCF_015228065.2 Penaeus monodon
ATTTGTAAGGTTTCGCCACATGCATCACAATCTGTATTTCAAAAACATATATCCTATGTCTTTAACATCGACTGCATTATATCCACTGTATTACATAACTCGCCACATTCATCATAAAGCATGCACTGTGTCCTATTATTAACACTTCACGTTTAATTTCATCGTTTTTCTTCACATAACACAGTTCTCACGGGCATAATAACGCTGGATGGTTCAAATGGTGTTAGTCTCTACTGACGTCAAACGACAACACCAATAATCCAATAAGGTTGTTACTTACAAAGGAGATGAAAAGGGATTTCATTATGTAGACAAAGCGCTTGAGCAGACTTGAAAATTTAATTACTTTTGAGGTAAATTGTCTGGTTTCTGGTGTGTTTGTTCTTTATAGGTCATATAGTATTCATTTGCTTAGTTACTTATTCTTTACATTCAATCAAAT
>NC_051413.1:31111757-31111830 GCF_015228065.2 Penaeus monodon
AACAAAGTTGTAAAATTTACCTTGGCTTACATATGAGCTATTCTTTTAAAATGTTTTAATTTTTTTCCCTGGC
>NC_051413.1:31111858-31112031 GCF_015228065.2 Penaeus monodon
TCATTTTCACAAGAGAATAAAGCAGCAAAGGTCAGAGATACAGTGACATGTTTCATAAGTAAGGAACTCGACCACACTGGCGCAGAGTAAATAAAGTATTTCAATCCCTCCGTTGATTATTCTATATCCATATCCAAATACCTCCCTGCATATCTGTTATCCATCTGTCTGGC
>NC_051413.1:31112728-31113100 GCF_015228065.2 Penaeus monodon
AAAGATAAAGTGATAAAAAGACATACCTGGCAACCATCGGTAATCTTCCCCGCGGCACAGAACATTCTCGAAGTAATCATTTCAGGATAAAAATTTGTAGTCATTGCGGCAGCTTTTCATCGGGATTACTAGAAAGGAAGGTGGGGAAGGGGGGGAGGGGGCGGAGGGTTAATGACGAGTTTTAAAGATCTGATAGATAGCTTCGATAGATAGCCGATTTTTTAAAGAGCTGATACATGTAGTGTTGCCACATATTTCCACAAAATCGCTAGACTGGACTTTAAAAACCGCTTTACTAGACTTTAAAAACCACAAGACTGGAATTTAAAAACCGCCAGACATAAAAGTAGAAGCTCTTCATTTTCCCATCTC
>NC_051413.1:31113122-31113231 GCF_015228065.2 Penaeus monodon
CGCTAAATATGGAGTAAACTTTCAAAAACTTTCCCGCGCTAAACCATAGCTCAAAAATTCTAGATCTAGCGGGAAAATCGCTAGCATGGCAACACTGGAGAGATAAATA
>NC_051413.1:31113412-31113481 GCF_015228065.2 Penaeus monodon
CAAACATATATTTGATGATAAAAAAGTATAAATAATAACACATAGAAACGATAATAGGGATATAATTAA
>NC_051413.1:31113581-31113749 GCF_015228065.2 Penaeus monodon
TATATATATTATTTAATATTTTTTTTATTTATGATTATAATGACTGTCTCTCTTACTTATTTGCATAATGAGGATCCAGAATTGCAAACGTTTGTGTTGGCTTTTGTGCAGAATAATACGCTGGTGTTTATTTTATTAGTGCCTGGGTTGATGATTTAGGCATCTGTG
>NC_051413.1:31114564-31115149 GCF_015228065.2 Penaeus monodon
GTAACATAGCAAAGCATTTGTAATGAGCATTTAGATATCGTATAACAGCAATAATAGTACTTAATTACAAATGCATATTCATAGACGTAAGATACAATACCACGTACTTTAATTATACATCAGGTCTTGTGGAATTATTCAACCTCATTCATACCTTGAGTGAGCCCGGAAGGTACAATCAAGTTAGTGTTAATGCCAGGAAAGACTTCTGGAATTTCGAAGCTTCAGATTCTGTTTCATATTTCGAGTCTTATCGTTTCGCATACTAGAAGGGGGAAGGGACGCGAGTTCAAAGGGTTCAAAGGCTTCAGAAGGTTCAGGAGGTTCAAAAAAAGATTCTAAAGGTCAAAGATGTATAACTGTTGCCATGATGAATTGCGGACGCGTGTTATGTATGGGCCTTTATGTGTTTTATGAGTTGGATGTTTCATTTCATTCAAAACCAAAGCGACGCAACGAAAAAAAAGTGTAATGTCTATTTAAGAAAAAAAAAAAATGGAACCTATATGCATGCTAGATATTTGCAGGTGTATTAACATACGAAAAGTGAAACGGGAGATTTTGTGTGTGTGGTAGTGTGCGTGA
>NC_051413.1:31115204-31115395 GCF_015228065.2 Penaeus monodon
GCCTCCCCCCCCCCCCGACACACATACACACACATTCATTTGTCCATACGTAAAATTGTGTATTCAATCTGTAGATAAATACTGAATGGCAACCAGTACCTGTATGAACAAGTGTTCTCTCCGTGAATATGGATCAATTAAATGAAAAATAAACACGAATGGCGAAGATGTAATAAGATCGAAAAGACGAG
>NC_051413.1:31115445-31115554 GCF_015228065.2 Penaeus monodon
GATTGAAGGAAGGAAATCATGGTGATAATGATAGTGATAAGGATAATTACAACTAGGAGAAAAATAAAGACAACAATATTGTTCATGACAACGATGATGAAGCTGAAGG
>NC_051413.1:31115651-31115726 GCF_015228065.2 Penaeus monodon
AGTATATATACTTCAGGAGAGCAAAAATGAACACAAGAAATTATATTCTTGGTATTGTGACGTCAATCAGAGAAG
>NC_051413.1:31115752-31115952 GCF_015228065.2 Penaeus monodon
TGTTCCAGATACCAAGTTAAAGGTAACATCCGGGTCCTGTTTGGACTACATGATGATGAACAATGTTCTTGATAAAACTAGCACATTGGCCTCTGTTAGATGTATTTTAGGTCATGTGGTTGTCAATACCTTTCTTTTTTGTATATGTAGATAATTTGTTTTTTGATGCCTAGTGTGTAGGTTTGGTATGCACAACCAAC
>NC_051413.1:31116224-31116385 GCF_015228065.2 Penaeus monodon
ACCCCTTTGTTTAAAAAAATTTTTATCTATTGAATTTCCCCGGAAGATTCTTTATCAATAGTGAGTTATGATTTATGACATTTACTAACACAACGTTTTTTATCAAAATGCATGCGTGTTAACTCAATCAAAAACCCAAAACAGAAAATAGCATGAATTAC
>NC_051413.1:31117578-31117776 GCF_015228065.2 Penaeus monodon
ATGTGTGTTTGGTTGTGGAAATATATTACGACAAAGAAAGAAAGAGATAAAAGAGAAGCGGGGGGAGAACAAAGGGGGGTGGGGAAAAACACGTAAATCAGGTACAAGCCCCCCACCGCCAGGCCTCCCTTGGGCCGCTGGCCCCCGGAGAGCAGCGCCCTCGGCCCCAGCGCCGGGGAAAGGCACAAAACAAACACA
>NC_051413.1:31118153-31118402 GCF_015228065.2 Penaeus monodon
CACATAGGGGACTAAAAAGTCTCATTTACTGCGTAAGGCTAGCGACCCGCCCTCACCCTGTTTTCCACGAGGCCCCAAAAAAAAAAACCCCCCCCTCCCCCCCCAATATCCCCCAAAAAACAACAAAGGGGGGGGTTTTTCCCCTTTTTTTTTTCAAACTTAAAAAAAAAACAAAAGGGGGTTGGGTTGGGTTTTACAAAAGGGGGGAAAAAGTCTTTTTCGGGTAAGGGTTAACGGTAAAAAATTAAC
>NC_051413.1:31118462-31118693 GCF_015228065.2 Penaeus monodon
AAAAAATGTATTATAAAAAATAAAAGGGGGGGGTTTTAAATTTTTTAAACATTTAAAACCCCCCCACAAAAAAAAAAACCCCATAATTTGGGTTATTTAAAAACCTTTTTTTTTTTTTTTTATGGAATCACTTTGATTTTTTAAAAAATTTTTAAAAAAAAGTTTTTTCTAATCAAAAAAATTTATGTTTTTTATATTTAATGTATGTATGTGTTTTATTGTATATGTAGG
>NC_051413.1:31118908-31118994 GCF_015228065.2 Penaeus monodon
AATTAATTATAAATGTCGGGTTTGAATTTCGGCGTACGAAAGAACACAAATTCGTAATAGTAAACCAGGAAAAATTATACAGACAT
>NC_051413.1:31119619-31119709 GCF_015228065.2 Penaeus monodon
TTTTTTAAATAAAAAAAAAATTTTTTTAAATAAAAAAAAATTTAAAAATAAAATTTTAGAAAAAATTCCGCGAAAAAGTTAAGGCGGTAT
>NC_051413.1:31120299-31120475 GCF_015228065.2 Penaeus monodon
TTAAAAAACCCCCAAAATTCCTTGTCCCTCTTTGCATTTTCGCATTTTTTTATTCTCCTGTATGAACACTTTAAAAAAAGAAAGGCATTTGTAATTATTTGTATCTCACTGTTAAAATAAATACAAAACATACAGTATTCATTTATATATAAAAAAAACACATACCCCACAAACAC
>NC_051413.1:31121808-31122036 GCF_015228065.2 Penaeus monodon
TACGATGTGCCATATGGTAAGCGCCAACATTCAGTTATTAATCCCAGTGAGCACGCCAAAGGCAGAAGGAGGTGGGCGGTTTATTAACAGCTAAGCGGCGTAACCTGAGAGAGAGTGATTAATGAAGTGGAAACTGCCTTTACTGAGTTTAGCTGATATGAAGTGTTTACTATGGTACATACGGATTTTCCGTTATTACTGAAGACAATCACATTTAGAAAGACATCA
>NC_051413.1:31122120-31122788 GCF_015228065.2 Penaeus monodon
GCATAGTGAAAGACAGCGAGTAACAAACGCAGCTTCTGTAGTCTTTCAGCCTTTGTAGGACATGCTTTCCCCTTTTTTTCATCCTTTTATAATAAATCTTGAATACATCGCCATATTTTTTCTTTTCCAGGAGAAATGTCAACACAAAGGGAGGAAGACAGACATGGTTGGTTTTGACGACAAATCTGACGTTGAATGCTGAGAAAAATAATATAGTTTCATCGGATTACCTCAGCGTAAAAAAGAAAAGGAAGATGATAATTTCTGGAAGAAAATAATTAGAAATATGAAAGCGAAGCCGACCGAAGAATAAAGAAACGAACGAACGAGGATGGCGTGGGGGGTACAGGGGACGAAGGGGGGAGGGGGGCTTCGAAGGAGCCGAGGGGAGCTTCCGGGTAATCGCCCAAAGCCGAAAATTCTCCTCCCACGTGCCCAACTATACGCTGCTACCATTTTTCTTGCTGCTTTCCTCATCCCGAACGTCAGCCTATCAGAGGAAACCAACTCAGCCGCGTCAAACACCTCCGCTTCCGTGACGTATGATCACGTGACCGATGACGTCACGCCTGGTGATGCCCTCATCCGAATAGCTGCACGCATTCAAGAAAATGAACAACTTTGGTGGAACATTGTGAATAACACGGCCTATGGAGGTGCGAGAAAAC
>NC_051413.1:31122825-31122945 GCF_015228065.2 Penaeus monodon
AATACTCAAGCCAAAAGCGAGGCTTCTGAGGCTGAAGTTGAAAGAGACTCGGGGCAAAAATTCAAAAGCAAAACCTAAAAACGTGGACAAAAAATGTAGTAAGTTACGGACGTAAAATGT
>NC_051413.1:31123774-31123895 GCF_015228065.2 Penaeus monodon
GCCCCAAAAAAGGAAATTTATAAAATTAACTTTTAAAATTTAAAAACAATTAAACTTTTTTTTGTTCGCTAAAAAAAAAAATACAGACAAGTGAGACCATGTTCGGGGTTAATATTATATA
>NC_051413.1:31125404-31125590 GCF_015228065.2 Penaeus monodon
GTGATGATAAAGACAGAGAGATCCCCCCCCACCAACATTATATTCACTAAACCTTTTAAAATGCTTACAGATTGTGGGAAGTTTTCCTATACTTCAAATAGAATTATTAATGGGATACAGGCTACGAAAAATGAATTTCCTTTTCAGGTGAGTGTTATTGTTAATTAATTTTTGTCATTTCTATTG
>NC_051413.1:31126468-31126747 GCF_015228065.2 Penaeus monodon
CACCCTCTTCGCATTTTTTGCAGGTCTCGATCCAAGTAAAACTTCCGGATCCATTTCGGGGGGTTCATCATCAGCGATGTACGTCTCACAGCTGCTCACTGCACGGACGGGTGAGAGCAAGAAGGGGAGGAGGAGGAGGAGGAGGGGTGGAAGAGGGAGGAGAAGGAAGGGAGAGGATGGGAAGAAGGGAGAGGAGGGGGAAGAAGGGAGGGAGGGAAGGAGGGAGGGAGAGGGGGAGGGAGAGGGAGAGAGAGAGAGGGGGGGAGGGAGAGAGGGGGG
>NC_051413.1:31127384-31127582 GCF_015228065.2 Penaeus monodon
AAAGAGGGAAAACTTTATATTTTTTTTTTTCTGATTCATCATCGATCGACTCATTATCGAAATTACTATTCGCTCTAAAGCGGCTAATTCGTAATGGATATGAGATGTCCATTAAAAGCAGTCCAGCATGTGATCATGAAAGTAGAGCTCGTGTTAATGAAAAGTGGATAATTATCTCACATAGTTATGAAGCATCGC
>NC_051413.1:31127839-31128033 GCF_015228065.2 Penaeus monodon
AGTCTTCCTCTCCACAAATATCGCATTCTTTATACTCACTTTCCATGCTGTTTTATATCCTTAACGTAGACCACTTCCTCCGTTTTCTCTTTCACTGACAGGTCGTGATCACCGACTGACACTTGGATATCATTGGCTTTCAATCTGCGGCAGATGTGAGTCTCCTTTTAAACTTACTGGTTTAACTCAACTGG
>NC_051413.1:31128062-31128208 GCF_015228065.2 Penaeus monodon
CGAAAAAAGTTGTCTAATTACTGATTGATGACTAGAAAAACAAGATTTCTTTTTAATGTACTGATGAATTAGCCAGTTCAGATTAGAATTCCGTAATTCATATAAAAATATAATCGTTGTTTAACTGGCCGATAATTCAATCGGTT
>NC_051413.1:31128241-31128329 GCF_015228065.2 Penaeus monodon
AAGTTAGAGAATAAGTTAATTCCTTCACAAGCCAATATAAAGTGCAAGGGAATTCGAGTAAACGCAAATGTTCAGAATATGTTTTTAA
>NC_051413.1:31128629-31128747 GCF_015228065.2 Penaeus monodon
ATCAGATTTTAACAGACATATCAATAGGTGGGAATGATCACATACAATAATTCTCTCCCTCCCTGGCAACTTAATCCCGAACTCTAGAACACTGCGATTCGCCAATTCTCTTTTGAGA
>NC_051413.1:31129113-31129771 GCF_015228065.2 Penaeus monodon
TTATATAATAAATAAAGAATATAATAGTATGTAAGAAAAAGAAGAAAAAAAAAGCTGAATATCAAAAACACCACAGGATCGTGCATGCCTTTATATATAAACAATAAGGATCAGCTGATTAGAATTTTTAAAGCAATCATGTACCCAGGTCGAGATGATTACATTAGGTGTTTTTTTATCAATTGGACCAGTGATATGTTGCTCATTTAATAGTCTCCGTGTTGGGTATAATTGACAGGTAATCATTAGTTTCAGTTGCACTTTCATTAGTATGAGCATAATGAAGGATGATTTGTTAAACGCTTTCAGAGCATAGTTATTCGGTTTACTTGATAAAATGATAAGTATTGAAATGTAAGTAGTAACAGCGCTGACAGAAGTATATATAGACATTCTGGTAGCAGTGCTAATAAAAGGAAATATTCATTAGTGATCAAAATGATTTTTGCAAATTTGTTATTGGTAATTGCAAGTAGACTCAATAATAGAACGTTAATTGAGCTTTCGAACTTATTAGGTAGATTTTTGAAAATATGGCCTACAGTGATTACGTTTATTTAATTTTTCGATATCTAAAGGAATTATTAAGTAATAAAAGAGAATAGATTTGTGGAAATTTCCGTGATAAACTATAGGATATTTTTCAGATTAGATTAAA
>NC_051413.1:31129923-31130492 GCF_015228065.2 Penaeus monodon
CTTACCTCCTTCATTCCGCTTCCCACGATACTTCCCTCCCTCTCCCGTCCTCATTTCCTCCCACCTTCCCTCCACCACCCTCACTTCCTCCTTCCCTCCCCTCTTTCCCTCCCTCCTTCCCTCCCCTTCTTTCATTCTCTCTTTCTCTCCCCTTCGCCTTCTCCTTCCCTCCTTCTCCTTCCTTCTCTCCCTCCCTCCCATCCTCCCCTTCCCTCTCTCCCTCCCTCCCTCCCCTTCCCTCTCTCCCTCACTCCCTCCCCTTCCCTCTCTCCCTCTCTCCCTTCCCTTCCCTCCCCCACTCCCTCATACTCTCCTACCTTCCCCTTCCCCCTCTCCCTCCCACCCTCCCCTTCCCTCTCTCCCTCCTCCCCTCTTCCCTCCCCCTCACCACTAATACAAAAGAAACACGACATTGACTTCAATGAGAGAAAATCATGAGAAATTTTGCAGTTAATCTATTGGAGAATTCTGACAGCTTGCCTCATGGTGGCTATTCTGACGTTAAATCAATTTGTTTAAATTTTCTTTGCCTCTTTCCTGTTTCATTTTCTTTATTTTTCTTGCTCTTC
>NC_051413.1:31130516-31130616 GCF_015228065.2 Penaeus monodon
GTTTCCTTCATTTTCGTTTGCTTTGACCGTTCGTTTTCATAGCCTTTGATATACAGAATCAGACTTAAGCATAAATTTGTGTACACAAACCCACAGGCAG
>NC_051413.1:31131245-31131905 GCF_015228065.2 Penaeus monodon
ACATGTAAATAACCCCAAAGGACAGGAACACATTCACATACAAACGCCTACATGAACGGATGACGCCATAGGCTATTTTGCTATTACATTTTTCGTTTATAATAACTCTCCTTCTCCGTTTTAAAGGTGAAATCAAATGTCAAGTGTGATTGGGATCTTGCCACACGTGATGCTTGATGTCACGTGATTAATTTCCTAGTATGATATCAAAGGGCGAGAGATTTCTTTTTTTTTATCTCTCCTTTTTTAAAGAGATATTCTTTTCAATATATTTTTTTCGAATAAGGTTTCAACGTTTACTCTCTAGAGAATATATTAACAAATAATAGATATTCCTATATACTCAAGACATATGATATTTCTCCCATCCATAGTTTAGAGACAACACAATTATTGTGGTTTTATGAATGAAAATCTAATGAATGAACTAAGCGAGGCAGTCACGTGTTGTGTTTATATAACACGTCTTTTAACCTTTGGCTTTGATTACCTCTCCCCCCCCCCTCTTCTTCCTCTTCCTACGCCCACGCTTCCTCTCACCTACGCTTTGTCTACTCTTGTGTCTGGCGTAATGTGTCAGTGGTGTATATAGAAATGAAGTGATAGGGAATAAAAGAGAGATGAAGCAGTGAAGAAATAACAAAAGGTTAAATGTTGCAT
>NC_051413.1:31132715-31132837 GCF_015228065.2 Penaeus monodon
ACCCGTCCGTGCAGTGAGCAGCTGTGAGGACGTAACTATCGCTGATGATGGAACCCCCGCAGAAATGGGATCCGGAAGGTTTTACTTGGATCGAGACCTGCAGAAAAAATGCGAAGAGGGTG
>NC_051413.1:31133597-31133755 GCF_015228065.2 Penaeus monodon
CAATAGAAATGACAAAAATTAATTAACAATAACACTCACCTGAAAAGGAAATTCATTTTTCGTAGCCTGTATCCCATTAATAATTCTATTTGAAGTATAGGAAAACTTCCCACAATCTGTAAGCAGTTAAAAGGTTTAGTGAATATAATGTTGGTGGG
>NC_051413.1:31135227-31135302 GCF_015228065.2 Penaeus monodon
CAACAAACATAAACCCGCCGTTTCAGACTTGAAGAGAAAAAAATAATAGAAAGGCAAAAAAATAAAAACAACAGA
>NC_051413.1:31135381-31135520 GCF_015228065.2 Penaeus monodon
CGAACGTGGATCTCACTTGTCTGTATTTGTTTTTTAGCGAACAAGAAAAAGTTTACATTGTGTTAATTAAGAAGTTAATTATTATGATTCATTGTGGCGGTCTGGTTTTGTGGATGTCAGCTTGGGATTTTTTTTTCCA
>NC_051413.1:31136325-31136441 GCF_015228065.2 Penaeus monodon
TTTACGTCCGTAACTTACCACATTTTTTGTCCACGTTTTTAGGTTTTGCTTTTGAATTTTTGCCCCGAGTCTCTTTCAACTTCAGCCTCAGAAGCCTCGCTTTTGGCTTGAGTATT
>NC_051413.1:31136478-31137154 GCF_015228065.2 Penaeus monodon
GTTTTCTCGCACCTCCATAGGCCGTGTTATTCACAATGTTCCACCAAAGTTGTTCATTTTCATGAATGCGTGCAGCTATTCGGATGAGGGCATCACCAGGCGTGACGTCATCGGTCACATGATCATACGTCACGGCAGCGGAGGTGTTTGACGCGGCTGAGTTGGTTTCCTCTGATAGGCTGACGTTCGGGATGAGGAAAGCAGCAAGAAAAATGGTAGCAGCGTATAGTTGGGCACGTGGGAGGAGAATTTTCGGCTTTGAGCGATTACCCGCAAGCTCCCCTCGGCTCCTTCGAAGCCCCCCTCCCCCCCTCGTCCCCTGCACCCCCCACGCCATCCTCGTTCGTTCGTTTCTTTATTCTTCGGTCGGCTTCGGTTTCATATTTCTAATTATTTTCTTCCAGAAATTATCATCTTCCTTTTCTTTTTTACGCTGAGGTAATCCGATGAAACTATATTATTTTTCTCAGCATTCAACGTCAGATTTGTCGTCAAAACCAACCATGTCTGTCTTCCTCCCTTTGTGTTGACATTTCTCCTGGAAAAGAAAAGATATGGCGATGTATTCAAGATTTATTATAAAAGGATGAAAAAAAAGGGGAAAACATGTCCTACAAAGGCTTGAAAGACTACAGAAGTTGCGTTTGTTACTCGCTGTCTTTCACTATGCTGCATT
>NC_051413.1:31137240-31137523 GCF_015228065.2 Penaeus monodon
CTTACCAAATGCAATGCGCGGCTAGTTTAGTTTTGCGTTTTGTTTATGTTATTTTTTATGTCTTTCTAAATGTGATTGTCTTCAGTAATAACGGAAAATCCGTATGTACCATAGTAAACACTTCATATCAGCTAAACTCAGTAAAGGCAGTTTCCACTTCATTAATCACTCTCTCTCAGGTTACGCCGCTTAGCTGTTAATAAACCGCCCACCTCCTTCTGCCTTTGGCGTGCTCACTGGGATTAATAACTGAATGTTGGCGCTTACCATATGGCACATCGTA
>NC_051413.1:31138897-31138990 GCF_015228065.2 Penaeus monodon
ATTACAAATGCCTAGTTCTGAATTTTAAGTGTTCATACGAGGAGAATAACAAATGCGTAAATGCGAAGAGGGACAAGGAAGGTCGGGGTGTTT
>NC_051413.1:31141182-31141455 GCF_015228065.2 Penaeus monodon
TACAAAACCAAAAGAAAAAAGCTCTACATCTGTTTCCCTACACAGTAATAACCAAACTGTGAGTCAGACAAAAGTTTACACTTGTATCCCCTCTTCGTCGCCCACACACATCTGTGCGCTTAACACACACAGCTGTTTTGTGTCTGTCAGCTTTGTATAGTCTTGAACAAACGTAGTGTAAGGGGAAACCGGTCACACGCTTTCGAATTGTGTTGTCTTGGGGGATATTGGGGGGGGGAGGTCAAGGGTTCTTTTATTATGTCTGTAGCCTCG
>NC_051413.1:31141868-31141952 GCF_015228065.2 Penaeus monodon
CTCGCTCGGCCACGCGGCAAGGGAGGCGCTGGCGGTGGGGGTCTTGTACCTGATTTAGGTGTTTCTCAGCCTTTATTCTCTCCG
>NC_051413.1:31143054-31143157 GCF_015228065.2 Penaeus monodon
GATTATTGATTAGAGTTGAACACGCATGACATTTTGATAAAGAACGTTGTGTTGAGTAAATGTCATAAATCATAACTCACTATTGTAATAAAGAATCTTCCGG
>NC_051413.1:31143554-31143773 GCF_015228065.2 Penaeus monodon
GACCTAAAATACAAGTCTAACAGAGGCCAATGTGCTAGTTTTATCAAGAGAACAGTTGTTCATCATCATGTAGTCCAAACAAGGACCCGGATGTTACCTTTAACTTGGTATCTGGAACATTGGTTTGTTGTTTGATAGTTTGTTCTTCTCTGATTGACGTCACAATACCAAGAATATAATTTCTGTGTTCATTTTTTGCTCTCCTGGAAGTATATAATA
>NC_051413.1:31143876-31143963 GCF_015228065.2 Penaeus monodon
GGTTCATCATCGTTGTCATGAACAATATTGTTGTCTTTATTTTTCTCCTAGTTGTAATTATCCTTATCACTATCATTATCACCATGA
>NC_051413.1:31144037-31144157 GCF_015228065.2 Penaeus monodon
TCGATCTTATTACATCTTCGCCATTCGTGTTTATTTTTCATTTAATTTGATCCATATTCACGGAGAGAACACTTGTTTCATACAGGTACTGGTTGCCTTTCAGTATTTATCTACAGATTG
>NC_051413.1:31144299-31144860 GCF_015228065.2 Penaeus monodon
AAATCTCCCGTTTCACTTTTCGTATGTTAATACACCTGCAAATATCTAGCATGCATATAGGTTCTATTTTTTTTTTCTTAAATAGACATTACACTTTTTTTTCGTTGCGTCGCTTTGGTTTCGAATGAAATGAAACATCCAACTCATAAAACACATAAAGGCCCATACATAACACGCGTCCGCAATTCATCATGGCAACAGTTATACATCTTTGACCTTTAGAATCTTTTTTTGAACCATCTGAACCTTCTGAAGCCTTTGAACCCTTTGAACTCGCGTCGACTTCCCCCTTCTAGTATGCGAAACGATAAGACTCGAAATATGAAACAGAATCTGAAGCTTCGAAATTCCAGAAGTCTTTCCTGGCATTAACATTAACTTGATTGTGCCTTCCGGTCTCACTCAAGCTGACATAGATGGAAGGTATGAATGAGGTTGAATAATTCCACAAGACCTGATGTATAATTAAAGTACGTGGTATTGTATTGCATTTGTAATTAAGTACTATTATTGCTGTTATACGATATCTAAATGCTCATTATAAATGCTTTACTGTGTCAC
>NC_051413.1:31145645-31145748 GCF_015228065.2 Penaeus monodon
CACAGATGCCTAAATCATCAACCCAGGCACTAATAAAATAAACACCAGCGTATTATTCTGCACAAAGCCAACACAAACGTTTGCAATTTCTGGATCCTCATTA
>NC_051413.1:31146745-31146945 GCF_015228065.2 Penaeus monodon
GTTCATTAATGACAAATGCATTAAACCGAAAAAATGAAACTGGTGTCTTTTTTTTCATCAGACTAAATTCATTTCGTAATTAATTGGCTGCGAATTAATCAGAAAAAAAATGTACAAACGCTTTACCTGTTTGGAGACCTTTCAGTTATAACTTTTAATCATCTGCACGAAACCGATAAACTGAAATTAATCAGAAACGC
>NC_051413.1:31147798-31148547 GCF_015228065.2 Penaeus monodon
TATATTAAATTTATGTATTTTTTGAATTTGGTAAGTTTGGGATAAAAAAATGAAAAAGAAATAAATACTCATCACATATAATGAAAAAACAAGATATGAAATAAACGAGAAAAAAAGAAGCAAGGTAGGATAAGCAAAAAGCCAACAAGGATAAATAAACTCATGTACAGTGATTTTCTTTATTTTTGTTTTAATTTTGGTACGTTTTGGTAATATCATATAAGAAAGAATGATAATGAATTATCAAAATAATACGAAAAAAATCAATGCTATTTTTATAATAATTCATAATCATGTCAGATTAATGAACATTCGTTCAAGAATTTGTTTTATTTTTATTTAATCATCTTAACGAAACACTTATATTTTCATCAGTAAGTGTACTATAGTAGCATATACATATCGCTATGACAGTTTGCTTAGCATGATAATAGGCATATACTGTCGAGAATTGTGATAATGATTGCTAATATTAAGCAATAGAAAATGTAGATTGCTAACATTTAATCCCTGTCACCAAATTAATTGTATTTGCACATTTATGCTGAAGACAAAACGGCTTAATAAAAGAGAATAATTGAAAAATCGTTCGGACACAAATTCGACAATGTTGAAGGCGACCGGAAGAGAGATAAGAGGTACGATTAATGCCATAAGCTCCATGCAGGTTTAATCAAAATTTGAGTTTCAACTAAATAGTATCTGGCAAATGATCACAAATCTACGCGTTATTTTTCTTCTTTTTTATA
>NC_051413.1:31149782-31149918 GCF_015228065.2 Penaeus monodon
TTACAATAATATTATTGCTGAATGATATATGAATGTCTGAAAGATATATAAAAAACTGTCTTGTTTTGTTTATATTTTTCTCAGTTTAATTCAGTTCAGTTGTTTTTTTCCTATTCATTCATATATTTGTCATGCC
>NC_051413.1:31149968-31150034 GCF_015228065.2 Penaeus monodon
ATCAAAATATAGTTTTGAATTTAGAATTGACGAGTTGAGTCGCAAATCCAAGTTCGAGACCAATTT
>NC_051413.1:31150750-31150848 GCF_015228065.2 Penaeus monodon
CTGAGTAAGAGGGAGGTCCTACGCCCCCCTTTTATAGACTTTTAGGCCTGAGTTGTCATAGGCTCTTTACCAGCAATTCTGATTGTCAACCGAGGGAA
>NC_051413.1:31150923-31150998 GCF_015228065.2 Penaeus monodon
ACATAATCCGACGTAAGTTCGTCCGGGGCGGCGACGTCATCCCGCATCGTAGGGCATCACTACAACAGGTCACAT
>NC_051413.1:31151113-31151346 GCF_015228065.2 Penaeus monodon
TCATTCTCCTCGGGGATAAAATGCCCTTCACAAAATCACAGGCCATTCAGGTCATCTCTGCGGTGAGTGCATCCCTTCTGAAGGTCATAGTTCATTCAGTTCACCCGTCTTCCCTGGAGAAATAACACTTTCATTTTGAGGTCAAAGGTCATTTTCAAGTAGGAGAAAAAACAGAAATTTCTCGTCGAATATAAACCAAGTTAAGGTGGTTATAAGAAGACTAATGTAGTTCT
>NC_051413.1:31151607-31152220 GCF_015228065.2 Penaeus monodon
CCTAATTTTCAAATAAAAATTCCTAAGCACTAGATTTTTAAGCACATAGATATGTAAATACATATATATACGAATATCATACTACAGTAATACTTACAAATCCGTATATAAGTGTTAAAGGTAACTTCCTTTACATACAAATATTCTTTTTAACTTTTATTTTACAATTCTTGTTACACCGAACTTACCGCTTTAACTAAATGTCAAATTAATAGGATATGAAATATTTCATCATTATTTACATAAATTCCACTAAAGATTAAGCCTCGATTTTCAAGAAGATATCAAATATCATGTTTGTTTTTTTTATGTTAGAATGAGTTAATCAAACATTACGGGAGGATATTAGTCTGTGATCTGAAAAAAAACAACTGAAACCAAACCATTGGAAGAGAATTAGATCCCTTTTCATTTCGTTTGATGATGTTTATTGTTAGACTCGATACGCCATAATTTAGCTATTCGTTTCGCTTTTGTTTCTCTTTGTTGTTGTAAACACGTCACTGCGTGTATGGATTTGTTGGTTCTTGTTCGTGAATAAATAGATGATAATGAGAGATAATAGATAGATAAACATTAAGGGATCTGTGAAAATAGGTAGAAAATATGAATG
>NC_051413.1:31152712-31153211 GCF_015228065.2 Penaeus monodon
TTTGAATATTTCCCGAACCTAAGATATTAATACATTGACACTTTTCTCAAAAGTTCTGATAATACTTTTATTTACTCTCTGTTTAGATCATTCTATTTATCTGTTACGGCGTCTGGTTAACACACGAAATCCCTTTTTTCATTAATAGTTGCGCTGGTGCTGCGACGTTGCCACATCTTGACAGGAAAGAATTCATAGCATACAGGAGCTTTTATGATACAGGGCTATCATCCTCGTTACTTCCTTTGCTTTTCATAACGCAAATGGTAATATAAAAAGGTAATCAGGAATACTTTAATAACGAGCTTATGAAATAGAGAAAATATGTAAGTAGCGAAAAAATGTAATAAAAAAGGCTTTATCATTTTAAAACTAGTTTACAGAAACAATAACGTAGAAACGAGTCTTTCAAAATATTAAGATTAAATATAATGAAAAAGGTAGAAAAGTTCATAGAGTTTTAGGACACCCTTTTAATAACACAAGATTATTTGTGATA
>NC_051413.1:31153360-31153435 GCF_015228065.2 Penaeus monodon
ATCAAATAAATATGAAAAATGAAGTTGAATAAAAAATTTCCAAAGAACGATTTTTCTTTTTCATGTAGTTTTTAA
>NC_051413.1:31153860-31153933 GCF_015228065.2 Penaeus monodon
TTCTGACGTGGTTAAGGAAGTGAAAATATCGCTTAAATGTCATTTATTACTTTTCCTCTTGCGCTTGCCTTTG
>NC_051413.1:31154583-31154938 GCF_015228065.2 Penaeus monodon
GCGTTTTTTATGTATCCAAAATTGCTCTGCGTCTAATGCGGCCGTACTGCGGATGGGAGACTGAGCGCCGTAGGCAAGGGAACCAGACGAACATCAGCAGACGAATTCCTCAGATTGACTGCGCAGAGTGCTATGGTGGTGCGCATTTCTAGTGGTATGTTGAAGTAACACCAAACATTACATCCAGAAATACGAGTTTCACATCCTGTTTAGCAGTTCTCTTGCCCAATTTTGAATAATTATACTGCTGATCTAAGAGGTAAAAGCTGGGGTACGGTTTCCCATAATGTACCCGGAAGTTTATTTCCGGTAAACGATGAAATATACTAACATTGTTTTGAATGCGAGGGTACGC
>NC_051413.1:31155350-31156152 GCF_015228065.2 Penaeus monodon
CAAGGATTTGGAAGTAATGATAATACTAATGATAATTAGAAACAGAAACTAAAAGCAATGCATGATAATAATGCAGTATCACAGAAATATTTGTTCTATCTATTGTTATTATTTTTTTCGGGAGGAAATAATAAGACATCAAATTTCACCTTTCTCATTGTTTTACTTAATGAATCTCTGGAAACCCACTGGCGTATTGTGTATTCTGTCTCCTAGTACACAAAGCACGGCACTATAGCAATGGGCAGGCGAAAAACAGGTTACATCACGACATAACGACACAGGCTTAGGCGTATTGAGACACAAAACATAGCGGGCAGGCTAATCACAGGACAGGACACCACATGGCACCAGAAGGCAGGCGTGGTGGGTAAGACAAGACACAATACCTAAGAACAGGGCAGACACAGATAAATATACAATACCTCAGTGCAGGGCAGACGAGTGGTAGGACGAGACGCTACGGCACGAGGTAGACAGAAAGCAGAACACGACAGCACAGCACAGGGTACACACGTAGACACAGGGCAGGACGCAACACCAGGACAGGACAGATATAGAGCAGGACACAATACAAGGACAGAACAGACACAGAGCAGGACACAGCACCTCAGCACAAGGTATACACAAGGCAGGACACAGCAACACAGTACAAGGTAGACACAGGACAGGACAACACTTCTAAACAGGGCAGATATAAAGCAGGACGCAGCAACATCAGTACAGGCCAGGCACAGATCTTAATTTGAAATATAATTTTTTATTTAGTAATTTAGACAGTAACTTAGAAAATCTATTCTCG
>NC_051413.1:31157247-31157704 GCF_015228065.2 Penaeus monodon
CAGCTCACTGTTTAATATTACAAGAAAACGTATATACATTTAACAGCACAGCAAAGAAATAATAAGGATAATTCTTTCCATACGAGAATTTTAAGAATAAACTATGACATATGGCTTACATGGGCTTATCTAACATAATTTAGGAATAAGAATAGAGAATGCATTCCCACTTTCTGACCAGGAATCCTAAAGGCCCAACGAAAACCTATATTTTTGCTCGTCGTCAAAGCTGCTTATTTATTCTTTATCATATTTTTTTTTCATTTTTTAACATTCGGTTTCTTTACCTATTCGCTTTAAACTCCCTAGCGCAGATATGTCTGATTTTATTATAACGTCGAATTCCCGTCGATTTAGAGTTTGCATTTTAAGATATTTGTGACTTTGCAATATGTATGATTTCGACTCAAATAAGTAAGGATTTGGTTTTAAAAGATCGATTGTTTTTTTGTGATAT
>NC_051413.1:31158393-31158922 GCF_015228065.2 Penaeus monodon
CATGCATTTATCTACCCTGTGATGGACATCCCATCATCATATCATTCCCTGATTGATATGATATAACATATCTCTCATCCGTTTCCTTTGATGGCATATTCTTGATTTTCTCTAACTGAATCTATCTATCAAAAGGAAAGTTAGATTAATTCTTTTTCCAAAAATGTTCAATTAAAATTTCTCTCATCTTCAGTGCAAGTCAATCATTTGTTTTATTTTCATTAATACCGTTTTTTTTCCATCTGTATATTCTTGTTGCTCATTCTGATTTCCCTTTTTATCACGTATATGCTTATTCCCATTTATCATTACGTGTGTCCTGGTTATTTGTTTGTAATTTGATGAAACGATAAATGGAGTATTCACAGAGGAGAAAATCTGTTTTGGGGGAAATTGTCATTTTGTTTAAATAAGAAATGTATTAAGGAAAATTATGATAATAGAATTAATCCATTAATAAAAGAGAGGTGGAGAGATTTTAGGGATCTGTGTCTGTCTGTTTATCGGTCGTGTGTATTCAGCGTATTCA
>NC_051413.1:31159402-31159557 GCF_015228065.2 Penaeus monodon
TCCCTTTTCATGCAATTCCTCAGTGATGACGTTAGAAATAAACCGATATTATACATTCAGATATTCAGATAGGGAAAGAGAGCTATCTGTTTAAGGCGGACGGTAATCTGTTTTGCATATATATAGCATAATGCCAGCAAGAGAGGCGCGAAGGA
>NC_051413.1:31160023-31160125 GCF_015228065.2 Penaeus monodon
CATCCAGAAAATCTAAATATCCAGTAGTCATATTGTTATAAGCCATAAACAGCGGCACTTTGTTTATGAAAAATCTCTACAAAGATGTATGATGAACCCCCT
>NC_051413.1:31160719-31161131 GCF_015228065.2 Penaeus monodon
AGCTGATTTCCTTTTTTTTTTGGGGGGGGGGGCACAAAGCAGCACTAAATTAGGTTTTAAAAATGCATAAACAGATAGCTTTCCGTATAAAATATTTACAGAAAAATTATACTACAAGCTGAATTTTGATAAGGCGTGTACAGATGTATATATGTATTTCCGTCAAAATATAACTTTAACATACCACCTCTCTCTTGTACTCAGCTCTATATATATTATATAGTAACTGTCTAAGGAAAGAGCTACACTACGAGGAAAAACAATGTTTTTTTCCTTTTCTTAACAAAGGTAAGCGTAAGCCTGTATAGTACACAGCGAGTCGATCAAAGAAGAAATTACAATTCCTTTTGTTGAAAGAAAAAGCTTTTGATCCAAAATTCTGTCCCTTGATGCTTGCAACAGCTTTATCGTC
>NC_051413.1:31161163-31161264 GCF_015228065.2 Penaeus monodon
GAGAAAGGATTTTGCAGTCTAGGTATAGTTGATTCTTTACAGAGGACGAGAAAGTTACTTCTTAGTATTCATAATTGTAATGGTGGTAGCGCAGTTATCCA
>NC_051413.1:31162862-31162997 GCF_015228065.2 Penaeus monodon
CAACAACAAATCAAAATACCTTAGTTATAACATGCAGGGAAAGGCAATAGATCTTTTAGTCGCCAAAAGCGGACAGAGAATTAAAACGGCGATTGAATAGCATGATGGCTGGAGGGAGGGAAGCCAGGCGTTGCG
>NC_051413.1:31163279-31163435 GCF_015228065.2 Penaeus monodon
ATTTACCTTCGCCTTCCATAACCATCAGTCCAGATTCGGCCAAAAGGCTGCACCGGAAACCTCTTTCTCTTTCTCTACTTTTCTCCCTTCAATCACCCCCTCCCTACCCCCCCCTTCTAAAAAATACATTTGTTCCAAAGGAAGTGAAAAGGGTAA
>NC_051413.1:31163470-31163616 GCF_015228065.2 Penaeus monodon
AGCTACAGAAACGTATATCGCATAGTAATGCTTCCAAAAGTTTTATTTTCATAATTTTTCGATATATATTTTTTTTTCTCTTTTTACATCTCCTTCCGTAAAGTTGAAATGATACTCTGGTTGCCAACAAAGTTCCATTTTCAGTT
>NC_051413.1:31163816-31163976 GCF_015228065.2 Penaeus monodon
GAAATGTGACAAAATGAATTTTTCTTTTTCTTCTCGTCCACATTCCCTGTGAGGATATATGTAATAGAATTTTATAGAATATGTATCATGCATACTTAACAGTTTGCATGATATTAGCATACAACGCGTTAATCCTCAATATACAAGTGCATCTCTGTCA
>NC_051413.1:31164006-31164072 GCF_015228065.2 Penaeus monodon
ATTGCTTAATAAAATCATGAAAATAACAAATCAAAATACCTCAGTTATATCATGCGGGGAGAGGCA
>NC_051413.1:31164991-31165338 GCF_015228065.2 Penaeus monodon
GAAAATACTAGTAATAAACTGCACTTGATCTTAATCCTGTCTAGCATCGTTTCGAGAACAGCTAAGTGTTGCGGAATCCAATAACGGACAACATACCTCCATGTGATCTCGCATTTGTGAGGCGAACCAACGCAGCGCAATACTCAATTGACACGTTAATTCCCCCCTCGTGGATTTAATCAAGCTTCCAGCTGTCATCAGTTAATTGGAACGTGTCTGGATATTGCGACAGCTGATCCTTCCGATGCTCGTAAGGATTTTTTAAAAATATGTATGTCGTATGATGGTTGTTTATACGCATGATCCCTCGCCGTCTCTTCGGTATGGACCAAAATGTCTCGCTTGCT
>NC_051413.1:31165385-31165809 GCF_015228065.2 Penaeus monodon
TCATTATTTGTGTATATGATACGAGTATATTATACAAGTTTATACGGTCTCTTTGGCCTCATATATACTTGATGTCTACAAATATAATCCCAGTTTTCACAATATATAAAAGGAAATTAAACCTTATATTGAATACCTACATACTTAATAGGTTCTGCCATGGGAGAAACTGGTTAAATAAATTATACAATTCATAGAGTTTCAGAGTACTAGAGAGATTGATAATGATATCACCTCGCTTTGATGGATATAGCTAAGGGTCTTAACATTCGTCATAATGAAATGGATTTCCGAATTACACCTGTACACAAGGGAGGCATTTAACACCTGACTAAACACATTATATTCAGACAGCGACTCTGAAATACATTATGCTATTCCCTCTGCTCCTGTAACACGTGGAGAAACTCGGGCGTATGCTTGA
>NC_051413.1:31166209-31166737 GCF_015228065.2 Penaeus monodon
CGAATTGTGTGAACGTGTGAAAATCACGATCATCCCTTTTAGCGGCTGACGTCAGTGTCTCATTTAGCACTGTTAAGTATTAAAGCCGAGGCAGCTGATGTCCATGAGCTGACTTCACATCCCCCCCCTCCCCTCCCCGCCAGCTCTGAACATTTTATGAAGCGGGAGAAATTTCGAAATGTGTTCCTCCATTTCTCCGTTTCTCCGTTTCTGTTTCATCCATGGGACATTTTGGTGTAGATAGAACGTGCCTTTAGGATTTTCCTTATGCTAGGGTGTAGATGGTGATTATGAGATATGAGTAAGTTTGATGATTAAGTGTTTGTCAGAGGTAGAAGATAAGTTGGTTTGGAAAAAGGATGTCAGATGTGGAATGTAAGTAAGTATATGGCGTCTAGAAAAGTTTTAAGTGAAAGCGATTCATTCCATAGAGATAGATTTAAGATACTGTATCATTATATAGTCTTGTAATTCTAATTCGAAATGTTGATTATTCTGCATTATGGAAATTATTCGCTTAACCTTTCA
>NC_051413.1:31166767-31167241 GCF_015228065.2 Penaeus monodon
TTGATATGCGACAGTGGTCTCTGTATACATATTGTATTTATTACGCCTTTGTCTCTTCTTTTCTTTTTGTTATGGCTCGTGCTTCCCCGAGATATCGACAATTTATATCCTCGACTTAAGGATTAAGCTAATACCATTAGCACTGAGGGGAAAAAAAATATTTTGAAATTCTATGTGTGGGGGGGGGGGACGAAATCAAAAACTTTTCAGCTATTAGGTTCTTTATACAGAATACTTTAGAAAACACGTTTTAAATCAACGTAATCGTCCTTGGACAAAAAAAGTAATATTTTTTAACGGTAAAAAATATTTCCACGCTTTTTTTGAACGATCATAGCAGGTATTAACAATTATTGCGTTGCCTGCAGTGTAGATTCAGGAAGAGGTGCGTCATTTTTTACCAGTGAATTCATCAGCAATCTGTTGAAAAATAAAAATCATCAACTTATAACTCGATACTTTTCTTGGCATTTT
>NC_051413.1:31168793-31168870 GCF_015228065.2 Penaeus monodon
CTTCCTTTTGGCAATTTTTTGCTTCACTTTTGAATGTTGATACATTTTTTTTTTTTTACTCTCTGTTTATAAACTTA
>NC_051413.1:31169136-31169260 GCF_015228065.2 Penaeus monodon
AAGCCTTAAATCTATCTACTACTTCCGTTAGCTTCATTTTCCTGGTTTGAATGGTTACCCACAAAACAAACGCAAAAATAGAGCTGTACTCAGGGCAGTTGTCTCTATGCGCAAAAACGTTTAC
>NC_051413.1:31169761-31169854 GCF_015228065.2 Penaeus monodon
GGCGCCATTGCATGCATGCATGCAATGGAAAGTTGGATCATAGAGAAAATGTAGTTTTTACTTTGTAATGTATCCTTGTGAGTGAGCAAACAT
>NC_051413.1:31170050-31170120 GCF_015228065.2 Penaeus monodon
GTGCACGTACATGTGTGTATGGCAGAACGTGGGAAGTCCTGCAGCTTCACTATGCGACTGTAAAAAAAAT
>NC_051413.1:31170464-31170856 GCF_015228065.2 Penaeus monodon
ACTGGCAGGGAGATTATGCCAGGCCTGAACTGAAGGAGCCGAATCGCCCGGGGCAATCCGGCCTCCACGCCGAGAGCACCAGATAAGTGAGCTTCAAAGGCCTTAAAGAGGCTGGGCTATGAACGAGCTGCAGAGAGAAGCCCGACCTCGAAAGCCTCGCTGGACGGATATGGATATTCGTTCAGGTCGTCGCGTGTGTGTTCGGTTGTGCGAACGATACGATGAGATTGATTTTCCTCTTTTTTTTTTTTGGAGGTAAAATGTTGATGAAGATAATAAAAAAAAATCTTGTTATGAAGCGTCTCTGTTTCTTTTACGTTCTGGAAGTATAATGCAATTCGTATGTTTGCTAGTTTTATCGGTTGTATAGAGAACATAATTTCAGCAGGACT
>NC_051413.1:31171265-31172872 GCF_015228065.2 Penaeus monodon
CCCAGACAGGCCGACAGCCAGAGCAAGCACAAACTCCAAGCAACTGAAGAAATTACCTTATGTGAACAGTCATCCCTTTCTTCAGATATAATAATTTAATTTAGACTATGAAATTAGACAAGAGTTAAACTAAAAAAAAAAAATTATCTCATATAAAAGTTGACAATTAATCAAGTACCTTTAATTTTAACTTGAAGACTGAAGATACTGGTAGTGCTGGGTCTGTTTAAATAAATATTACTAATATCACTTCCTTCCAACATATTTTACTTGCAAATGCTTACTTACAAAAATCATTATGAGAAAGGAAACTTCCCTTACTGTTAATTTTATAATAATACTTCTTAGGATAATCTCTACTACAAAAAATCCTGTCTTTCAATTCAAATCCATCTCTGGATAAGATAACATGTTATGGAGCAAGGAACCAACTTCAAACACCAAATTATTATTTTTTAAATGTGTTGCTCTCTTTTTATTCATAATGGAACCAATTACAAATTTTGTAGATTTTTTTATGTTTTATACATAAGTAATCATACCTGGAGTGTCACAGTGGGAAAGTGATAAAACGCTTGAATAAACTGATTTGCTTATTCGAAGTCTCAAGTTCTGTATCTCCAATATATTTTACCAAAATTCTTCTCTTCATATCCAATCATTCTAATTATAATAAATTTATATGTAATGCATGATAGTCAACTATGTATAAAAAATTAATATAAAACTTTAAAATATATCCCGAATGTAGGATTGTAGTGAATTACAAAAATATATCAACGGCATCTCTATTGCTTTCATATATAAATCCTCTATTTTAAACTTAAAGCTTATCTTTATTTGTATAAATCTTTAACAGTTCAAACTACTGTTGGCTTGTAAATGACTGGACACAATTAATGTAATTTCAACATCATGTATAAGGCTGTGTGTCACGTAATAAAGAAATAAAGTAGCAAAGGCACTCGCATACTTACAACGCATGCACAAGTCTACACTTACATGTACCATTAGATTACATACGTTTCTACATAAGTGAACAAGTATGAAAATATTGTTAATCTTTTTCACTGAAAAAATAATATTCAAGTGGCTATTTCATATTTGGGTTTATAATAGGATAAATAAAGTTACCAGCACCATCGAGAGGTTCATCCGCGTTATCTTTCATTATTTCCAGTTTTCTTTCTCTCTTTTTATATATATAATATGTGCATCTCTTTGCATTTGTTTATGTGTTGGACTCTGGTTAAAAATGCAAATACAGGCACAAGATCAGCAACTTATCACATCTTTGAACAGATTTAACTGGTAATTCTAGGGCCCAGAACAAGAAGGGCCAATCTCATGAAAGACCCATGTTGAGGAAAATGCTTTCATTGAAATTCAGCAAATGATAATTCATGAAAGTTTGTTGTTGTTTTTTGTTTGATTAATCTGTTTAAAAAAAATGCATATGGAAACCTTTTTATGCTTTTAAAACAAACAAGACATTTACATTTACTGCTCATGATGTATAAACCAATCCTCCTTATTCCATTTCTAAAGTTTCTCTACCATTTTGTGGCTTAAAAAAAGAAACGGTCTTTAAAAATATAAATATACTT
>NC_051413.1:31172904-31174745 GCF_015228065.2 Penaeus monodon
GATTTAAAAAAAAACATTCACATTGGTCTTGTACAAAAAAAATATTTCCTGTTCAATGGTAGGCTTACTTCAAAATTAGCCTTTTCTGATTTTGGCCTTTATAGGTCTCAGCCCTAGAATTAGAGGTTATAAAAAAATTAATCACTAAATGCCAATCACCAACATCCCAAGATCATAATTATGCATTTAAAGCTGAAATCATGCAAGGTATCCACTAATCCTGCATACACAAAATGACAAGTAAATCAACTTTGGTCAGAATATTTTTTATTGATCACATTCCACCTCATAGATCACTGAAGCAAAAAATTTATAAATTATGCTACGCCTGTTGTGCTTGCCACTTCTCGAATTTCTTCTTCTGGGCTTCCATGAGCTTGGCAAGTTTCTTTGACTGGCTCTTGGTGATTTCCTTGCCTTCCTTGTCATGTGTCGGCAGACCATTCTCATCCCACTGCGAATATTCAGGGGTGCGGAACATGTCCTTTGGGTCCTTGGGCACCTCCTTGTCCTTGGCGGCTTGTTTCGCTGCTTGTTCTGCCTTCTTCCTCTCCTTCTCCTCTCTCTTGGCAGCTTCTTGCTCTTTCTTTAGTTTGATCTCTTGCATAAGCTCTGCTGCATCTACAAGTTTAATGCTTGGTGCGCCTGTGAATAAGAGACATTTGAAAGGTTTCCAAAATATAAAAACTCAGATCATTGTAGCTATGTAATTCCCTTTAGTTATTTTCAAAGAAAACATTAATTTTACTGCATATCAGCATTTGCAAGTCAAATTCTAACTTTATTGAAATTGTGTAAAATCATCTAATACAATTTTAAATGTTCATAATAACTGATCTTGAGCACTACGCAGAACTGGTACCGTGTTAAAAATAAAACCAACATGTGTGGTGATGCCACTGACACTTCAGGGTTAGTGGAAAGCAGCTTACCTCCATCTCTGTCTTCCAATCTGACCCCAAGCGGAGGTAGCATGTCATCACGAATACTGTCACAGAGGCTTAGGAGTTTCCCCTGGAGGTCTTTGGCATCTACGTCCTTTCCTCTAGACCACTGGCGGAGTTTTTCTCGGACATCTCCAACTACTTCAGCTACCGCAAGAAGGCTCTCTGAGCTCTAGGAAAAACATGGTTATTCAGTACATAAGCAAACAAATTTGTATTAGTACACTTCAGCTCACAATGGATCAACAGCATATGAATGACAATTGGAATTTAAAAGACAGTCACCCTAACTGAAATCTTGAATTATCCATATAATTAAAAACCTCTTATCATTCTGCAATCAGAAGGCAACTTGAGTCCCCTTCTTCAGAACAGAAATGTATGAAGGATAAAACCAGGCTATCAAAATTATACTTGATTTTGTCCCCTTACCTGGCCACTGCCTCCATTCTGATCACCGATAGTAACACCAAACATGTTCATCATTTTCAGGACGTAGCTGTTTATGTTGATCATCAGTTGAGAGTTGACCTGCGGAAGTATCTGCATTGTCACATACCCAAATAGCAATACACGTTAGGATTATAACAAACAGAAACTTTGAATAGTTTCTTACAAAGCTTACTTCAATATTATAAAACAAAGTGACTCCAACTAGCACATAACAAATGTAGAGTATCCTATAGAAAAATGAATAGTATCATATGAAAAAAAGGAATGGTATTTGCTAAACAATCTCACCTGCTGGTTGTTATTCATGTACTTGTTGGCCTCTGTAATGAGGTCCCTCATATGGTCTAGTGCCGTTCTGGTGTCAATGTTATCACACAGCGCCTTATGAATATTTACTCTGTGGGCAAAACAATCCTAATATCAATCAAATTATACCATCATGAA
>NC_051413.1:31174816-31175382 GCF_015228065.2 Penaeus monodon
CTACATAAATACAAAAACTAATTTTTCAAAAACACACATGAAGAAAGAAAATACAACATACCTTGCATTATTATATGTTGCCTCAACTGGGATCTCAGTATTACCCCACTGTGTGCTAGTGTTTCCGATGCGACGAACCAGATCCTGAACATTTAGGTTGAATTCACTAACCATCTTGTAGAATTGTTTGGCTCCTTCCATAGTGTTCCTATAAGCAGTCCAGACTTATGAGGTCTTATGAGGTTGTATGAGGTTTTATGTTACCTTGTATGGTCAAGGTCAAAACTTCTGTTAAGCATATTTCAACTTTCATCTTGAACACCAAAAAATGCTATCCTATCCTTCAAAACTTCATTTACAACTTTACATTTGTCAATGACTATATTATGACAAGACAGATAATGTATTTGATTTACTATGAGCATTTACATTTACTTGCATTGACAAAATGAGAATTCATCAATAACATCAAACAAAGTAGTATAAATAATTTTGCCAATTATAAAAATAATACTTATCATCACAACTATCATATCATATGCTCATACACTGACATGTATATTGCC
>NC_051413.1:31175407-31175996 GCF_015228065.2 Penaeus monodon
CAGCTATCTATATATACACCTGGCCTGTGTCCACTTTACCTGAGAAAAGATGTCAATTTCTCCCTCCTCAACTTTGCATACTTCACATATAATTACATTAGCACCTACACCAACTTAAAAAACAAAAACTTTCACACACACACACCCTACATCTTACAGCTTTTATCTAACATATCTCACCCCCTCACCCCACACCCAACCCCCAACACACTGTCCCCCCTAAACCCCCCACACCCCTAACAACCCCAAAGCACCACTACCACCACCTACGAGCTATAATCCAGCGTGTCCTTCCAGGCGTGCAGGAGGAAGGCTACGCGCAGGTGCGCAGCCGACGTCTCCTCCAGGGCCTTCTTGATGGTTATGAAGTTTTTGAGGCTCTTGCTCATCTTGCAGCCGTCAATGTGCAGGTGGCCCGTGTGCAAGAAGTACCGCACCTGAGGAGACATGCGCCAAGGGGAGGGGGAGAGCAGTTAGTGAAAGTTGAAGGGGGGGGGGGGGGATTATTCTATTATCACTAAATATTGTCATTTCAAAAGGAGGTGGAGAGGGAGGTACTGTCAAGGTGAGAAGGATTTGCAGTATCTAA
>NC_051413.1:31176271-31177904 GCF_015228065.2 Penaeus monodon
TCAAAAGGAAGAGGAAAAGGAAGAACTAAAAATCGAACATCAACTAAAATCAGCAATGACAAAATCACAACATAAACATACCCAGTGATCATTGTTGTAGTACGCCTCAGCTTGTGCCAGTTCATTGTCATGGTGAGGGAATTTCAGATCAACGCCACCTGAAACCGTCCAGGACATTTAGTGATTATACAGACACAATACTGTTTAACTTTTCCTCTTTTTTTATGGCTTTTTACAACCCACAGACTTGTTACAAAAATAAATATAGCCTTATAATAAACATACAATAATTTAACTAAACCATTTTTTTTTTTCACAGTAGTATTACCACATGCTATCAGTCTAATAATAATTATTATTAGACAATAATAAGTACTGCTTTATTTCACTATACACAAGTGTCATAACAAATGCCTTGCATTATAAAAGCAAATACTGATAATATATGCATTATACTAATATATCAAAATAAAGATCTGTTAACAAAATTGATAATACAATAGATTATATTTCTGATGCTGATATTACTGCTACATAGCAATAAAGACAAACCTTTATAATGAACTGTAAACAAAAGCTATATTTAAACATTACCAGGTATTAACACTAGAAATAGGAAGGAGAGAGAGAGGGGAAAAACACACATGAACTAACTCTCTTTTGACTAACAGGAAGAAGTGCACATCATTTCATGCATTTTTCTGCCCTCACCTGTGTGGATGTCAAGAGACTCTCCAATGACATCTGAGGCCATGCAAGAGCACTCAATGTGCCACCCTGGCCTGCCTGGACCCCAGGGAGAGGGCCACGCTGGCTCACCAGGCTTTGAGGCTTTCCACAGCGCAAAGTCATTAGGGCTCCTCTTCTCCTGGGCGGCAGTGGTGGAGAGTGCTCCCTCACCTTCCTCCAAAGCCTCCTGGTTACCATAGGCCTCAGGAACTAGCTGAGATTAACAAAAACAAAATGACATTGATGTAACTACCAAGCAAGTAAATCTAACAACTTGTGTATGGGTCTCAGCAAATACTGCTCTATCAAGATTACCACTCAGATTTTCATAAACAATAATCAAAAAGTAAAAGCTTGGAAAACAGCATTTCTTTCTATTATATTCTTGATCCAAAGAGGCAAAGCCTCAGTAATATCTTAACAAATCAAAATTATTTCCTTCCACAATAAAGCAAGCATAATATCTACTAAGTAGAGTATGCATAGTCATGACAAAGGTTTTACTTGGTGATCCTAACATCAAAATACAGTAATTACTCAAGTTATCTCTCACCTTGGCATAATAGTGGTTTGGCTCCGCATCAAACTTTCCCACATCAAAGTACACAGATCCGCAAGATTCGTAAGCATAGCCATTGTCAATAATCTTCTTCACATAGTCCACAATTTGAGGCACGTACTCAGACACTCTGGTTACAATGTCAGCTGGAAGTACCTGTAAGATTTTTTTTTTATTAGCAGTGTAATTACTAAAGTAAACTGCATGAACAGGAGACAAATGGAAAAGAAATTCAAAGATCAAAGAAGTTGAGGGTCACTACATGTATCATCCCTTAAAAAAACAAAAAAATTTATATTAGTTTCACTCTTCTGCCATTCTGACTACCATCACTTTTAATGTTTA
>NC_051413.1:31177947-31179848 GCF_015228065.2 Penaeus monodon
CAGATAAATACAAAAGTCCTAGCAATTGCAATAAACATTATTACATACATTGAGAGCATCCATGTCCTTGTTGAACTCGTTCTCAAAATGCCGTGGCAAGTCTGCGAAAATGGAGTTTTCCGTAACTTCCTTCCCCTTCTCTTTGTCCAGCCATTCACCCAGAACACTCTCAGCACTGGCCATTAGCTGATCTTGGTGCTTGCTGATTTCAGAAGCATTCCCTGAACTGGCAACACTCTGTAATGCATCTGCAGCAATCTTCACCTAGAAGAAAAAAAAAAGAAAAAAGTTTTAACAAATGTTGTAGACATTACCTACTTTAACATACTACTGAGAATGGTTGTACTAATGGGTTTTATCCCTAACAATGACCAGAAAGCAATCAAATTCATGATAAAATTATATACATAATACCTCTATTTTCCTCTCTCTCTCTTTTCAACTTATTGAAAATCTACAAAACTTATTCATATTTTCTCTGAGCACAAAAAAGGCACAAGAATTGAGAGTGTGAGAAATTTATTTTTCTAAAAAAACACAATAGCAATTACCTTCTGCACTTCCTCAACCAGCATTTTGAGTTTATCTTGATCTGTTGTTGCTGCAATGATAGAATTGTGGTGTTCCATAGCTGAGAAAATGTCTTCCACCAATTTATCCTTAGAAACTTGAGACCTGAGAATTCAAAACAGTAATTCAATTTCCTTTTCCAGTATTTGAACAAAATGTGAAGTTTGAATATTAAGAAAAATTGCAATACAAATTTTTTTTTTTAAATCATACATGTCTTAGAATCTAACAGAAAAAAAAAATGTTTTGCACTCACTCTTTATATTTCTTGACAAGGTATCTGGTGCGCGCTCGCTTAATAATCTTGTCATCAATATCAGTGATGTTCATAACATACTTGACAGGATATCCAAAGTAGTCCTGCATCACCCTCCGCAGGATGTCAAAGCTGACGTACGATCTATGGATGAGAAATGTCATTAAATTCTGTTTTCCTCTAGACTGGGATACAATTTTTGAGAAGACAGAAAAAAAAAACCTAACACAAGAACTACAAAAACTGAAATGTAAAAATCTGGTTCAATATATGGCAACAAAATCATCAAGTCCTTAAGATATGTTAGAAAAAGATAATATATCATATACATTATGTAATATACACAACAGGCAATTAATTCTCACACGTGACTTACCTTGCATGACCCATGTGAGAATCATCATAGACTGTTGGTCCACAGCTGTACCAAGTAACTACATGGTTCTGAGGTTTAAACAGCTCCTTCTTTCTTGTGATGGAGTTGTACAGGTGGAGTTTCGGAGACTCGACCCCTTCTGGGGCAGACCACTGATAATCTGGGCGCTTGGGCATCTTCAGTCAGTTTCGTCTGCACAATCACATAAAAAAAGGTATAGAGCAAATCACAATAGATATCACATACATTGCAGTCTATTTCAATATATTTCCTCCAAGCATTTCTAAAATGTTATTGGCATAAACCTCATATTTCTATACACTCTTTTTCTTTAAAAAAAATTCAATAATTTATGTAGTTAACTACAATCTTGGTCGACTGAGGTACAAATCCAAAACAAAAGAGAAGTAGTTGGGTAAAATCAATGTATCCTAATTACAAAATTATGCAAAACTACTAAAAAAAAATTGTCTATGCATCAGATAAAGAGACATGTTGCTCTACACTCTAATTCCAAAGTAATAATGGACAGCTTGCATCACAGCAGGTTTAATGATAAATGTCTAACAACCTGGTCCTTCACAGCACAGAGGATTCTTGCCACAGAGGCATTCCTGGGAACAAACTTGCTCACACAATTAGCAGAGCAAAGCAGACCTAATGCAATGTCTATTGACTTGTTTGCACGTGCACAATGTG
>NC_051413.1:31179955-31181403 GCF_015228065.2 Penaeus monodon
AGCATCTTTGAAAACATTTCTGTTTGGTTCTAGTCTGGGTAACGATTAAGCTTCATTCCATAATGAGTGATAGCCTCAGCCTCCACACCAGTCAGCGCTCCACCAAAGGCCAACAAACACCCACCTCATGTAACGTGGCATTTAAGAGCCTAGACTGGTTCCTTAGTATAAAATAAATTACTCTGGAGGTCTACAAGCTCCGCCTTGAATAACCTCCCCCCCCAAAAAAAAGCTGTTTGTATAATTCGATTAAAAAATAAAAAAGAAAGAAACACGTACCGAATTTCTTTCCCCAAACAGCTAGAATGGCATCAAATACAAGTTAAAACAAGTCTAGCAACAGAAGAAATGATACATCAACGAAATACAAAGCACAATATGTAATCTGATGCAACATTACGGATTACCCACCGCTGTCAAAATCCTCATGCCTTACCCATTTTTCCCCCTTTTTACTGATAGTACACCTCAAATACCTACGGCAAGTGGATATTACAACAATCTAAGATAGTCGGTGTTGCAGAAATATGGATATTATGTCGAAAACTTTAGATTTAGTGAAAAATATTAAGGTATATATGGTTTTGCTTCCCACCTACTCACAGACGTGTCGAAGACTCAGCGATACGACACTCTTTATCGCTCTTTTTATAATGTGTTTTTTATTGTTCATTGGGAGGGATTAAGCTTATTCTATGAAGGAAGTGTTGTTAGATTAGTCCCCTGATTACAAGATTACTGTTCTTTTTTTTTTAACAACACTACACCGAATTTGTTCGCCTTTTTCGCCATACTTTCTTATACAAGTGAGATATTGTTTGAAAACAATATCAAGTGTTTTTCTTAATTATAACGAATAAATTTGTGTAATTATTTTCATCGTTTGTTCAAGGATTTTTTTAATATATATAATTTTGTATGTAATATCAGTGTCTAATCCATGATCATTTGTTTGCGTTCGAACGTCTTAAATCTTGACTTCGTACGATTTCGAATTTATAAAATGTTAATATGCCACGATTGTTCTCAGATTCTATATTTAAAAATTATCCAAAATGTAGAATGTTTTGAACAGCTTTCATTTGAATAGATACAAAAAAAAATGTTTTCAGTGGCCTCAAAAAAAAAAAATACTTAGAAAATATAGAACACTTTTAGGCAAATTTGACAAAAGCCAAAAGCGCCAAATATGATTTTTTTAAAGACACAACTATCATTCTATCGGGGATTCCCAACTTGCGATGTAGCATATCATGAGTATGACAAAAGATTACGTTTTCCCCCCTAATCCTGTAACAACAATTGCAAATATATATCGCTTTAGCAGGGGTAAATTGAGCGATATATGAACATTCAATATAATTGTTAGAATTGTCCAGGGCATTTCTCTTCATAAGTTACTAAAAGCTTGTTTCAATTCTTGCCTAAGATTTATCAGACTTGTTCGT
>NC_051413.1:31181669-31182087 GCF_015228065.2 Penaeus monodon
CATTATTCTTTAGTATTTAAACTTTTCTTCCTTTATTTTCTCTCTTCTCATGTTTCTCATAAGTCACTCGAGCTCTATCACACAAACTAATCTCTGGAAAGTTGCACAATGGACCTTGCAATAAATCATTCACAGGATACCAATAAAACCATGATTTATTCCTTTCTTTAATCTATTCGTTAAGTTTCGGTAAGTTAGATATTTGGGTGTGACACGATTTTTATGCTTTTAATCTAATGTGATTGAGTTAACTGTCTTGGGGAATACCGTTGCAAACCCCACCAAAGATTTTCGCAAACTGCAACATTACGTGTATTGTTCGCCATTACGTTCGGAATGATATAATATTTGCAATAGATATGTGTTATCTGATATTTGCAATGTCGAGAAGGTTCATTGGTTGTGGTATAGCATCTTC
>NC_051413.1:31182593-31182695 GCF_015228065.2 Penaeus monodon
TCCACGGCAACCAAAATAATCATTTCAACATCACTGCCATCATTAATATAAATGCTGTAGAGGCCCTGTTATTCTACGTCATGTTTTGGCTTACAATAATAT
>NC_051413.1:31183231-31183559 GCF_015228065.2 Penaeus monodon
GAAAGACTGATGGAGGAAAACGAATTTATAAATATCATCAGGTACATATAACGATACTGCAGCGATAATATTTATTTTCCTTATATTTCTGGCCATGAGATTTTCGTTTAATATATATATATATTTTATTGTTTATCAAGTGTTGAAAAAAGACCTCAACAGATGGCGTTATGTGTACCCAACAAACACGTTTCTTCCACTAAGATATAAAAGACTCAAAATACACGCTATACCGCAAAACTAAACCATATAAAACGAATATATAGACCTAATAAACATTATCAACCCACACCTACACCTAATTATCAAAATAAAGATAACCCAAGCT
>NC_051413.1:31183593-31183889 GCF_015228065.2 Penaeus monodon
TCAGCGCACCACAGGCCACGTCACATCACACCTCAAGATAACGTTAACCATTTCACACCAACATGAACACCACAGGCATAGGACTTCAGGAGGTCCGTGCAGCCTATCAAAGGATTCAAGGGTGGATACATAGGACGCCAGTGTTCACAAATGAAGGACTGAACAAGGTCTCTGGCAGACAGTTGTTCTTCAAGGCGGAAAATTTGCAAAAGACCGGCGCCTTCAAAGCACGTGGAGCGTGTAATGCTGTAAGGGATTATTGGTTTAATAGTTAAATAGTTATTGATAATTGATCC
>NC_051413.1:31183938-31184193 GCF_015228065.2 Penaeus monodon
TTGGTTGAAAACTGTTTTAAACTGTTTGTAATTGGTTTGTAATTAGTCATTGTTTGTAATTAGTCGTTAGTATAATTAGTATTTTTTTAAATTAGAGTAATGAATATGGGTAATAATAATTCAAAGTGTTGCATATTTACACGTTTGTTTCTGTTGGTTAATATTTTGTGAAGTAAGACACATGTCATTACAGATTTTGTAATTTTTATCTTATCAGAGAAGGAAGCATTTAATATATATTATACCCCCCCCCCC
>NC_051413.1:31184964-31185261 GCF_015228065.2 Penaeus monodon
TATGCATGCTTATTTAATTGTCTTCAATATATGATTGTATTCCAGGTGTTCCTCGAAAAGGAGGAAAATCCCAAGAGCCCTGGGGTCGTCACGCACAGTAGTGGGAATCATGGTCAAGCTGTGGCATATGCAGCAAGTAAGTCGCAAACAGTACCACATATCAGCACAAAATTAATTTATGAAAAGATGGGACAAACATTTTAGTATATGTTTTGCCCTTTGATAATTATATATTGTGTAGTAGGGGTTTCTGGTATATTTCATAATACTATACATTCTACTTTTCTTATACAGTTC
>NC_051413.1:31185314-31186727 GCF_015228065.2 Penaeus monodon
TCTAATCTGTATCATACCCTTAGAATGTAATTCTTATTTGTATTTTCTTTGCTCTATCTTCCATATTCATATGTAATTTTAGTAGATAGAAATAGAGGTATTTTTCTCATATAAAGGCATATAAGATTATTTAAGTCATTTTGGAATATATATGATATGTCCATTAGTAAAAAAGGATTATGTCCATGGATTACACAATAGATATTGCAAGATATTACTGTTTTATCAGTTTTTTATATGAAATAAGTGAAATTAAAAATATGTATTAAATATGTCTGTGTAAATTTAAAGTTTTGTCTATTATGGGATCACATAATGATTTTTTTTTTCCCTAGAGTGTGCGGGCCTTCCCTGCAGTGTAGTTGTACCCAAAGGAACGCCGAAGGTTAAATGTGATGCTATTGTTAATTATGGTGCTGAGCTGGTGTTCTGTGAACCCTCTCCTGCTGCAAGGTAAAAGGGACAGAGTTATTCATAAAATATTGGCTTTCTTTTGAAAATATTAACTGATATCAGCCTCATTCAATAGTTCAGCATAAAATTACAAGAAATATATTATATAATAGCTCTGTTGACTATAGGACTATGAGATTTTAAAAAAAGATATTGCTATAATATGAGGAGTATTCATTTTTATATGTCAATTCATTATGGAAAGAAGATGGTACTTGAAAGAAATCTCACACTTCAGCAAAATAAAAGAGTGAACTGTTGGCTTATAAAAAAAATATAATAGAAATAATATCTTTATATAAAGAAGATTACATACTTCTCAGGAAAGAGGTCTGTGCCCAGATTGCAGAAGCGACAGGGAAGGCGATCATCCATCCCTTTGACAATTACAATGTCATGGCTGGCCAGGGGACAATTGCATTGGAACTTCTGGAGGAGGTTGGTGTACCATTTTGCTTCTTTTTATTTTCTTTTAATATATGTGCAACAAACCTTCACATTTTGGCAAGTAATGAGGCTGAATTAAGTTCACAAAACACAAAATCCCCAAATGCAAATTATTAAATAAATGGAAAAAAAATCTCATTGGTACTGCCAATAGAGGTATCTCCAAAATCTCCACACAATTTTGCCATTTAAAACCATTCTTTCTGTGTATTATTGTCAAATACCATGATAACTCCCAAAGGAGTTAGTTACTTGTATAGACCTTTGATACCATGGTGACAATTTACACAATGCCAAATCTTTACAATAAATAGTTGATTCCCCTTTTATGAATGCAAAGGATGAGACTGTCACATGAAGGAGCAGATCATTTTCTATGACATCACTTGGTGGATGACAAGGGTTGTGGGAATGATATAGGCACCAACTGCAAAAATTATTGTGTGATGCAAGGTAGCAGCTGAGCCAAGTTATGAAAATCACTATAACCAACACGTTCAACACCATTCTTTC
>NC_051413.1:31186787-31186964 GCF_015228065.2 Penaeus monodon
TTAGGTGCCTGATTTGGATGCCATATTAGTACCAATAAGTGGAGGAGGAATGACTTCTGGCATTGCTGTTGCTACACATGGCCTAAACCCTAATTGCAGAGGTAGGGAACCCACATGAAGCATTATAATAAATGGTGATGTCTTTTTTTTTAACCACTTGAAAATTGAAAATCAGGA
>NC_051413.1:31187167-31187858 GCF_015228065.2 Penaeus monodon
TCATGTGACAGAAAAAATTCTTCATTTGTCATTTTCAAATTTTACATATAGAATGGCATATGTGAATATATTTGTAAAGAAATATTATGGGATGGATAAATAGATGTCTTAAGAAAAAATGTGATAATAAAGACACAAGGTTATAAAAAAAAATGATAGTATGGTTATTGCACATAAGCAGACTCCAGAAAGAAAGTGAAAAAAAAAGAATTACTAATTCAATTAAGGTATTTTGTGATTGATAAAGGCACATTTTATTAAAATTGTCAAATACAGTGATGACAGAAATAAATGAAATACAAATTATTTTATTGATAATATAGGTAAGTCAAATCACACATTTCTTTCATGAGTTAATGCATGCATATCTTTAACTTCTTCATATCTAATTTAGGTAAAAGCATAGCGTCTTGTCCAAAATCACATGAGCTCAAATTAAGTTAAAATTGACGAGATAAACAGTGATATGATTAAAGAGAAAAGGAACGTACTTTGGAATGACCTAATATGTGTTATCATGGAAGTTTATGCCGTTGAGCCCTTTGGGAAAGAGCTGCAAAGGAGCTTAGAGAACAAGAAGCGAATGTGGGACAACCCTCCTCGGTTCCTTGAAACTATTGCCGATGCAATTCGGACGCAGCAGGTGAGGCTGACTGGAGTTTAGCATGTAGGACACTTGGGTGATTGATTT
>NC_051413.1:31188913-31189287 GCF_015228065.2 Penaeus monodon
TTGATCAGTTCAGGTATGTTGTTATAGGTTGTTTGCCCATGATCTCAAGAATGGTCAGAATGTGTGTTTTGCAGTGTTTGCTGTTGAGCCGGTAGGAAAGGACCTCCAGAGAAGTCTTGAGAGCAAAGAACGTTTATGGCCCAATCCAAACAGGTTCCTGGATACGATAGCAGATTCTATTAGGATTCAGCAGGTGAGGAAGTGGATACTGAGAATCTGTGTTGAATCTCATACAAGATAGGGATGATTTTGTTTGGTCGTGAATTCAGTGGTGTACAGTTGAAGGGGGCGTTGTGTGTGTCTAGTTAGTAAATAGTAGAGGCGTGTGGTTGGTTTGGTATATGTAGTTGGAAAAAGAAATTCATTTGTATTGC
>NC_051413.1:31189548-31189699 GCF_015228065.2 Penaeus monodon
CTTGATTTCATAAAACCGAGTCATATTTTTTAGGTTGGAATTAGCAGTTTGCAGAGACTTATAATTCCCATAAGCAGAATAACAACAAAAACTGTTATTCTCAAGGGCATATCATGGATTCTGTCCTCAGCTCACCTGTCATTGAGCACAG
>NC_051413.1:31189769-31189927 GCF_015228065.2 Penaeus monodon
ATACGTCTCTTGTACTATAAATTTATAAATTCTCATTCATAACTTTTTCAGCAATCATTTTTTGTGGGATGTTGCAGTTCAGGGATGCAGACGCTTGAGGTAAATAGACAGGTTGCTGTTGAATGAAAATTGACAGTTCAATATGTTTCTGCAGTTCC
>NC_051413.1:31189956-31190414 GCF_015228065.2 Penaeus monodon
CCTTCTTCATCCAGCCAGCTTTGCCCTCCATACTTCATTTATTTCAACATTATAGAATAATCTTTATACTTTTTTTGTACATGGAATTAAAAGAAAGATCTAATTATCTAATTTTTATGTATTGGTATCAGCACAGTATCACTCTTTGGTTAGTATATAGTATTTGCCTATGCCTTGATATCAGATCTTCTCTAGATACAAGAACTTTGTATATACATATAGGTGAGGATAATGCTATAGGAACTGTTTAGATGTGATGACAAGACTTTCTATCAAGACTGTTTTTGATATTTTGCATTTTTCATACAACTGTTGTGTGGGTTTCACTTGTCATATGCAAAAGGACAGACTTGTATTGTTACAAATGGGAATTATTTTGATGAGGTCCCTGTAGATAGCATTTGTGTTAGTATATAGTTCATGATAGAGATAATCATTTTGGGAATTCTAGGCTGTTA
>NC_051413.1:31190447-31190763 GCF_015228065.2 Penaeus monodon
TGAAAAGTTACAAATGTGTATGTGTGGTATGTTGGTACAAAGTCTATACTAAAATGAATTGATTATGTACTCACATGCATTGTACAGTTTTGTTAGCATGTATGTTTGCACTGTTTTGATTGGGTTAATTGATTGCAAAGAAAATGCCTGGCACTTGAAGTGTGTTTGCCTGAGGTATCCTGAATGTTGTAAATTTTTTTCTGGATTCAGTTTGTTCTTAAGTGAAAGCTTGTTTTTGTACAAGAACGGTTTTGTTTTTGTTTCACAGTTATTGTTAATGGTATATATGAGCTATTATTTTTGAATACTTTTGATA
>NC_051413.1:31193080-31193795 GCF_015228065.2 Penaeus monodon
TAATCTTATTTTAATTTCTAAGCAGAAGTGATACATTCTCCCTGTATAATATCTCCTGGCAGGTTGGAGATCTGACATTCCCAATTCTGTGTGATTATGCCGAGTCGAAGGTTTTTAGTGTGACGGATGACCAGATGATTGAGGGCATGAGGTTTATCTTTGAACGCATGAAGGTTAGTGTCTGTTTGAAAAATTTGTCAGCCAATATGAAACTTGCAAGACTTTTATTGTGATATACTGATGAATATGGGAACAGCTTTTATCTTATGTTAATTCCCACAACAGCTTGTTGTAGAAGCAGCATCAGGGGCAGCTGTCTATGCTGCTATGAATTCCCTCGAAGATGTCACTCCGCCACCAAGAAAGGTTGGAGTCATTCTCTGTGGCGGAAATGTTGATCTTGATCATTTGCCGTGGATTGATCGGAAGACGTCGTATTGAGGTTCAGTCGATGAAGCGCACCAAGTAGACAGGAAAGGAAAAGGAATTTTTAAGTCCAGAACGAAGGGCATGCGATTATCTTTTCAATGTTGCACTGTCAGAATCAGGTGTTTCTGAAATTAAAACATTCATTATAAAATCTTGCAATGTGGAATTATTCATTTGCATTCGTACATTTTTTTTATTTGTCCCAGTAAGTTATGTTCACAGGCTATAGCATGCTCATTCTAGATTTTTACTATTTTCTCTTATGTCATGTGGTGAAGTAGTAACC
>NC_051413.1:31193821-31194149 GCF_015228065.2 Penaeus monodon
AAACTCTGGGTATTTTGGCATCATTAGTTAAAAGAATGTTTTGTGATGTTTGATGGGAAAAGAAATAAAGGTGACTGGAATTTGGGATATTTTAAGTATATACACACTGGATGTGTGTGTGAATTTATCCTAAATATATAAATGTGAATGTGTAATGCACTTTTCTGTAACACTATACAAAGTACACTTTATAATGATATTGAGTAGAAAAGTAAAGAATTATTAAATTTTGTAATTATATCTTTTGTATTGCATTTTCTTAAAGCCTTTAAGGTAAAAAAATATATTGGACAGCTGAATATAATGCAGGGTAACTAATATACCAGTA
>NC_051413.1:31194189-31194702 GCF_015228065.2 Penaeus monodon
GAGTTAAGAAAATGTATATATTTTAAGGCTTATAAAGTCATTAATATGTAGAAGTAAAACAGCTGTTAAGGTGTTGCATATCATTATATATTTACTCCTGTGAGAGGCTTTATAAATATATTATTTTATTTTTTTCTATGTATATACCAGTGTTTAATATGAACACTATTTTATTCTAATTAGCTTGTAGTTAACAATATACTCATTTAGGCAACTTTAATGAAAACCCAAAAGTTGCCTCAGAGTTTTTATTCTCACTCGGTAGTATTTTATAACATTAGGCCAAAAGTTGGTAAAGTGCACCAAATGTTGTGTTAGAAAGCCTTATAACAGACTCTTTGTTTTAGAAGATGACAAAGTGGATTAGCCTAATGAACTTATACATGTAAAGGAAGTGTGAAGAAATAGATACATAATGCTTTAACAAAATTATATTTTATTCTTACTGAAAATAATCAGATGCCTGTTTTATGGTAAAATGTGTGGGTATATAAAATAAATAAATAAATAAAT
>NC_051413.1:31194769-31194953 GCF_015228065.2 Penaeus monodon
CTTCATACTAGCAAACAAAACATACAGACAGATAAGATGACAGACAGAGCCAGAGATTTTAGATATAATTTTTATAAAGAAAAAACAATATTGAACTCATTAACTGTTTTCAATAAGGAATTTGATTCATATGCTATGATTTGCCAAATAAATAAGAATTGATTTTACCAGTTTAGTCCCACTC
>NC_051413.1:31195773-31195957 GCF_015228065.2 Penaeus monodon
TCAAACACATTCATTCAACGAATAATTACCTGCTATTGAATCTACACTAATTCAGAAGCTGAATGCAGCAAGCACGCGAAATAGAAGAGTAGTATTTGCTTGTAGTCCACTGCTTTTTTTTTCTTCTCTGCTTTCCCTTCCTTCAGGTGATCCTTTATTAACAGCTTGGACAAATAATTCCTAC
>NC_051413.1:31196272-31196873 GCF_015228065.2 Penaeus monodon
AGTGAATGGTCACTATATAATTGATATCAAAGAGGCATTTGTTCTCGTCAAATAATCAGTAAAAAGGTTTGCGATACGGAGAAAAGATATTTTATTAAAAATGGATAATTGTACAATATAAAATATGATTCTGGCGTTACAATGTAAAATATGTTATTAACTTTTCGATTTACGGCAACAGAATCACGTGATCACGATAATGACTAAAAATCCAAACAGCGATTAATGGACATGTATTGTGGACTTAATTAATATTAATTTTCATTCACATCTTTTCAACAAATGCGTATTTAAAGGCTCAGTCTCTAAATAATTGGGTGTAGAATCAGCCTCGGTGGACACATACAGAATTTCTCGCATTCACACAACCATATTTTACAACCACATTTTATGCTTTTTCCTTTCCAAAGACTTTATGACAAGTGTTTTACAAGAAATGCAGCATCCCTGAATCGTCTGCCTGTTTTCCTGTGCCCTTTTCATGCATCATAGTTCTAAGGAATGTTTATTTACATTACAACCACCCCTTGGAATACTGTAGTTAGTGAGATCATCTTATTAAACGAATAAAAAAAATATATGTAATTATTTTGAGATCTGA
>NC_051413.1:31197110-31197363 GCF_015228065.2 Penaeus monodon
GTCAAAACCCATGCATGTGAGACAACATCGATCCACGAGCCTGGGTATCGGATTTTAGTCATGTCTGAAACAGGCAGGCCCGGGCAAGCTGCACAAACTTTAAAGGAACAGCTTTGTTAATCTCTCGTAAAAGATCACATCATTTCGAACCGTAGGTAAATACAGCTTTTGGTAGTGATGATAACATGTTTATGAAGGAAACAGTGATTCATTCTCCCCTCCCCCGTCTTGTTAGTTGGATGACCCGAACATT
>NC_051413.1:31200652-31204396 GCF_015228065.2 Penaeus monodon
TCTCATCCTCTCACTCTTCATCCCATCACACTCCTCACCCTCCCCCTCCACCATCTATCCCCTCTCCACCTCTCTCACTCATCTCCCCCCTCCCACCCTCTTCTCTCCTCATCCCACTCTCCTCTCCTCCACCCTTCCTCCCCTCTCCTCCCATCCACCCCCCTTCTCTCTCTCTATCCCACTCCCCTCTCATCACCCCCCCTCTCCACCTCCTCACCCCCCACCCTCTTCCATCCACACATATCCACTCTCCCTCCTTCCTTACCCTTCCCTTTCCCCTCCTCACCCCCTCCCCCCCCCCCCTCCCTTTCCCCTTTTCCCCCCCCTTTCCCCTCCCCCGTCTTCCCCCCCCCCCCCCCTTTTTCCCTTCCCCCCCCTTCCCCCTCCCCCAAAAATTTCGCTTTCCCCCCCCCCCCCCCCCCTTTTCCCCCCTTTTCCCCCTCCCTTTTTTTTTCCCAAAAAATTTTTTCCCTTTTTTTTTCCCTTTCCCTTACCTTCCCCCTTTCCCTTCCCTTTCCTCCCCTCCCCCATTTTTTTTCCCTTTCTCTCCCCTTTCTTCCCCCTCCCCCCCTTCCCTCTTCCCTTATTACCCCCCACCCCTCTTCTCTTTCCTTCCCCACCCCCTTCATCGCTTATACACCCCCACCTTCCTTGCCTCTTACCTTACTCCCCCTCCCCCCAAACCCCCCTTTTCCCCCCCTTTCCCTTCCCCTCACGTTCAACCCTCACCCCTTCCCTCTCCCCCCTTCCCCCCAAGAATTATTCCCCCCCCTTTCCTCCTTTCCCCCCCCTCCCCCTCTTTTCCCCACCATTTTCCCTCATCCCCCCTTCCCTTCCCCCTCCCGTACAAACCCCCCTTTCCTCCCCCTTCCCCAGAAGTTCCCCCTTCCCCCCCCGTTTCCCCCGCCCCGCTCCCTTTTCTGGGCCGGAATGCGTTTAGAAAAGGGACGCGGGGGGGAGAAAATTTTTTTTTTTAAAACTTTTTGGGATTTTTTTTTTTTCCCTTTTGGGGGGGGTTTTTTTCCCCCCCTTTTTTTGGGGGGGGGGAAAACCCGGGGAAATGGGGTTTTTTTGGGGGGGGGGTGGGGAAAAGGGGAGGGGGGAAAAAAATGGGGGGCCTTTTAGAGGGAATTATTTTTTTTTTTTTTTGGGGGGGGTTTTAAAAGGGGTTTCCTTTAAATTAAAAAAGGGGGGAAGGGGATGGGGGGGAAATTTTTTTTCCCCCCCGGGGGGAAGAAAAATTTTTTTTTTGGGGGGGGGGGGGGAAGGGGAAAATGGTTTTTTTTTTTTGGGGGGAAAGGGGGGATGTGGGGAGAGGGGAAGGAGGGAGATGGGGGGAGAGGGAAGGAGGGGAGAGGGGGAGGGGAAGGAGGGGAGATGGGAGAGGGAGGGGGGAGATGGGGGGGAGGGGAAGGAGGAGATGGGGGAGAGGGGAAGGAGGGGAGAGGGGGAGAGGGAAGGAGGGGAGTGGGGGAGAGGGAAGGAGGGGAGAGGGGAGAGGGGAAGGGGGGAGATGGGGGAAGGGGAAGGGGGGATGGGGGAGAGGGGAAGGGGGAGAGGGGGGGAGAGGGGGAAGGAGGGGAGAGGGGGAGAGAGGGAAGGAGGGGAGATGGGGGGAGAGGGGGAAGGGGGAGATGGGGGGAGAGGAGGAAGGAGGGGAGGGGGGAGAGGAGAGGAAGGAGGGGAGAGGGGGGAGAGAGGAAGGAGGGGAGAGGGGGAGAGGAGGAAGGGGGGGAGAGGGGGGGAGGAGGAGGAGGAGGGGAGAGGGGGGAGAGGTGGAAGGAGGGGAGATGGGGGAGAGGAGGAAGGGGGGAGAGGGGGGAGAGGGGAAGGGGGGAGATGGGGGGAGAGGAGGAAGGAGGGGATGGGGGAGGAGGGGAAGGGGGGGAGAGGGGGAGAGGGGGAGGGAAGGAGGGGAGAAGGGGGGGAGGGGAGGGAAGGAGGGGAGATGGGGGGGGAGGAAGGGAGGGGAGAGGGGGAGGGGAAAGGATGGGGGGGGAGAGGGAGAGGGGGAAGGAGGGAGATGGGGGGAGAGGGGAAGGAGGGGAGATGGGGGGAGAGGGGGAAGGGGGGAGATGGGGGGAGAGGGGAAGGGGGGAGATGGGGGGAGAGGGGAAGGAGGGGAGATGGGGGAGAGGGGGAAGGGAGGGGAGATGGGGGAGAGGAGGAAGGGGGGGAGGAGGGGAGATGGGGGGAGAGGGAAGGGGGGAGATGGGGGGAGAGAAGGAAGGAGGGAGGGGGGGAGAGGGGGAAGGAGGGGAGATGGGGGGAGAGAAGGAAGGAGGGGAGATGGGGGGAGAGGAGGAAGGAGGGGAGATGGGGGGAGAGGAGGAAGGGGGGGAGAGAGGGGAGAGGGGGAAGGGGGGAGAGGGGGGAGGAGGAAGGGGGAGGGGGGAGAGGGGGAAGGAGGGGAGAGGGGGAGGGGAAGGAGGGAGATGGGGGGAGAGAAGGAAGGAGGGGAGAGGGGGAGAGGAGGAAGAGGGGAGAGGGGGGAGAGGGGGAAGGGGGGAGAGGGGGGAGGAGGAGGAAGGAGGGGAGAAGGGGGGGGAGGGAGGAAGGAGGGGGAGGGGGAGAAAAGGGAAAGGAGGGGAGGAGGGGAGAGGGGGAAGGAGGGAAGGGGGGGGGGAGGGGGGGAAAAGAGGGGGGAGAGGGGAAGGAGGGGAGATGGGGGGAGAGGAGGAAGGGGGGGAGATGGGGGGAGAGAGGGAAAGGAGGGGAGAGGGGGGAGAGGGGGAGGGAGGAAGAGGGGGGAGGGGAGAGGGGGAAGGAGGGGAGATGGGGGAGGGAGGAAGGAGGGGAGAGAGGGGAGAGGGAAGGAGGGGAGAGGGGGAGAGGGGAAGGAGGGGAGGGGGGAGGGGAAAGGAAGGGGGGGATAGGAGGGGAGAGGGGGAAGGAGGGGAGAGGGGGGAGGGGGAAGGAGGGGAGATGGGGGGAGGAGGGGGGAAAGGGAGGGGAGATGGGGGGAGAGGGGGAAAGGGGGGAGGGGGAGAGGGGGGAGAGGGGGGAGGGAAGGAGGGGAGATGGGGGGAGAGGAGGAAGGAGGGGAGAGGGGGAGAGGGGAAGGAGGGGGAGAGGAGGAAGGAGGGGAGATGGGGGAGAGAGGAAGGGGGGGAATGGGGGAAAGAGGGGAGGAGGGGGAGGGGGAGAGGGGGAAGGAGGGGAGAGGAGGAAGGAGGGGAGGTGGGGGGAGAAGAAAAAGGTGGAGGAGAGGAGAGAAAGAGAGGAGAGGACGAAGAGGAGACGGGGGAGAGAAGGAAGAAGGAAAGCAGAAGGAGGGAGAAGAGGAGGAGGTGGAAGAGGAAGGAAGGATGAAACGAAAAGGGGGAAGGAGAGGAAGAAGAGGAGAATTGGGGAAATGAAGGGAAGGGGAAGAAGAAGAGGAGGGAGTGGGGGGGAGGGAGGAGGAGAAGGGCGGACAAAAGGGAGTGGGGGAAAGAAAAGAGAGAAGTGGAAATAAAGGAAAAGAAGACAGAAGAAAGAGGAATAAGAGGAGGGAAGATTAAAAGAAAGAGAGAGAGAAAAGGGGAAAGGAGAACTGAAGAGAAGAGATGAAAGGAGAATAACGGAGAATTGCGGAGAAAAGGAGGAATAAGCGAAAAGGATAGAGGAAGAGGAGGAATGAGAGGAGGGAAGATGACATAGAGCGAAAGAAGAGAGGAAGAAGCAGAAGGGAAGGAGAGGAAAGGGAGTAGGAAGAATTAGAGGAAGAGAAGATGAGAAATAAAAGGAGATGGACAAGGAAGA
>NC_051413.1:31204760-31204917 GCF_015228065.2 Penaeus monodon
TCGAATTATTCACCGCCCAAAATCAAAATCGATCAAAATAAAAATATTTTTCCATAAGATGTAAACAGAACAAAAGAAGAAAAATTAACTCAAAACTCAAAATCAAAATAATATTCCATAAAAAAGATAAACAGAAAAAACTAAACTATTCACCACC
>NC_051413.1:31204947-31205210 GCF_015228065.2 Penaeus monodon
AATGTTCCACAAAAAAATAAACGAAAAAAAAAAAAACTAAACTAAACTATTCACCGCCCAAAATCAAAATCAAAATCAAAATAATTTTCCATAAAAAATAAACGAAAAAAAAGAAAGAAAAAAAAAACCCTAAACTATTCCCCGGCCAAAATCACTCGTGTTCCGCGCTGAACGAGACAACGTTCTTGCTGCCCGCGGGTCATAATTCAACTGTTTATCACTGAGGATGTTTTATTACACGTTTCAGACTTCCTGCTTTCGCG
>NC_051413.1:31206883-31206976 GCF_015228065.2 Penaeus monodon
GGACATGATGAACGGTAATTGATATGAAAGGAAGAGAAAAATTTGAGTGAAGGGAAATAAACGATAATAATTATGATAATGATGATATAGCAG
>NC_051413.1:31207079-31207333 GCF_015228065.2 Penaeus monodon
GAAAAAATATACCATTGATTAATGTAATAATGATACAGATGAAAAGGAACTGAACAACATGATAAAGTAGGAAGAAAAGGATAAGATAATAAAACAGGAAAAAAAGAAAAAAAGAAAAAGAAATGCAGAAGATATTTAAGAAAAATACCACAGAGGAAGAAGGAATCTTGATAAACGACTGAGTAAGAGAGAAAAAGATTTATGACAGAAAGAGAGTAGTAAGAAGGAAATAAATTATCGAAAAGGGAAGCGGG
>NC_051413.1:31207855-31208238 GCF_015228065.2 Penaeus monodon
TTTCGTGTAGCGAAAAAAAGGTCGAACCAAATACCAAAATCCCACAAACATCAACGACCTCACGTGAACAGATGAGCGTTCGAATGTAAACAAAGCGAACGGATGCTGAGGCCCACGTCACCTGCCAAAATACAGCCCTTGCTTACGCAGAGAGGAAAATTAAGAAATGCAAAGCTCATGTTGATATCTGTTGCAGGAATAACACAGCATCTGGAATGGCAGAAAAGAGGGAGAGGAGAGTGAGGTATGGCAGTAGAAAACAGATTTTGATGAGGGAGTAAAAGATGGGCGATTGTTACTGTGTCTGCTTGGTGATTATGGAAATTTATTGTGATATTGGATTATGTATGATCGTTAGTTATTTAGAACCATATATTTGTACG
>NC_051413.1:31208275-31208373 GCF_015228065.2 Penaeus monodon
GCACCATCAAAAAACGACAAAGCTGAAATAGATTTTTTTTTTCGCCAGATGAATTTAGTGACTCTAAACAATTTCTTTGTTAGACAAACACACACGTG
>NC_051413.1:31209251-31209983 GCF_015228065.2 Penaeus monodon
AATGTGTATCAGACTGGACTTTCTGAACATAATTCTTCCGTATTGAAACAACTCTTGAAGGAATACTCCCAGACATTCGCAAAAGGTGCCAAGTTAGAATTCCTATTGAGAATAGAACAAAGTTCTTTATTTAACACCACGTATCATTTCTTTGATCTTCGTAAATATTTTAAATATACTTAACTTTATTTCTCCTCTGTTACTGCGTCCAATCAAATAGATGTTCCTTATCGTACACCTAATGTAAGTGCTAATTTAGTTAATCACTCTATTTTTTGCTGTATTCATAAGCCGCATCCTGAGAAAATGCTATACTAAGTAGCAGCAAAATGGCTGACTTTGCTTCTCTTTGCGTTCTGAGATTGATTATTGTTAAATTAAACTTTGAAAATTTGAACTTTCCACAACTACGTAGCCTGTGGGTAATTATTTTTGTAGGAGGCTACTGTGTCACATCCGAAAGCCCACAAGAGGTCCTGGAAACCCTCATTTTTCGTACGCCAAGGTGTACAATAAGATGATCAATGAAAAATATCGGTTTTCTATTTTTAACTTTTTTTTTTTCGAAAAAAAAAAAAAATTGACCACCGGACTATATGTTTTTTTTTCTGTTTCTTAGTCCTATAAATTTCAGTAGAAGACCGTAAAAACTTGACGACTTTTAAAGATATATCAGAAAGATTTTGGTTAATAACTAGGACTGGTGACGCTTGAGCCCGTTAGGTGCCAGAC
>NC_051413.1:31210008-31210084 GCF_015228065.2 Penaeus monodon
CTCGTTTTCCATATTGAAAATTGGCTTCATATCAAGTTTCTCCTCTTCTTTTCTATATTTAAGCGTAACTACTGTT
>NC_051413.1:31210111-31210191 GCF_015228065.2 Penaeus monodon
TGTTTATTTTAGGATGGCAGCGTTCAGTTGTGATTTCCATTTAAAGACGATATTGAATGTGCTTTTCGCAATCGACATGC
>NC_051413.1:31210216-31210616 GCF_015228065.2 Penaeus monodon
TTGCAGAAAACCTGTGACCACAAACGTCGAACTAATACCTAAAAATTAGAATTAGTATTAACGTTGCACACCCCAGACCCAGTCATTGCATAATACATATACGTGCGAGATGTTTAAATGTTAAAGAAATTGCAGGATATTGAAAAAACTTGACCTCTTTTTTTTTTTTAGCGGAAAGACCAAGGGATGGATGAACACTCACCAGTGATGACCGAATGAAACTGATCAACATTTTTCATCAAACTTCGCTTCTGCATCGAAACAAGTTGCGTAGATCGTGTTATTACAGGGAGAAGGCGGAAAAAAAGGAGTTTGGACAAACACCAACAATAAAAACCGTTTTTCCGTGTTTTTTTCATGAACATCAGTTGCAAACACATATGCAATACACATATGTAAT
>NC_051413.1:31211925-31212099 GCF_015228065.2 Penaeus monodon
ACAAAGTAATACATGATATACAAATAAGTACAAGATTTCGGAAACAATAAAAGCATAATTGATAACAGAATGCATGGAAAATGCCCCTAAAATGTTAAATGTCCTCCACGCTCTTAACTTGGTGCTTGGCACTTTCTTGTTGCACAATCTCCCCCCCCCCTTTGGAACTGCATC
>NC_051413.1:31212327-31212519 GCF_015228065.2 Penaeus monodon
TCTCTTATAATGAATTATTATCATTATTATGTTTGCATTTGCAATCTTTGTCAATACCAAATATTATCGATTTATTCACAAATTTGTTTTGAAATATAACGTAATATGGAACACTGAAGCATGTATCGGTAAATAATCAGTATGTAAACAAGCAAAGTTCCCGCTTACTTAATCAAAATGAAGTTTCATTTG
>NC_051413.1:31212783-31213394 GCF_015228065.2 Penaeus monodon
CTAAAGAGGAAGAGCTATGTATTTTTCCACACTCACTCCCTCTTTTACTCAAACATTTGAACTTTGTTACTAAAATATACTTCAAGAATTTAGAAAAATAAATCAACTCGATGTTTGCACAGTTGATGAACAAATAAAGCCACTTAAACACATATCATGAAACTTGTTGACTGATGACGACAAAATATATATCTAATAACATAGATGGCGTTGCTCATAAGGGCATGGAGTCACGCACACTTTTAGTTTTATTTATTCTTGATCTTATTTTCCTATATTCTAGGATGTTTTTCTTTTATTTATTTCTGCTTTATTTTGTTTTCATATAGGTCATTAAGTTTACAGGATGTTTTCGATATTTTTTTTAATGTTCTATCCTCTTCCATTGAGTTAATCTAAATGGCAGAACATTTTCAGGTTCATTCTTTTAAATTTTATACCATACGAAAATGTCACATGAATATGCTCGATAATTTCCTATTATTCGATACTCAGGTGTGAAGAAAAAAAATTATTATGACATCACACGGTCTGGCTATTGTGCAGGATTCAAGAGATGAAAGGATTTGATGCATAATCTATCGAAAGCAATTGTTTACATGGTTCTCGAC
>NC_051413.1:31213455-31213560 GCF_015228065.2 Penaeus monodon
ATAAGACTTTGAACGATATGAGTTAGCATAAACCTTGTGGTTTGTGATGTGTATACACTATAGATAAACAGATAGACACGTGTGTGTGTGTGTTATACAAGCATA
>NC_051413.1:31213830-31214068 GCF_015228065.2 Penaeus monodon
CACACTTGCTTGAGTTAACTTAAGCAAATTAATGAAGAGACTGACGTATGTCGGAATTTTCTAGATTAAGGTATCTTTTTCAGTAAAGTGACATAAATAATTTTCCAGTAAGTTGATATATGTTTACACGGTTCTATTAATTTACATTTCTTGTTCAGAATAACAACAATTCCTTGTACGTAATATACTTTGGTTATTACTGAAATGCACGATCTGTGGAAGCAGGGCCATTATTGCT
>NC_051413.1:31214230-31214422 GCF_015228065.2 Penaeus monodon
ATTTATTTGTTCTAGACAAGCACACTGAGCTGGCCTTTGACAAGCCCTTCACGTAAACTTTAAAAAACGAAAGGCATTTCTGTACATAAAATGGAGTCAGATTATTGCCATTGCATTCAATTATAGTTATAAATCTACATGGTATCTTACAACCTGTTGCTGAGGTATTGCAATTCCTTAGAAACTTTACTC
>NC_051413.1:31214441-31216109 GCF_015228065.2 Penaeus monodon
CATTAAGAACTCTCATCCTTCTATCGTCACATCTTAAGCAACATTATTTGTTCATCATCAATATCTTGATATTTACGATGACGTCACACTGCATATCTATTTGCTTACAAGACCATTTACTTGCATTAAACCTTATCACCGGAAACTGCATTCCAAGGCGATCATACTACATTAAGGGTCCTTATGATCCTCCTTTTCGGTTGATTAGATCGCACTTGAACATACCCAAAAGGAATTCAGTCCCATTATTCGCGTGCAACAAAACGCAGCAAGGGGGAAAACACACACCCAAACCTCCTATTACGTAAATTCTAAATCCATGCTGTAGAGAAAACGCATTAAAAAAAAAACGCAAAAACAAAAGAACATCAAAGCCAGAGAGCCATATGACCCATAGACCTATTAAAGAGTAAGCTTTTTCGTGATTCGTCAGATCTTAATTTATACGAAGTAAAACAATAAATATTTCCCAGAAGATGAGAAAAAAAGGAATCCTGGCAACTGTTCTGAGTCATCGCTGGTCGACCTTGAAACCCAAGGAGTTGCCTGAGAACGATAATGCATTTTGTACTTACGTCTACTTGCTTGTCTTATTACATGTGCTGTTGTTAGCTTCATTCCCATGGAGATTATAGCAGTAAGATTAGACGTGATAGGTTGTGAAGGCGTTAGGAAATCTGGTATATCGGAAATGACGAGAAAATGCAACACATATCTGGATTCTAGAGGCAGACTCAGAGCAGACTTGCGACCCCCGCACACTGATGCCAACGTTGTGTTATAGTTTTCGTCTAAATGCATTAACGAAAAAAGAACAAGATGGTGAGTCATTTAGAGAGCGAGTTATCGGTGAGATAGACGGCGGTGTGACAAAAGGAAGTAGCTAAGGACGGAGTTTTCCCTCGGTGCCTGTCATATTTCTCACCCTTATTCAGTTTCAAAACTCATTCCGGTTCCGAGCCTTCCTCTGTTCCGTTATCTGCATTCAACTGGGCGTATCAACCTCTTCCTTTTATTCCTCCACAGCTTTTTAGAGCCTTAATTTACCTGTTCTTGGTACGAAACAATTGTATTCCCTAATAGGAGGGGGGGGGGAAAAAAGAGAGTGTTTTAATCACACTAAAATTATCCTTCGGAACACTCACGCTCGTTCGTTTCTCCGAGTAATTATCATCGTGAACAATTATTACTCAAGATATCATCTTATCTACGTCTAGTCACCAGCCGTGGCATGTGTCTCATCAGTGAGTCACCTCGTAGCTTTATAGACTCACGTATCCGGTGAATTTCACATCGTTTTCTTAAGAGGTTTGAGTCACGGCGAGCGGCATGTGGGACTGTCGTACGCGGAGACAAAAAAGATCGTACGTACGCTTCGGGTGTTATATCACTGAACCACAAAATATTACGTATTTATGTCGTGCACACCAGTGAACAATATGAAATTGCAATATAACTGATGAATTACCTATCACCATACCCCCATTCAGCACAGACCTACGCAACGCTCACCACTTATCTGTAAAAAAGTGTTTATAAATATATGCATGACTCACGGAAGGATATGTATAGTAATGACAACCTCAGTGACACATACCACATACTAACCGCGGGTGGAGAAGAGAGAGAAAATATGGACGGATGGCCTTGTGCACTGGAGCTTGTCTT
>NC_051413.1:31216970-31217175 GCF_015228065.2 Penaeus monodon
ACCCCATTTTATATACAGACACGCCTTTCGTGTTTTTAAGGGCAACTTTCAGGGCATAAGTGAATGGCTTATCAAAAGGGCATGTGAGTCTGCTTGTCTAGAACAACTAAATCCATTATCACTGTTTTTTACGTACGTGTGGCAAACCCATGAGCGTCTACCGTGAAGGGACCCAAAATTAGAGAGAAGAGGAAGAAGAAAAAGG
>NC_051413.1:31217713-31217998 GCF_015228065.2 Penaeus monodon
GAATTTGTGTCTCAAATCCGCCCGGAGCGAACTGCGTCACACTCCCGCATCAAAAATAACATTTCTTTTCAGTTAATTTTTCTTCGTTTAAATGAAGACTCATTACCTATTCGAAAATCCACCACGTATCGTGATCTCATTGACTTGCAGTTATTTATTCGAACATGTGTTTTTGTGCGAATTGCTTGTGCATGTTGGTGGTCATTTCTCATATTATTTAGATTAAGATCGTTGATAAAACACGACTTGCACTAATTTGACCTTGTCCTTAGTTTTAGAATTCTT
>NC_051413.1:31218093-31218445 GCF_015228065.2 Penaeus monodon
GTTTGAAATATAGGGAAATCATATAAACAAGTGATTTAAAATTCTGTTTATTTGTAAAATCTTATCTAAATACTCTGGTATAAATAGTTTTGACTGTAATCCTACCATATGAATGTAAGAAATCTAGACTAGTCATAATATAAACATTATTGTATTCCACTGGTGAATTATTATGGCAAAATAACCATCCTCACTTCCACAGTCTCTTTACTGAAGAAATTCCAAGATTCTGAGCCCATTGAACAAGGGGTCTGTTGCTAAACTCATATATATATTTTTTTCAAATTAAACGTCTTGAACATAAAAATGCTAATAAAATACAAAATTAATGATAACAATAACCATGTAACAG
>NC_051413.1:31218520-31219923 GCF_015228065.2 Penaeus monodon
GTGACAAATGTAAACTGAATAATGTATCTCTCCAATTTTTTTATTTCTTTATGACCAATCTGGAAATTTCCCTCATAAAACCTAAAAAAAATTCGTTTGTTTCGGAGCCTCGGTCTGCGTGTCAAGTACAGCCTCACCTCGATAGTGTGAGTGCGAGATCGACTCTACTTCGAAACACAAACGAACAAACAAACCGGAGCTCGTTTTTTAATGTCCGAATTATAATCTAAACGAAGAAGAAAAAAATAATAATAATATTCCTGCAACTAACATTAGTGACTTGTCTTTGGTGAAGCTTTGCTATAACATACAGAGGTAAATAGGCAGAGAAGGAGTCGATAAGAAAAAACACACTTATTTTTTTTCTTTTTCTCTCTGACGAGGCAAAGAGCATCTCAAAGTCTTGCCTACATTGCAACGTTTTGCATGTCAATAGGTGCATAGCGTAGAGAACTCATGAAATATATTAATTGCATGAAAGGAGTTGCTTTTACATTTTTTTTGAGTGCATAGTAAGGAAAATTATTAGCTTCATTAAGGCATAAGATCCACTATGTGATCTTTCGGTACATTTAAACACTCAATAACAATGAACGAAGAATATATCATTATTACCTCCCTGTATATGTTTGTATATTGCTTTTTTATATTTAGACCTAGCACTGAAACCTCTCTGACGTTTGTTCATAAGGCCGAAATTTGTTAACGAAGAACACTGCGTTTCCTGGATGTGTTTTTAGACAAAACGGTTCCTTTACTCGAATCCACGAAAAGGCCGATGTTAGAGAAGAAGTGAGAGCGAAGCTTGGGCCGGAGAAGCGCCTCGGGCGTCGGCAGCGGGGCAGGACTCCGGCAGCGAGGTCCTCCGCCCTGCGCCCGAGGAACGGAGGCGCGGGGGGCGTCTCGCGGGGACACGAGGGACGGATGCATGTCAGGGACTCGCATTCGTCGATGGGCGCAGCCCAGACGTCAGGGATCTCAGGGCGTAGCGGTGTGGGCGTGGGCGGGGGCGTGGGCGGGGGCCGAGGGTCCGCGGGCCTCAGAGGGACACCAGCTTGGGCGGGACGGAGTCGGGCGACGACAGGTCCGAGGACGACGAGCGCTGCTGCGAGCCGCAGTTGTTGGACGCGCTCGACACGGCGGGCGCCGACACCACGGGCGTGCTCAGCGGCGTCAGCCCCGTGTGCAGGGGCGTGAGGCCCGTGCCGCTGGTGACGGGCGTGAGGCCGGTGCCGCCCTCCATCATCGACTCGAAGTTAAGGCCACGAAGTCCCGCCGAGGGCGTCTCTATGGGGACGCCCAGGTCGGCCACGCTGGGGGGGCGGAGGGCCACGGGCGCCACATTGAGGCTGGTGGGTCGGCTGGGCCGGTTGAGGCTGCCCTCGCTCTTGGGGCGCCGGAGG
>NC_051413.1:31220041-31220559 GCF_015228065.2 Penaeus monodon
TCGTGGTGTTGGTGCCGCTGGTGAGGTTGTTGGCCGTCGTGGACGCCATCTGCTGGCGGCGGCGGCACACGGCCTTGTGGGTGGCCAGGAGGAACTCGAGCTCGTCACGCTGCTGCTGCAGGAGCTGAATCTCCTGCTGCAGGCCGTTCTTCTTCTCCTCGAGCTCGTCCGTCTCGTCCTGCAGGGTGTTGGTCTGGTCCAGCCGCCGCTTCCGACACCGGGCGGCCGCCAGCTTGTTGCGCTCGCGGCGGAGGGAGCGCCGCTCCTCCTCCTCCAGGGACAGCTGCGGGAGAGAGAGAAGGACGGTCAGCCTTGGTTATGCCATCTCACCACACCGTCGTAAATGCACGCGCTAGATGCATACAGTATACATCACAGCGAATAAATAAATAAACACAGATATGCGTGTTTACACAGGTATATAAAATTATATATTTATGCCTACATAACAAACCACAGGTTACCATAAATATCTACATACATTATATACATGTATAAGCACTCGCACATGTGTACCG
>NC_051413.1:31220652-31221301 GCF_015228065.2 Penaeus monodon
ACGCAAGAGAGACAGACAGTTATTAACAGGTATAAATAGATCTCTCGACACAATGCAATCAGGTATAAAAGGGCCGGCCAGATAACGAGAGGTGGGAGGAAGGAGACCAAATATAGATAACAAAGATAAAAATAGTTGGGAAACAGAGAGCAAGTATGAACTTCAACCAAAATAAATAAGACAAATGAATAAAATCACATACAGCAAATAAACAAACCATCGACGACATAAACAAAATAAGAAGAGAAAAAAACGAGAAAGAAAAAAAAAACGTAAACAACCTCAACAAACAAATCAAAGTAAATAATTAAGAAAACGCGAGACAGGTGGAAGAGACGAAGGAAGAGGACGAAAGGGAGGAGGAGGAGAAGGGGAGAGAAAGAAGGAAGAGGGGAAAGGAATGGGAGGAGAGACGAGGGGTAAGGAGAGGGAGGAGAGACGAGGGGTGAGGAGAGGGAGGGGAGACGAGGGGTGAGGAGAGGGAGAAGAGACGGGGGTGAAGAGGGGACAAGGGAGATGGATGGGGGGGGGGGGGTGAGAAGTGGTCGTGGGGAGGTTTAGCGGGGGATGGGAGGGCAGAGAGGGGGAGGAAAGGCAGTCGGGTGGAGAGAGGGGAGTGGAGTAAAAGGAGGGCGAGGGAAGTGCAAGG
>NC_051413.1:31221576-31221707 GCF_015228065.2 Penaeus monodon
GGGGAAGAGGATGATGCAAAGTGATGGCTGACAGAGAGCGTGGTTGCATTACTGGATACAACGTGGAGAAAGAGGGCGGGGTGGGGTGGGGGGGGAGTTGCAGGGCATGAGTGCATGGTAGTAGGGTACGA
>NC_051413.1:31221762-31221841 GCF_015228065.2 Penaeus monodon
AAAGGTTCGAAGGGTATGAGAAGCGAACGGAGACAAAACCCCTTCATTTTTTCCTCCCAAACATGGCCTTTCTCAACGC
>NC_051413.1:31221926-31222045 GCF_015228065.2 Penaeus monodon
AACAGTACGTTCGAAAGTTCCTGGGATGCACAAAGTCAATTAGTCAAGTCAGAAGCTCTCCGCGTGAGTGTGAGTCAGGCGCCCTCACTGACTCATCCCGACCCGCGACACTGATTCTG
>NC_051413.1:31222404-31222742 GCF_015228065.2 Penaeus monodon
GGTCTTCTCCAACACTTTCAGTCAATTGTCTGTCATCTACTACATACCATCTCTATCACATCCACCCCCCTCATCACCTCCACTGCACCTCCCCCCCCCCCCACCCTTGGGGTCTTTCGCAACTAACCTATAAGAAGTACTTTCTTGTCCATTCTTCTATCGAGGCACTTTCTCTCCTCCCTCTATCCCGTCCTTTCCTCTCCCCTCCACCACCTACCCCCCATAACAACCTGGTCCGCGAACGGTACTGAGTTGCGAATTTTCTGAGACAAACATTTCTTTCACTGCTAGCTGCGTTTTCTCCTCAGTTCTCGATACAACTCTTCATACGGGTCTGA
>NC_051413.1:31222920-31222994 GCF_015228065.2 Penaeus monodon
ACACACACACAGGATAAAGACAGATATTATATCTAAATATCAAATAGCCCACAACGCTGATGATGAAAAGATGA
>NC_051413.1:31223076-31223285 GCF_015228065.2 Penaeus monodon
GAATTAAGCAAACAAAACGTCTCAACCAGCGGCAACACAACCAAACTGACCCTCACGAAGCAACCGGAGGGAACCATAGCTCTCTCAACCAAGAGAGGAGCGTAACTCGAGCGCCGGACGGGAGCGCTGTAGGTGCATATGTACTAAGCCAGGAGTTCGAGCGTCACTTGAGAAAATGATGTAAGAAGTTACTCCTCGTCCTTCCGTCT
>NC_051413.1:31223356-31224092 GCF_015228065.2 Penaeus monodon
TGCGTAAGTCTTTCCAAGTTCAATCTCATCGGCGTCAATCAAGAGAGAGATTCGGGCAAATGCGGATAAGTATTAATACACAAGGGTTTAATAAAGCGGATATGTCAAGTTATTTGCCCAAGCACGAAGGCAAGCACGCGCCGAGTGCGTGGGAGTGCGCATGATTAATGAATGTAATTTTTATATAACAGTTATTCTAGTGTCCTTTGTCTATGTACGTATGTTTTTTTTTTCTTTCTCTTTTCATTGCTGTTGTTATGATTGCTCTGACTACTGTATTACAAATTATATTTAAAAAATCAGCATTAGTAGTAGTAACAGTAATATTGTTAGCTCATTATCACCATCACCATCATCACGTATTTTCTTTCGAGGGGAAAATAACGAAACATTGAGCTGGATGCCTATTCAGACCCTCATGTACGTCGCTCTGGCTACCTGCTACCTGTTACTCGTCTTCTCACCTGTTACTTATCTTATTATATTACTTATCTTATTACTTGCCCTGTTACCTGTTACTCGTTACCTGTTAACCAGCGATGTTACGACTTCTTTCCCCGTATGCAAATGATAAGATAAACAGGATGGGAAAAACGAACAAGGCTCAAATTCCATATTCTTTAAGATAAATAAGATAAAATAGTACAATGGAAGAAGGAAAAAAAAGAGAAAAAGAAAAAGTAAAGAAATTTTTTTTTTTTTTTATCAAACGAATGAGTTACGGAATCGAACACAT
>NC_051413.1:31224127-31224200 GCF_015228065.2 Penaeus monodon
CCCATTTACAAAATAGAACACTCAATTCGAACCACAACGTTGAAAGAAGAAGAAGAAATTCACCTATGTTTAT
>NC_051413.1:31224251-31224567 GCF_015228065.2 Penaeus monodon
CTAATACAGAAATCATCTACGGAATCGAACACCCAATTCCATCCACAACGCAAGAAGAAAAAAAAAAAGTCCAATCACCGATCTTTTTTTCTTCTTTTTTAATTACAGAAATCATCTACGGAATCGAACATCCGCTCTGAAAATCCATCCGCCACGTCACAACAGCGTATTTCGAGTGGACGATTGTGGAGCGAGAGAGGTTTACGAAGGTCAGGCTCGTAACGGACGATACGGACACACCTCGACCGTGCGGGTACATGTGTACTCGAGGCCATTGCCGCTTTATCCACTCCTATTCCTCTTCCCTCCCCCCCCC
>NC_051413.1:31224649-31224743 GCF_015228065.2 Penaeus monodon
TTCCTGGTCTCCGTTCTTGCTTGGATTTTGAGGTTTCGTGTCGCTATATAATTTTGTATGTTATTATCTTGGTCTTTCTCTCTTTGTCTACCTG
>NC_051413.1:31224833-31224938 GCF_015228065.2 Penaeus monodon
TGTTCTTCAAACACAGGAAAAAATCACATCCGGCAACAGACCGGTGTCAAGAACCAGCTTATCAATGTCTTGATTATCACAACAAGTCATATACATCAGACTAGT
>NC_051413.1:31225222-31225480 GCF_015228065.2 Penaeus monodon
CTACATTTTTTTTTTTTCACACGTGTAAAATCTCATCTAATCCTGTTCTACTTAAATTCATAATCTGCCACACTAACGCGTAAATATCCAAATCGTCACGCCCTTTCTAAGTGTAAAAGGATAATAAGGTCACGTGATCTCTTGTCCTAATGAATTCTCCCCCAAAACATGTGACTGATGACGTCAGTGAATGGCATAACGCATGACTAAGACGATCGCGGAGAATGCGAAACGATACTTGATTTCTTGTTCGTTATC
>NC_051413.1:31225755-31226387 GCF_015228065.2 Penaeus monodon
GAAGTGAACAAAAAAGGGAAGAAAGAAAACACCCAACCGCAAGGCGATAACAAAGAAATATAAAAAACAAACGAGAGAGAAAAGAGAGAGAAAACAAAACAAAAAAAAAGAGAGAGAAAAAGAAACACCAAAAAACAAAAAGAATAGAAAAAAAACTAAAAAAAAACAAAGACCAGAGAGAAGAATCCTAACAAAACAAAAAAAAAAAACAATGACAAATAACAATAACAAATAACAATAACAACAATAATAAAAAATACAAAGAGCCAACCACTTACTCCGAAATTTACCTTCTCGTCCTTCACAGGTCTCCGCCCCCCGGTCCTCCTGACGGGAGCCTGCTGGATCTGGGCCGGCATGTTCAGCGCCTGTCCAGGATTCGCCGAAATGAGACTCGATTGTGGGCGTACCTGCACAACGCCCGTGGCTGAGGACGCGGAGGACGCTGACGAAGAGGAGGACGAGGTTGGCGCCGGCACCTGCGTGAGGGTTCCGCCCCCCCAACACTTGCTGTCCACCGAGATGTAGGTGCTGCCTGCGGAGATGAGAGGGGGAGGGGGGGTTAGGGCGGTGAGATCCTTCTGGTTGCTGAAGATTTTTTTTTTCATCTATTAGTTATTGTTTTATTGTTG
>NC_051413.1:31226832-31227055 GCF_015228065.2 Penaeus monodon
ACTAAGCCCCCCCCCCCCAACCACACACACAAAAAAACACCAGAAGAAGACGTACAGCGTCCGGCAGACAGACAAAAAAGGGAAGGAGGTAGAGAGAGGCAAGGTGCACATAACCGCCAGGTATTGAACAACATAGAGGTTGCACGCGACTCGCCTCATGCCAAATACGGCCACACACCACCGCAGACGGAGGGCGGCCGGCGGCGGGAAAGTAGGCGACGTC
>NC_051413.1:31227835-31228073 GCF_015228065.2 Penaeus monodon
CATATAAAACTCAACTAAACTCCCTCCGATCACAAAAGAAAACGAGAAAAGACTCACTGGCTGTGGGCTGAACGAGCGGAGGCACAAAACCCGCCTGGTTTGTGTGCGTTTCGGGCTGAGGAACGCTCGACAGCTCCAAAAACGTCTGTTCGATGTTCCTGAGGGTAGTGGGCGTCAAAGTGGGCGTGGTACGGGTGGGCACTCCGCTGTGCACGCCCTCGAGAGAGTTCAGCTGCGG
>NC_051413.1:31228090-31228413 GCF_015228065.2 Penaeus monodon
TTAGAAGGATGATAAAAATGCTATTAATAACTGCGTGACGGTGATCTGGTTCTGATCATTTTTCTTTATTCTTAGTTATGATAACATTTTTTTTTTTAATACACGTGTGACGGTGATCTAATTCATTTTTTTTTTCTTGGTTATGATAACGTTTTTTTTTATGTGTGTGACGATGATCTAATTCTGGCCTTTTTTTTAGTTGTTTATGATAACGTATTTAAAAAGTTTTGTGATTAGATCAAATAGCTATACAGATAATAATAATAATATAACTTTTTAATTGCAAGTTCCTGGTCGGGGAGGGAAAGAGAAAAGAAATGGGA
>NC_051413.1:31228498-31228634 GCF_015228065.2 Penaeus monodon
GGGGGGGGGGGGGGAGGCTTGGCGCTTACACAAATTCATTATCGAAAGCGTTGCTGTGTTGTTGTTAAAATAGAAATCAGGAGAAAAAAAAATCTTAATTACCTACATTAGTTCCCCTTGGCACTAAGAATAGAAA
>NC_051413.1:31228669-31228787 GCF_015228065.2 Penaeus monodon
GCAGCAGCATGCCAAAATTACACGAAAACTGCCTTTTGGTAAGAAATATCGATTATTTTTGCTCTTTAATTTTCCTCTTCCCCTTTCAGCGTAAACAGGAATTACGTAAATATAATTT
>NC_051413.1:31229142-31229253 GCF_015228065.2 Penaeus monodon
ATGAAGGAATCTATCGCCCGCTCTTTCCCGGCTATTTAGGACGATCCTTCGAAACGAAACGAAAGCCTCGCCCGCCCTTTCGCAAATAGCTGTCTAGGTCACACTACAGAG
>NC_051413.1:31229668-31229742 GCF_015228065.2 Penaeus monodon
AGGAAGGGAGGGGGAAGGGGGGAGGGGGTTGCTTGGAACTATGGTAATGAGACTAGAAAATATGATACAATTGT
>NC_051413.1:31229884-31229970 GCF_015228065.2 Penaeus monodon
AAACGAATTTACTTAAAGCTAATGACTAACCCAAAAAATATATGGAAGTAACCCTAAAAATTAAAATTAAAATAAATAAGTAAACG
>NC_051413.1:31230016-31230311 GCF_015228065.2 Penaeus monodon
AATCATAAAAAATCTGAGACCGCAAGAACAAAATAAATTCATTAACTCTTCGAAAAACATAAAGAGCAAAACTGGTAGATTTCAATTAGCTTCTAAGAACGAAAAACCAACTAAGATCAATAAATTTATAGAAAAAACGGAGACTAAATCCATTGTCAATTCATCTATAACGACTCAATGTCAGACCAACGATAATGAACATTTATTTCTATTCTGAGTAATCGAAACAGTAGAACAAAATTATAACGCTACCAACAAGAACAAAAATATAAAAAATATAAAAGATCATACTTAA
>NC_051413.1:31230393-31230561 GCF_015228065.2 Penaeus monodon
CATGAAGAAATAAGAAATAAAATCTTTCCAAACCTACCCAAGAACACGAAAATAAACACCCCAACCACCTCATTACACGAACCAGCAACCGAACCACCTTATTAAATGTTCCCAAACAGGCCAATTCGGAAGCAAACTGGTCAGGTAAGGCAGCAGGTGCGAAGGAGA
>NC_051413.1:31230604-31230693 GCF_015228065.2 Penaeus monodon
GCCGGGGTAAGAGAGAGAGGGGGGGAGGGGGGCATTCGCGGGCCTGAGTAGTGAGTGTGCCACTATTCCTGGCCCTTGTACCCTGCTGG
>NC_051413.1:31231032-31231247 GCF_015228065.2 Penaeus monodon
ATGACATCATCCTCGGCGAAGTGCCCTGACGTGATGACGTCACCAGAAACGAGGTCGCGGCACATCTCCACCTTCATCTTGGATTTTTTTTTTTTTTAGAAAAAAACGCGCTTGTACACTCTCTTTTTTGTTTGTTACTTCGTTTTATCGTTTTATTTGGCCGTGTGTAATCGATGATGTGTCTATGCGTCAAATACTGTATGTAGATTGTGTTT
>NC_051413.1:31231300-31231637 GCF_015228065.2 Penaeus monodon
CTCTCTCTCTCAATATACATACTAACATATTCACATCTTATTAACCCCCCAAAAAAATCAAAACGCGATCACATTTCACTTCAAAATCATACAAAAAAAAAAACGAACCAACTCTCCCATATCAACAACATCAATCTTAAAAAAGAAAAAAAAAGGAAATAACCATTGCCGAAACAAAGGCAAACGAACCATAATTATTTCTCGGGATCGGCGCATTAATAAGCAGCACCTCGACAACAGTATAAAAAGGATTTCGGAAACGGAAATGGTGTTTTCGAGAGAGGGGGGGGGGGGTCCGCATTTCCGGATGGGGCAGCACGTACTAGACGCGTGGGTA
>NC_051413.1:31232107-31232828 GCF_015228065.2 Penaeus monodon
CCTTACATATTTTGTTAAGACACGAAAATAGAAACTTACTCCTAACAAAAATGAAAAACAAAAATTAATATCCAAACTCACTCTCATGCATTGATCACAAAAGTCAAGAAAATCAATGAACAAGGGAATATAATCCCCCCAAAATAAAAACAATGTCCATACTAATTTCCAACAATATCACGCTAACCAAAAGAAATTACAAAAATATAGAAAACTAAAGCAAGTTACAATAAACAGTAACGAACAATAACCAAAACAAAATCTTAATTTATAATAACCAAGACAAATCACAATGAACTAAAACCAAGTCACAAAGAACCAAAACAAATACATATACACACACAAAAACAAATAACATCAAACAATAATAACAACGAAACAATAAACAATAACACCAAAACAAAAAAAGGCAAAAAATACCCATAACAAATAATAACCAAAACAACAAACCAAAAAACATTCACAAAAAAATACCCAAAACAGCATAAAAATACAAGAAAAAACAAGCAAAACAAAATCAACAACGAAAAACAGGCTCTACACTAGACCCACACAACAACACACCAGGAACTCAGGTCTCCACACACACACACCCAAGCTCACGTTCGTCGTCGGTTCCAGGAATGGGAATAGTGAGAAATTAGGAATGGGTTGAGGTCAGTACCGGGAGAAGCCTTCAAAGGGAGTGTGAAGCGGACTCTGTGTCACCAATATTCGCTAA
>NC_051413.1:31232855-31233294 GCF_015228065.2 Penaeus monodon
GCTTTCCCGTAATTTTTTTCTCTCGTTCCTTGTCTTCATATTTTGCTTATTTTTTTCCCCTATTTTTTTTTTTATCCTGTTTCTTGTATTTTCATATTCTGCTGATTTATTTCTATCTCCTGATTTCTTTCTTTTGGTTCATATATTTCTTCATTGATATTTGTTTCTTTTATCTATTTATTGATATATGTATTTTCTTTTCTTCCTTCCTTTCTTTCTCTCTCTCTCTTTCTCTCTTTTTCAGTACAATAATCTTCGCTAACTCAACGCAACACGAGAAACTTTAAATACTTGGAGGAAGACCTTCTCACATTCCCGTGTTTTAACGTATTCCTCACTTCGGTAAAGAGTAAAGAACTATCCTGAAAACAAGCTAACGAACAAAACACGGAAACCTATCCTTTCCGTCAGAGTAAAGAACTCTCACCCCTACCATCCT
>NC_051413.1:31233321-31234261 GCF_015228065.2 Penaeus monodon
GACGGGAAAATTTTCACGTGAAAACCCCGACGTTGTAAGGACCTTCACCCCCCTCTCTCCTCTCGGCCAAGGAGCAACCTCCCTCCCCCTCCCTCCTTCGGCTAAGTAGTAACCTCCCCTCCTCCCTTACCCCCTGCCCCCTTTACTCCCAGGGAGAACCTTAGCAGCAAGTTGTTGCTACAGAGCGGATGCCGAGCGAGATAGGAAGGCCCTCTGAACGCATCCTCTTAGCCTTCGGGTTCTCGAGGCGCGTGTGTGCATACCGTAGTCATTTAAAGAGATAATTACTACATTGAGTGCAATGCGGAGAGTTGCATCACCATTTGTAAAGGGAAAAAGTGAGCAGCTTTAATGAGCCTCGACCCCTCGACCCCTCGGCACCGCACCCGCTGGGGAGACGCGAGCTCGTGGCACCCGGCAAGTGGCATCCTTCGAGCCTCCGCATAATGGCACTCTCTGCACCCGATGAACCGCAAGGGATTACTGTACTACAGTAAAATGAGCAACGATTTCAATGAAGACTTTTATATTGGCTAATATTTCCTCTCTATCGATAGGCACCACCGTTATAGTTTTAGATAACGTGTCTGTCTTGACAAGATAAACAACGCAAAACATGTCTGATCATGTACAGGTAACATCCCACAACATACAAACCTATCGTAAGTATCAATAAGACTAGAATAAACAATGCCTTTTCTAACCCGGAAAATACTTATCGATCACAGAAAAATCACACAAATAAGAAAATACGACCGCATATCAGAGCCAACCCGGACACCTCGCAATTGAATGATAATCGAACAGTTCTGATAACACCTTGATATCCCGAACCTGATAAACGACTGAAAAAAAGAAAAAAAAGCAATTGCCATTTTTTTCCACAAGAATTTCACCAATTCCTTTTTTATATTCCAATAAAACAACCTTTCCCAATCTC
>NC_051413.1:31234369-31234532 GCF_015228065.2 Penaeus monodon
CCAATCCAGACGACAAAACAAAGAAGTCTCCCACTTAAAAAAGGAATATGGCAACCCCTCCACCGGACATTATTTATCTAAGGGCTTCCTGAACGCCTAGGTCTCGAGTGTTCTGTTAAGCACGCGGCCACAAACAATTTCGGCTGAGAGACAGGCGTAAATG
>NC_051413.1:31235049-31235163 GCF_015228065.2 Penaeus monodon
GCACCTTTGCTAATCTCGCTCCCTCATCACCTCAATACAAAACTACATTCCTATCAGACGCCTATAATCACCACAATGCACCCTGCTGCTTGTAGCTATACTGTACAGCCCCAC
>NC_051413.1:31235368-31235472 GCF_015228065.2 Penaeus monodon
TCGAAGAAATTCTCACAACTCCGCAGGCTTTCGAAATTCCAAACTCGGAGTGGCAAGAATTAATAGCAGACCGCTATGGCAACTATGGCAAGGACAGACACATC
>NC_051413.1:31235793-31235934 GCF_015228065.2 Penaeus monodon
CGTCAACGACCTCCGGGGGTTAACTGCAACACCAACAAACACAATGATAAAAAATAATTAACTTCATCTCAGGGGTAAACCCATACCCTCGCTGCCGCCGACAGATCACCACGCACGCTCTTTCAAACACGCATAATATAC
>NC_051413.1:31236038-31236278 GCF_015228065.2 Penaeus monodon
CGTAATGATGTTGATAGTGTCGGATGTCTTGCTCCGGAACACTAGGGTAAGGTCTGTGCCAAGAATTCATCTTGAGACATTATTGACGAATTGTGAAAAATCCGGCACAACACTTAAAAAAAAAACGAAGAAAAAAAATGTTGAGAGAATGATAGCGTATTTGCGCGGTTGTATCTCGATCTCCTCAACGAAGGGGCGAATGGCTAAATTCGCTCGATGAGATGGGGGGGTTATTAGAAT
>NC_051413.1:31236306-31237249 GCF_015228065.2 Penaeus monodon
TTTTAAAATAATCACAAGATCCTCGAAGCACACTCGACCCCGAATGCAACGACGAGCAAAACGGGAGATTTAAAAAATATATATATATGTGCAAAAAAGAAAGCTGTCGTCGTTGGGGAGGTAAAATATCCAGTGTATCCAGCACCCCCCTTCGAGCAGGCCAAGGAGGGGACACGCAGAGGCAAGAGGAGTGAATGAAGTCCACTCGAGGGCACAGTAGGTCACACACTAACACCACGTCGCCTGCTGACACACTGAGCACCCAGGCGACGGCTACAGCAACCTTCCCGCCTGTGGCATCGCGCATGCGCCTTCGCTTCCCATTTTCTATGAGTGCCAACCGCTTCCCATTCGGCGTGACGCTCTTTTGACGAATTTCACTCTTACTTACACCGTACTAGGGGGTGTGTGAGTCACGCCGGTAATTGTCTTCGTGGAATTCGTTATGAGTAAAACCACGTTTTCTCCGACTCACACGACCTTCGCGGAAGTACAGGACGGCGGCAACACGTGTACTTGTGTACTTCGTCTGTTGCGAAGAACCGACGGCCGTTTTGCTTTGAAGGCTTTGTTTTCGTGTCTCTATCAATATATTTGCTTGGGCTCTTTGTCTCTGCTTTTTTGCCTCAGAGACGAAGGCATGTCGCGGCCAAAATTGGACATGCGTATTTTCAAGCGCCGAACCCAATGGGTGAAATCGCTGGGCGGGAAATCAACCTGGCTGTCTATGGTGTGAAATTGCACAGTATTAACTTACCTCGGTCCTCGCTATTTATTCATATTTTTTGAATTAATAAACATATTCTATATCTTCGTATATGGACAAAAGCCTTTTAGTGAGCAAAGATAAGTAAACAAATATTCAATAAAAAATATCATAAGAATTGACAAAAATTATTTAGATTTTTTTTGCGGTGGCAACATCAGCAGCAACATAATACGA
>NC_051413.1:31237383-31237605 GCF_015228065.2 Penaeus monodon
ATCACAAACGGTAAAAAAATACTATTAATCAGTCCAACCATAACACTTAACGATAAAGATAAAATAATGCGGGAAACCCTTATATTAATTTCCAAATTGCGATAAGAACAAAGCGACACCAATCAAAACGCAGAATGCAAGCAATTGCAGGACACATTTTCAACAGAACAAGCGAAGGGCAAGTATATGGCGAAGTCTTTTGGTAACTAAATCTATTTGAAA
>NC_051413.1:31237935-31238102 GCF_015228065.2 Penaeus monodon
AAGAAAAGCAATGGTAATCATTAAATGCAATATTATATGTTAAACAATTATACGCAACATATGTGTCCGACAACCTTTGTGTCGTGTTAATTACCTATTATTTAAAAAAACAAAGGGAAATTTTGCATGCGAATGGTAGAAGTCAAAATATCGGAGTATTTCTGAAT
>NC_051413.1:31238174-31239438 GCF_015228065.2 Penaeus monodon
TCTCTCTCTCTCTCAAATAATTAGAATAATAATCACCTTGTCATCAATAATCATGCCATCTCATCATTCATTACCAACCTAGTCATGCTTCATCACCTGGCTGTCAACATGTTGTGACTGTCTTCATCACCAGTCTCTCAACCTGTCAAGACATCACCAAATTGTCAACCTGTCATCATCACGAAGCTGTCAACTCGCCGTCACGATGCATCACCAACCTATCAAGATTCATCACCAACCTACAGAGATTCACCACCAACCTATCAAGATCCATCACCAACCTTTCAAGATTCATCACCAAGCTATCGAAATTCATCACCAACCAGTCAGGACTCATCACCAACTTTACAATCTGTCAACCTGCCCATCAACTTGACAACCAAGTCATCACTTCAACGACGTCATCAGAAGTCATCAACTTGTTAACCTGTTTATCAGTCATCACAATCCAAGGGTAAATAGATGAATTAAGAGGCAGAAAACTAAGGAAGATGAAATAAATAGAAACAATATTAGAAAATCAGGGAAAATGAAATAAGAAAAGAAAAAATCGAAGAACACAAAATTTGAAAATATAATAAAAAAAAGGAGAAAAAAAGGCATCAAAAAGAAATATCAAAAAGAAAAAAAAAAGAAGCAATCAAAAAAGAGAAATAAATAAGAAAAACGTGAATAAATTAAAAGGGAATGAAAAGGAGAAAGATGGATAATAAATAACAACGGAGAAAGAAATAAACACAAGAAAATGAAAGAAGGCCCAATAAATAAAAGGAGATATAAACGGAAGAAGTGCAAGAAAGGATTAACGATAGATAAGTAATAAAGAAGAAATGAAAGAAACTGAAAAATGGACTGGCAAAAAAATAAACAAATAAATAAATAAATAATGTGAAAGATGGAAAAAGAAAGTGAAAAAGAAGAACCGACAATAAATAAAAAAAGAAATAAAAGAGAAAAACATATGGAAGACGAAAAGAAAGTTGAAATAAATCAAAACAAAAAGTAGAATTTAATAAAATAAGGAAGAAGAAATAGGATATAAATGAAAGAAAGAAAGAATGAAAGAAAATAGAAACGGAAAAAAGACAAAAAAAAGAAACAAAATTAAAGCAATAAATGAAAGACGGAACAAAATGAAAGAAACTGAAAAAAGAAACATGAAAGAAATAAAAGAATGAAATAACAAAATGAAAGAAGCAGAATATAAGAAATAAACGAAAGAAAAAAAAAACGATAATAAAAAAAAATAAAAACGAAAGAAAAA
>NC_051413.1:31239651-31239898 GCF_015228065.2 Penaeus monodon
CAACCAAGTAACGAAGGAAGCAGCACCCAACAGCCGAGCGCAGGCGAGGGGAGGGGGGGGGCCGCGCCGTGGACGGAACAAGCCGCGGCTGCACAGGGAGACGGCGCGGCGTGGAGTTTAAACCGAGTACTGGGGTCATGCCTTTTCTGGACTACACCTCATACTTACAACATACTTAAATTTAGCGCATAACTCCCTCTTTGCCTCATGGGAACATGCTCCCAAGAACGTGCGGGTGTGTTGATGT
>NC_051413.1:31240188-31240548 GCF_015228065.2 Penaeus monodon
CGCAAAAGTATTTCTTAAAGATTGTATGCTTTCAAGCTTGACATTAAACAATCTTGCATGCAATTATCCTTATCAAAAATCTGATAATCGAGTGACTTTTCAAAATCACAAAATCAAATATCGTTTTCTGTTTCGAGTTCCGTTTTCTTCCTTTTAAATCGGAGCCCATTCTCTTTGTTCCGTTTTCTCTCCTTTCAAGGTGAACTATTAAATTTTCATGCTTTTTCTTTTCTTCCCTCAATATCTCCTTGGTAAGATGGCCAAGTTGAAGGCTCTAGTAATTTCCTCATACATACTCAAGATCAAAGTTAAACTGCAGAAAAAAGGCCGTAAAAAATAATGACATTTGATAACACCATC
>NC_051413.1:31240635-31240713 GCF_015228065.2 Penaeus monodon
TATCACGATCACAAAAAATAGCCTACTTCCCTTCCCTTTCCTTTGACTACTTGCCAATCGGCTATTTTCTTACCCTAT
>NC_051413.1:31240740-31240864 GCF_015228065.2 Penaeus monodon
AAATCTTGGGCGCGTCATCACCATAAATATTAAAGGGTTAACAGACCACTTCCCGTTACCTTCTCGCCACGTGTCGCAAACCATGACTTTAAATGGACAACGCCCAAGGGAACTATTCCGATAA
>NC_051413.1:31241692-31242253 GCF_015228065.2 Penaeus monodon
GCGCAGAAACTAACGGCATAAAAACAAAGCCCCTTCGTAAAACTCCAACTTAAACAAGTACATTTAACAACAAAACAGTGAACCAAGGCAAACACAGACCTTGTTCTCGCCCCGACAGCAAAAGACGCGGTTTTAGCCTAAACTCTCTCTCCCCCTCCTCAACCCCACTCCCTACCTACTCTCCCCTCTCCCCCCCCTTCCCCTCTTCTCTCTCACTCCACCCTCGCTCCTTCTTCCCCTCTTCCCCCTCACCCCACCCTCTTTCCCTCTTCCCCCTCACCCCACAACCTCTCTCCCTCCCTCCCTTCCCCCTCATTCATCCTCTTTACCCCCTCACCCGACAACCTCCCTCCCTTCCCCCTCACCCCAACTCTCCCTCCCTCCCTTCCCCTTCACCCCACAATCTCTCCCTCGCCACTTCCCCCTACCCCACAACCTCTCCCCTCCCCTCCCCACCCCCTTTCTCTCAAGGTGATGTCATACTAACTATTTTTCAGGATGACATAGGCGACCCCGCGTCTTGCGAGGCACACCTGGCGTCTTCCGCTTCTGCTGGCTCCT
>NC_051413.1:31242951-31243125 GCF_015228065.2 Penaeus monodon
CTCCTCCTTTCCTCCTACCTGCCCTTCCACCAACAGAATTTCTTCAGCCTACATATCCTGTTTCCTGTTCCCCTTTCTGCGTGGCCTCCTTCCTTCCCTTTCCCCTTGTGCAGCCTTTCGCCAGGTGGGTCTGGGTCCCTTTTGTGCCTGGGCTTATCGACCAGGATAGGCTGT
>NC_051413.1:31243346-31243580 GCF_015228065.2 Penaeus monodon
AAGACACACAAGAATAATTCCTGTTCCCTTTCCTTTTCTCCGCACTCATCACTCCTTTTTTCTTCCCCGCCTCCTCCTCCTCTCTCTCCATCCTATCCCTCCACTCTTCCTCTGCTTTCACCTCCTTTTGGTCCCTCCCTCTAAAGCGCCCCTTTAAACTGCCCCCCCCCCCTCGCACAGGGTCACCCGCCTTCCTACCTTGCAGGGTTTTGCAAATTTTACTTGGAAGGGTGG
>NC_051413.1:31243677-31244462 GCF_015228065.2 Penaeus monodon
GGTGATATTATAAACTTTAGCTCATGGCCTATCGTGACGTTAAAACACGTACGGAACACACAACAATCGATATCTTCAAGCAGCAACAATCAATGCAACAGCTGCAGTGGATCAATACCTTCAGGTAATTTTGTCAATACCACCGAGACACAACACGAAGTAACACACAGTACCCCTTAGTTACTACTATCAACTAATACCAGTTAAGCATACGTAAGAGATTACCGTTATCGCCACATGGTACGAAATCATGTAAATAGTAATTTCTCCACCTAAACACACTATTAAACAATTAATACTAAATGGTTCTTGTCAAATAATTTCCCTTCAGGCTGATACGACATTAGATAGTAATATCTTTTTGAGGGAATTTCCATGGATACATTATCACGTGATCAAACCCACTGATAAAGCATTCTCTTCATAAAAAAAAGCTTATCTGCCAGATAATTTAATGTGTATACAGATCCAAAGTACTTTACTCCCTCTTACTGCGGAGTTGGCTTCCTACGGGCATGACGTATAGATCTGTTCTTGTCCCTGCCTGACCGACCCTCCTTTCTTTGTCTGCCTGCTGTGTGTCTGTCTGTCTCTCTGTCTGTATTTGGATTCTGTTGGGGGTTTCTGTGTTTCTTGTGTTTGTTTCCTGATCTTTGTGTCTGGTTGTTGTATGTTCGCTAGTTTCTGTGCGTTTCTTATTTTTACTTTCTTTCTCTGCTCCCCCCTCCCCTTTCTCTCTCTATCTGTTTCGTCCATGGAACTCAACCCCAAACTACAATCTATCT
>NC_051413.1:31244556-31245045 GCF_015228065.2 Penaeus monodon
CCTTCTACAGCTGGTCGCTCACACAGACTAGCATGGTGAAACTCTCTTTCTCTCGATCAGCTGATATTTTGTCCTTGTAAGTTAATTGTAAGGTAGATTCTTTTCTCTAAGTGCTTTTTTTATCAAGAATTGTGTATTTATAACCAGTAAAGTGTCCAAAAAGGAAGTATTTACATTGTATTTCCTCAACTGCATGGTGAAACGTACGTCTGGCATCTTGTAAGGGCACACGTAAAAAAAGTCTTTGTTGTATTTACACAACTGTCGTACTGCATTTTCACGGATCCATGAAATTTATTCATTGGCATGATCATGTGACTCGTCAAACTTCATATATAATTCCTTTTTTAATATCTAACTATCAGATTGAATTAAGAGTCAAATATGCGTAAACATTATTTGATTTAAAAGTTGAAAGTCACCCATCTATAAACCCTCTATTTAAACCCCATACCAAGGATCTACATCCTGTTCCTGTTGCATACGGAT
>NC_051413.1:31245098-31246744 GCF_015228065.2 Penaeus monodon
TAACAGAGCAAAAAAAGATAAAATACGACGAAAAGATTGCGAAATGTTCGTGTACTCACCACTATGTTCGTGATAGTGGGTGTATCCAGCGCTGGCACAGTGCTGAAGGAATCGGATAAACTCGTAGCCACAGCTGTTATGGTGAGGCTAACACTAGGCACTACGTCACTACTGGCGGCGGATGTATTTGTGGTAGCGGCACTGTCAACCGGGTTTGTGGTGGTGGTAGGTGGCAGGGCAGCTGTGGTGGTGGCAGAAGGCTTCGACACAGCTGTGGTGGTGGCGGCGGCCTGCGCTCGAGTGAACATGGTTGACAGCGGTTGCTTGGACTCACGGCGCGAGAATTTCCTCCTAGTCACCTGTTCGGACTCGCTGACTAACATGGGAGGCGGTGGCGTCACTTGAAACGTTACAGGCAACTCCTCCCCCTTCAGCGATGACTCATACACTGGCTGGTCGCGGCCGGGGAACTCGCTCCTATATGTCGCGAGATGTGCGGTCTCGGGCGATGCCTTCGCTCGCGCCGCTGCCGTTCGCTCACCCTCGCTTCTCTCTTCGGGGCCAAGCAGGGCGGATATGGGTCCGATGGCTGTTAATCTAGGTTGGTAATAGTGTGTGTTTATAGTTGCATGTAAGAAAGATCCGGTAGCGCCTCGAAGAAGGCACTGATATCTTATCTTGCGTGGAGAAAATTCCGAACAAAAATGAAACGGGGAAGGCCCCGCCCACCGTGGCCCTCCACTAGTGACGTCATACCATTCTAAAAATAGACTACTACGTCAGCTCGCGCCGTCATGTGACCAGTGACGTTACCACTGCATCTTGAATATTTAGAGATTCTCGTCAAAGTAAACAAATCTCAGACCAAAACACGTGGAAGGATGTATCAATGGATAAAATCTCAAGCGCCGAAGCAATCATTCTTAATGAAGTGCAATGCGAGGCCGGGGGAGAGGGGGAGGGGGGAGGCCAAGTGTGTCGCTCTTAAGCACTGCAACTGCAACCTCTCCCTCCGCCACCATTCTGTTCATTGCTCTGGCCAACATCATCCTCAAATATGCAATAATACCAAACCAGTCTAACCACTCCCAGAGAGCAGAGAAAAAAAGACAAAAAAATGCTGTATCTTCCCCGAGTTCCGTGCTCTTGTGCTTATCAAGCGGGCGTTGGTGGAGGAGGGAAACGCCCCGGCTAAATATTTACCGACTTTTTAATTTATAAAATCCTCTTTGGAATTCCGTGTAGGCCATATACATACTCGGAAGACGGAAGTAATAAAAAAGGACACTGGCAGCTCGTGCTTACATCACGTCAAAAAGTATTTAGCACAGATGACACGCTCGGATTTAGAAATACACACAGACTAATCTTCCACACACGTGCCAGACATTCAACAAACATTCCCATATCCTTGATAAAACTTTAACCGAAAAAACACCAATACAATATCCCACCATATCCCCCTAAAATAGCTCGAAGCCCGCACTGCAGAGACTAGGAGAAAAGGACATTGAAATAGTGAGGTAGCGACATTCGGTAACCTGCGTACCGGCCACCCCGCTTACCACCAACAACGGATTCCGGGAACAACTTGGGAACTCTCCAGGAATACCGGGAAAGGAAGTCGGCGTGACGCATGTCCAATA
>NC_051413.1:31246761-31247265 GCF_015228065.2 Penaeus monodon
CAAACTTCCGTTATAAGGATTGATTTCTTCTCTGGGGTTATTGGGGATGGTATACGGTAAAATATAAAACATTCATGTCGATAATAATAATATTATGATGAGATCTCGAGATGGTCATATTGTTAAAGAAATGCGAAATTAACTGTATACACACTATAAAAAAATATATACATATATACCTCCTTCCTAATCCCCTCTGCAATAAAAAAATCACACTTAAAAATAGGCATGCCACAGAACATGCAGCATCAAAAACGGGGAAAGAAAACAGGTTTCTTTGCTTCCCACACATAGCATGGGACGGACCCCTGCGCCGCCAAGACAACAATGAGTGCATGTTCCACCCTTTGCGGCCATGAACAAATGCATGACTCCAAACATGGTTACAGGGACTTATTTACCACTCCCTCCTTCGACGGATAGCTGCCACATGTCACTATGCGATTAATTAGAAAGGATACAATAAACCTATCCTGTTTTCTTGTTTATTCAATCTGATTATGC
>NC_051413.1:31247300-31247533 GCF_015228065.2 Penaeus monodon
GTCTTATCTTAGTTGGGGAGTGAAAACAATAGTCTCTGAGATGTTTAATAAAGTTAGAAAATTGGAAAGAATGAAAACACTAGTGTTTGCCATGCTCTTATTCAGTGAAATTACATCACCCTTCTGTTCATGATGATAATTTAAAACATCTTGTTAAACGTGCTAATTAGACAAAAAGGATAGCAAACTATAAATGGCTTGAAAGGCATTGCAACACCAACAAAGACAAGGCA
>NC_051413.1:31248138-31248272 GCF_015228065.2 Penaeus monodon
TTGATTCACTCAAACCTGCAACAACAGAAAACGTGACTCGAATAAAAAAATATATATATCAGTGAAACCTTAAGTAGAGCAAGTCACGGAAGGCGTGAAGATTACAATGAAAACAAGATCAGGAGAATAACCCG
>NC_051413.1:31248472-31248721 GCF_015228065.2 Penaeus monodon
GGGAAGGGGGTGTAAAAGGAAATGGGATAGCGTTGCCAAGTAACGACTGGCGTAGCACGGGGGAAGCCAAGGTAAACTCTCGCTGTGTTTCTCTGGCTGTGTTAATTGGCAGTGAGGGGACCAGCGCTTCTGTTCTGCTTTGTGTCTTGTGTTATATAATGAGTTTAACTTGGTGAAAAAAGCAAATGTTGTCCATCTGGCTCTCTTGCTGTTTGTATTTGGTACGTTTTCCATGTTTTTAAAAATGTC
>NC_051413.1:31248767-31249486 GCF_015228065.2 Penaeus monodon
CTGGGATGGGAGTATGTGCTTTACAATCTTTTATTTATTATTTTTGCTACTTGTCTTTCCTGGTTAATCATTAACCATTTATTTCTGAAGATATGCAAAGAATCCGTAATTTGAAGTAAACTCCCTGAGCGTATTTCGCAAGTAATAGGTAAGTGTAAAAAATATAATGTAAAAGTTCCATCTATTTGTTACATTAACCCTTAATTGGCCAAAGACAGAAACCTTATTTACTCTCCAAAACAGTGAGCAATTTCCCGCCAATTTTCCCCGCCATAATCGTGAACAAAACTTCGCCATTAACTCCTAATTACGTCTTCCATTATAAACCTCAAGGAAAGACTAACACATCCCTCTTTCTTCTCATGGTAACCTTGGCGAGATCATCAGACAAAATCCCATGAGACTAGAATGACCTGACAGAGGCATGCGCTCTCCCCACCCCCCCCTCGTCATGCAAACCTTGGTTGTCAGTCAATATTTTCGTCTTCCTTGCAGCGGCGTCCTTGTCAATATTGTAAGGCAAGCGCGTGTTCTTGTGTCTGTAATTTCTGGATCTTTGTTTTATTTTTCATTCCTGTTGTTCATTTTTTTAAAGTGGATGTTGCTGGATTTGAAATATATTCAGGGTATTTTATGAAGCTGTTTTGATATTTATTAATTTAACTGGTTATTTTAAGGATTTTTTTTTCTTTGTAGATCAAGTCACCTTGGTCTACAGA
>NC_051413.1:31249573-31249727 GCF_015228065.2 Penaeus monodon
CCCTCTCATCCTATCGACGCAAAATTGTTATAGCGAGGTTGATATTGATTGCCTGAATGAAAATCCGAGTAACATGAATTTCAAGCTTTTATCATCACCAACTTATCAACTTGTCACGAATGATTATCAACCTATCAAATATACCTTTGCCTCG
>NC_051413.1:31249921-31250453 GCF_015228065.2 Penaeus monodon
GTTAAACTATTTTAGCGGAATTTCAGCGGACAACGTAAACCATAGAATGCTTTCGCTTAGTCTCAATGAGGAAGTCAGTAAATCATTGTGAAAGTCAAGACTCACGCGGGAAGCGAACCTGAAGCAAGACGCTTTGCTCGAGGTTGCTCGCGAAAATTAGAACGGAGGGTGATTTGAAGTTGCAAATCTCCTGGTTGCAGAGCCTCTCTTTACAAGGACAGAGAGTGTGATCGACTGAGTTACAGAAGGAGATAACAGATAGCCAAAAGGACATCGCAGTGGGAATTTTGCATTTTTTTATGGAAATTAATGATATGCTCACAGCAGAAAATTCTGGGAGGTATTTTCACCCACGCTGATCATTAGATGACCATGAGATGTATGCTCAGGTTATAACTGCTTTCGGCTGTGATGCATAACCACATAACCACTTACATGTAAATGTTTTCCAAGAAACTGATATTTTCACATTCGGTAGACTTGCATAACAGCCGCATCATTCATCAGGCATTAAACAGGTCTATTTTATAGA
>NC_051413.1:31250585-31252189 GCF_015228065.2 Penaeus monodon
ATTATCTCCATCATAGGGGTCGCTATAAATATGATCATGGTTTTTATTACGTTTCCCGTTATTGTTACTTGTATTCCTATCATTATTATTGCCATTATTGTAGGTAACATCCGTATTACTGTTGTTGTTACCGATACCATAAAACACACACCATATTACTGTACACCCTTCTGAGCCACCAGGAAAGAGGATTAAAGATAATTATATTTACTTGTATATAAAAAAAAATCTCTATACCAAAGGACTGTGGGATTTAAACTCATTGTACAAAGAAGCACTAAAAAAAAATTAAGAGGCTAGTTAAGGCTACCTGCTTAACATCGGCAAACAAATCTTTTTGTAAAACCGCATAATGATAAATCTAACGTGTTCGATTTAGCTTGATTTCAGTTATCAGTGTAGATAAATGTATATAAACTAGGTATATATGATTAAAGAAAAAAAACTATTTTTTCTATGTCTTAGATAACAACGTTTTGTATAATATCAAGATGCTTTAGGACAAGAATCTGCAACTTTGTTCAGCTAGGTTTTGTTTGAATAAAACGAAAATAGAACGTACAACAGACAGCCAAGAGACAACAACAAATACACGTACATAGCAATGTCAGTTCTTCACTAATTCAAAGATCTAACCGAGCGTATGTCGTTTAGTATAAGAGTATTGCTGTCACATGATGTTAATGCTAATAAAATGACCCGTGAATACTGCCAGCCTTTGCCAACTCTCTGCGTGTCTCTGGATGCCAAATACACTTTTTATCATACTCTCACACTTAGTCAGTATCTATGGTACTTGAGTAGGATTCATCTGAATACAGTTATGACCTATGGGCATGTTAACAGCTATTAGAAAACTGTTTAGATATATGGTGAATATGTGAGAACCTTTTAGTTGAGAAACAGTTGAATCATCAAATACTTTCTTTCTGATATATAAAATGAACCCCTTAGTCATGCAGGATAGAAAAGGCGTGAATTTCGGTTGTATTTCAGAAATCAATCATGTAGGTTTAATATACATTCCCATAAAAAATTACTCTACTAAAATGAAATTAACCAGAAGCTGCCTCCACTGCCAAAATTAAGACGTGTTTGCATTATGGTAAAATTCCATTCCCTTGGCCTTCATGTACAAATATCTACACATTCTTCTTTAACACCCAAATGGACTGAATAAAACAAGGAAATGAGCCAAGGTTTTACCTGTGAGATAATCAGCTTGCCAAGAGACGCGCATTTACGTAAATAAAACCTTTGTTTCGTTCAGCAATTGCATTCATTTGTAACTGCAGCAACTGGTGTTCTCGATCAACAAGACAAGATAGCTTTACAGATACCACAGTCACGCCTCCCTGAGTGATTCTTTGTCAGAGGCAGAGATACAATGTTTACTCTCAACGCTCTTAAACTTGGATGTGCTTTGGGCAGCGGGCGAACAAGACGTCAGAAGCAGTTCGGTTGTTAGAGCCTAAGGGAGCAATGGATCTGCGGTGAGCTGTGCTGTACAGAGAAATGCGCTTTCTGTTCGCGTTGATTTCAATTTATAGATACAGACGTATATTCTCTGTCTGCCTGTCTTTCTCTCTCTCCACACACGCACG
>NC_051413.1:31253095-31253396 GCF_015228065.2 Penaeus monodon
AGTTTCACATGAAAAAAACTCCCTTAGTATAAATACTCCGCACCTTCCAAGGTTAACAAAGCATGACCCATTTGCATACCAAGATAAATTTGCTGCTAATCGTTCCACATCAAAAACTACGAGGAACGCCTTAATTCTCTCTTTAAAGTACGTATTTTGAAAATACTTTTTTTTAGCTAAAACCACAAAACAACCTTCATGCCTGTAGATAATATATATATATTTCTCTTTACTCTTAACTACGTTCCAGTTAATGTTTGTCAGTAACATCGAGATATTTCTGGATGAGAAAGGCAGTCGC
>NC_051413.1:31253421-31253491 GCF_015228065.2 Penaeus monodon
TCGTAGCTGGTTTGTTCTAGCTTCCGTAGAAAGCATTTTTTTTGTCCAAGGAGATGATGGGTGCCTGTAG
>NC_051413.1:31254299-31254712 GCF_015228065.2 Penaeus monodon
CCACAGTGAGAAAGAGTAAAGTACAAAACTTGTTTCTTGTTTCTAGAGTTAGGTATGCTAGTTCATCCCTAATCTAGGGCAGCGACATCTCTTAATCTTACTGCATACACTTAAGATTTATTTTTTCTCACATTAAGGCAGACTTGTTACGACGACAAGGAGTGTAGTGAGAAGCAGGGTAGTTTTAATCCTCTTCCATCCGTGTAATAAAGTCTATTAGAACGATTTGAACAGGAAATAGTATTGTGACAAATACTCATCTGGTCACCTACTCAGTCCATAGTGGAGCATATTGCACATGACGTTATTGCACATGAAACATCTTTGAGTGCTTACGTTGCTATGGTAATAGTGCACGATGAGCATATTCCGTGCTACCTCTTCTTGTCTCTCTGTCCATCTGTCCCCCCCTC
>NC_051413.1:31254948-31255734 GCF_015228065.2 Penaeus monodon
GGCATTTATATTGAAACGAGTCTGTAGTGAAATTTATTTGTTTCTTAATATATTTAGGGTTCTTAATATCCCCAAAAGTTTCCGGTTGTTTTTACTAATTACATGTTTTAAGAATTGCTTTCCTGTTTCCGAACATTTTGACCAACCCTACTTTCAGCAATTATTTCCTGTTGTTTGTCATAGGCTACAATATACATTATACGGGATTTTCCGGTGACAGTAGGTCTTATTAAGTGCGCATATTTGTGCCTGTGAAAAACTTCCACTTGACGGCTGAACTGACGTATCACAGCCTAACGAAGTCAGTTGTCCAAGCTATAAACAACCCATCTCTCTCATTTCCTCAATTAAGCCAACTGTGAGCTCATACCTGGCTTGTTCGACCCTAACTGTGTATGGTTCTAAGAAACGTTGATACTTTGTCCTGACTGTTATTGTCTCTTGGATACTCTGCCCTAACTGTGTATGGTACTGGGAAGGGTAGATACTTTGTCCTAACTGATCGCGGCTCTGGTAAAGGTAGATATTTTGCCCTAATTGGTTGTAGTTCTGAGAAGTGATTATGACTCTGAGAAAGGTAGATACTCTGTTCAAACTATTTATGGTTCTATGAAATGATTGTCATTCTGGAAAAATAGACACTTTGCCCTTTTTGATTATGGTTCAGTTCCACATCAAAAATAGATCATTTATTATAACAAAGGTAGGAAAGGTTTGGCTGAGAGAGAATAATTCCAGATACGAGATACCTGATAAGCATTTCCATGCCATACCACGCAGGCCCTT
>NC_051413.1:31255761-31256770 GCF_015228065.2 Penaeus monodon
CCTCATTAGACAAAATATCTTACACAGAGGAAAAGCAAACTCGCACCCTGTACTGTCTCAAACGCCTAGCAATGCAGGAACACGTTCACCCAGACCTCGGACCCTGAGGCATGTACCGGCAGCAAAGATGAAGCAAGGGAGAATCAAGGTCACTCACAACCTCTGGCATAAAGCTACAGTATATTTTCGCCTTTAAATTAAAGGTCGCTCTGTATATTTCCAGATTGCACTGCCTGCCGACTTTCACTTTCTAGGACTGTCAGTGTTTACGGCAACGCTATAGAACGGTGGTAGGTTTAAGATACTTACAGTTGCCGAGGTAAGAGGGGCTACGCGTCAGCATCCTTGGAAACTTGTCCACAGTGTGACATTTTAGAAAGTTTTCTGTTATATATGTTTCTCTGAGCTCGCATATGGCAAAAAAGCCACATATGGCAAAAAAGGTGTTAGTTACTGCATAGTATTAGGAACCGTGTTATAATTTCACCTTAAGAGCTCGGAGGTAAGGAAAATGAGGGCTTATTGAATCCGTCGACGAAGACGAAACATTAAATCAGGTATATCCTCAGCTAAAAGCATTTTTTTCCTATTAAATATTTTGAGAGCTATTGAAAATACAAAAAATCATTCTCCACACAAAATTGACTTCTTAATTCGAGGTATCACTTTGAAATAAGGTCCATCATCCAGACGACGAAGGTGAAGTGCTTTGCATATTCAATAATAATATTGATAACAACAATAATAAAGGAATGTCGCTAGTTACCCTGACGTCTCGCTTGCGGAATTGTGCCAGTGTGTCATACTTAGGAGAGGTCACAATCTTATCTTGCGTTCAGTAATAGAACGATTATTGTAGCAGATATACAGAAGAGGAACAGCTGTCTTTCCCGTTGAGGACATATTGATGCGCCACTCAGATGCGTCAAAGAGATATGTCCGGTTAGTGTGTCAAAGCTCTCTTGCTGAGATTGCTTGCTCTCAAGGATGTTGTTGTATGAGTGGATTC
>NC_051413.1:31257743-31258228 GCF_015228065.2 Penaeus monodon
AGAGAGGGTATACAAATCCTGCAAAGACTGATAACAGTAAAAGGACATCACATCTCCTTACAACAGAGCACAGAGAACATCCAAAATAGACTTCCTCGAAAAAAAAACTCCTACATAATGAAACATAACCTCAATAAAACCAATTACATTATCATTAATGAACAAGATTTTAACAGCCAGGCATTCCAGAGGTATGCTGCGGTAGCGTGGCCGAGTGGTCTAAGGCGCTGGTTTAAGGCACCAGTCTCTTCGGAGGCGTGGGTTCGAATCCCACCGCTGCCACTATATTTTTCCCCGTTTTCTCTTCTTTGGTTTCTCCCTTTTCTATGTTTTTTTTTGAGAGCATGTAGTAGTTTTATTTGTTTATTCATGTAGGGCGAAATTAATCTGTATGGCAAGAGTCTGAAGTTAGGTGAAGGGATAGTTGCCATGTCGCTCTAGATGGGATTATTGTTGATAGCTTTGCATGGGAATTGGAAATGGTA
>NC_051413.1:31258271-31258414 GCF_015228065.2 Penaeus monodon
GGAGGGAAAAATGATTCACAGAGAAGCATATAACTTGTAAAAGCCATTTCATAAGTTGTCAGAACAATATTCCCAGCACTACAAGTTGTTTAGAAACATATACCCTCGTTTTCGGATTAATATGCATTGCATCAGAACCCACA
>NC_051413.1:31258438-31258771 GCF_015228065.2 Penaeus monodon
TAATAAATAAAAATAAATGCGTAAATATATTTTTTTTTATATCTTCCCACTTCAGCGAGAAAACATTCCATAGCACTAACCTGATTCGAAGATGGCGTAACATTGCGTAACTGGTCGAGAAGACTTTGATGACTCACCATTCCAAGAATTTACTTTTTTTTTCTCTCTCCCGACTTCTCGCGCACCGACGCACTTATTGATCTGTTCAGGTTCTAATTGCGCTTTCGTGTTTACTTTTCCTCTAATTGCTTTTTTTTTTTTCTCTCTCTTTGCGAAACCCATGTAAGATGCTAGCGTTTTCTCTGTGTGAGATAATTTTCTTCCGGAAGATTT
>NC_051413.1:31259512-31262052 GCF_015228065.2 Penaeus monodon
AATTCTGAACTCGTGTGTGTTTTCACAAAAAAGTACTTTAAGGGTCTCGGTACATTATTGATATGCATTCACTGTTGATGGCATTACAGTTAAATCTACTTTCTTCATTTACACACATGCTAACATCTCTATTATAATCAAAGTTCATTACATAAAAAGGTCCTTAGGTACATATTATGCATTGTAGAACCATTCCTCCTAATGCAAACCCTCTCTGCAGTTGCTGAAAGGGTATATTCTTCATGCTTATTTTTTTCTTCTCCTAATACCAAGACACGCAGGAATCCTCTAGGACAGAGGATCTCCTCACCTATAAGGTCTCTATTTTTTTTAGCGCTATATAAACAATCTGTTATTCATTTCTTATTTTTCGCAGCAATGGCAAAGTCATCATCACTGATCAACAGCACGACTACTGTTGACAGTGGATACGTAGTGAAATAACTCAAAGAAAACAAGTCTCATTACTGGTCATGTCGAACCTAGTTCCGGTGTATAAGATTCGATACGGTTCAGAGGATTCAGTAGTTCTATTACGAGAAAAACATATATATAAACATAGTATTAGAATCCCTTTGCAGCCAAAGGGTAGTTAGCTATAAGGAAACTAAAAGAGGAAATTAGAACTGGGCTATGAACAGAAAATTAGGTTAAAAACACCATGAGAACAGCGTGGACTTGATAACTGGGCCAGTAGCAGAAATATAGTTATGGTATCAATACTGCTAACTATGGGATAATAAAAGATATCCCTCATATAATAATTGTTACTAATATATAGTGGTCTACCCGACACTCACGTTTGTTCTCACGTCCTAATATTCCTAGTTTGTTCTCACATCCTAATGGAATACATAAATCGCACACCTCCCGAACTGGTCTAACCCTGAGGAGCCAAAGGCAATAATATCCAGGAGTGCAGATTAACTTTCGTTTCTGTGTGATACGAACGCCGTGCACCTAAGAATTGAATAATTCCAGTTTTATCTCTTCGTTTGCTTGCTCTCCTGAATTATCAATATTCACAATGCTTCCTCTTATGGTTGATATGTATTTGAATTTCTCTCGTTTTGCTGTTGAGTTTTAAGCTTGCTGAACCTAACTTTATTTTGTTTCTGACATCAGTGATTGGTGTGGCAGGCGAAGATTAATTCTGTGAAAGTGAATTTGTGAAGGTAGGCGAGCAGTTAAAAGAATATGATACCGTAGAGGACTGTGTGAGCTGAGGGTGTCATGTATGAAATAAAAAGTTTGAGAAATACTGTGTTAGAATACTGTCAAAATAATGTTTTCTCTCATGATTTCCAGGGCTCTGAGCTGCACAGAACTACCCATTACTCATACTAGGATCAATTAACCGTGAAATGAGTAGCTGAACATTGAAGCTGATTGAAGATATGAATCACTACCCCATAAGAGCCGAAAACAAGGAAATTTTCCTACCTCAAGGGAAAAGCTATGAAAAAAAAACTCAAGAAAAATACTATATAGTTTAGTGGTTCAAGTACCCTTTTTGCAAGTGGATTATGTCTATTAGTATTTTTGGCACAATTGTTACTTTGGGTGTCACTCTTTCTGTATCTATTATTAGTCATACTTTTCTCTTTCTTTTTCCTTTAACAAAAAATACTTTAAGCAATATGTGTTGCATCTAAATCAGTTTTCCTACTGTCATATTGATGTATATACATGTATTCTCTAACTTTTATTAAAAAAAAAAAACTATTTGTATTTTCTAGAATTTTTTAACACTGTATCTCCCGATTTTCCTGTAGTCCATGGCAGCACTGAAACCATAGCTATAGAGTTTCACATATGTCATATTTCAATATCAAATCCTACTTGAGTTTAAAGTTTTGTTCTCAGTTTTATATCTCAAGCATGTGATATTGCTAATTTCTGCTGTGGGGAAAAATAATACAAAAAATAATATTTTGGTTACATAAATTCAATATCTTATAAAGGGTGTGCATATACACATATACATAATAATAAACTATAAAAGATAAGAAAACTATAATATATCATAACACTATGTAACAGTACATCAACACTAAATTTGGCCTATTTACATTCAAGTTGTATATATTCTATTTATCCCAATCACGGGGTTGTAGTGGATTGTGACACAAGCAGCTTGTATATTCTAAAGTGTACGTTAAAGAATTACGGATATTTTCATAGTAATGCCATGCAATTTGTAATGTACTGTGTTATATTTCAGTCCCATGTTTTCTTAAATACTTTGATCATCTTTAGCACCATTTCCTCGTCATAGTCACCCCAGAAGATATTGGCTTTGGCTATGACTTACTTTTTTTTTGTCTTCTCTCTATTCATCGTTAATTTGAACTACGGTGCCTTTCCTCCTTTCTCTGTCTATTCTAAAGACCACAGTTAATTTGTTTTTAAATAGCATGTATCTCGCTAGCATGACTGTTCAATGCGCATAAAAGTTTTACGTATCATAGGAATTCTCAAGCATATACTTGGCCTTGATAAGGAGTCTGGATTCTAGTTCTAGAAGTCTAAATGCAGTG
>NC_051413.1:31262253-31263324 GCF_015228065.2 Penaeus monodon
ACACGGGTTAACTCCCTAACGCTCGTGACACAACTACGACAGCACTAATCCACAATCACTCACGACAGCGTCCTTCACATCCGGCAGCCTCGCGGCGCTCCTGACGAGTTCAAGGCCGTCTACCACTCTCCCCAGCGGACTCTCCTCGTACAGGACGGGGCAGTCGTTGTTGTAGATGACGAAGTGCGAAGGATTCCGGTGCTCGTGGCTGTAGCAGAAGCCGGCGACGAGGCCCGCGGTGACGCTCTGCGACGAGAGCTCCCCCATTGTCAGGCCAGGGAGAGCCGCCCCCCCACTGCCGTCGTTGTTCTGGTAGTCTCCCCCCCACACCCTTTCCCCGGACTGGCCCCGGGCCTCCGTCTCCAGCAGGCGGGTGTTGGCGTACGAAGGGCCGCGTTCTCCCGAGCACAGGTAGAAGAACTGGAGACACCGGCACGTGGCGTTCAGGAGCCGTATGGTAACCCGTCCTTGTACTTTACCCGCCCAGGAGAGTTCCAGGAAGGTCCTTATGCAGGCCTCGTCCACCAGGTTTCGCACGTCTTCATACTGGAAATACATGGCATTGATGTACACCTTTAGCACTACTCTGTAAAACCATGCTTGGCTTTGACGTGGATTTGAACAAGAGTCTATTAAGGTAGTGCAATATGTACTATATTAGGTAACACTAGTGATACGGATCTGTAACACGGATCTGCAACGTGACTCTTAATGGAGTGTAATATTATAACTATATTGAATAACACTAGCCAAAAGGTGCTATGAACTGTGACCACTGACATTAACATTAGGTAGATTATGATGTTACTCCAGTGACATTAGATATTACAATGCTTACACCTGGTAGATTGTGGAAAAGAACTTAACAAAGTACGAAAATAGAAAGTGAAATGTATAGAGGTATACACATAAAGACTGAAGACCGTTAAAACCGTTAGAAATGAGGACTAAGTTTGCACAAGGCAAGTCGTCTAAAAAATCGTTTGTTTGTTTTTTTTCTTTCCTCCGAAGACGAAGAAGTTCTTAAAGTAAATGAAGCAATTCGACAATGTTTTCTATTTATCTTCAATC
>NC_051413.1:31263686-31265688 GCF_015228065.2 Penaeus monodon
TATATCGAGATATTCAACTTACGGGCACGGTGTGGGTGTAGATGGGGGGCGTCCCTTCCATGAGGGCGTGGAGAAAAATCCTGCCGTCCACCTGAGTGACCTTAGCACACCGAGGCCGCCCACCCTCGTCCAACACCGCCCACACCTCGCTTCCCACCACCCGCGCCTTCCTCAGAACCTCACTTAGAAGAAGAGATTTGTCCGAGTCGTAGGTAACCTGAAAGTAACAGATGGAAAACTTACTGCTGTTCTGTCACAGTTCTGTATTCGTTACGTATTTTTGTTTAACTTGTCACAAAATATAAAGTAAATCTACTTTAAGAGATGTGCAATAAAATGGAAACCATACGTTCCAGAATGAGACAACGTATGCCATACAAATACAATCGTTGTAATTGATGGTATTATCAACAATACCTGATAGACACAATTACCAGATAGACACAATTACCGTAACTTAACGGGCATAGCGATACGACAGTTATCAGATATAGTATGGTACTGTCAATGAACGAACGAAATGCCGCTGACACGCTTCATGTCACGTCGTGTTACTGACCTGACACTTTGTAGGCGTGACACCTGATGCTGCTATGGTCATACCCATTTCCAGGACGGTTCCAAATGCCACACTGGTTAGACTATCCATCTGAGAAGGAGAGGAAAAGTCTTATTCAACCATGTAATGTTGTTGAAGTTGTGATCATATTAATGTAATGACGGGATGACGGTATAGATCATATGATAAGACGTTTGTCATGAAGGTATGACGGCCATGCGATAAAACGTTTGTCAAGTGAAGGAATGACGGGGCATGCGATGAAACGTTCGTCAAATGAAGGTATCACGGTACATGCTTTCAAAGTTTGAATGATGATTGGATGACGACGTTGCCCGTGGGATAAAACGTCCGTGTAATAAAGATATGGCGGTATAGTCCATATGCTACAACATTTGTATAGCATGCGAATGACGGCAAACCCCATATGGTAAAACGTTTATAAGTTATTCTGGAACGTTTGATTTCTTGTGAATAGCTTCGGATCAGTTTCAGCATTCGGTAACTTGTTAAAACTTTGGCGCCTTCTGTAACTGAGAGAATGATGCCAGCTTTTGGAATGTTCATGTTGAAATGGCCTATAGTATATGCGATGAGGAAAATACAAGATAGATGTTATGAAACGACGAAAGCGCCATGCTAAGGTGCCATTATAAGATACAATGAAGAAATCATATCCATACAAACACAATACCGTTTGTAAAACAATATAACATATAATCTATTCATTATTTCCTCATTTGAGAACTCAATAATATTGTTCTGCTCTAATTCTATACTCTTCATCTCATGTTACTTGCCCAAAAGGATCTATAACATGTAAAATGATATAATGTGTCACGCAACTGACCTGGCACTTGGTAGGAGTGACAGCTGATGCCGTTGTGGTCATGCTCCTCTCCACGACGGCCTCTAAAGCTACTCTTGTTAGGCTCTCCATCTGGAAAGGGAAGGGGGAGTCTTAGATAACCTTGCAGTAATTATTACTAAGGCAGAAAAAACTCCGTGCGGAGGACTAAAAATTAAGGAGAGACTTAGAATAAAACGTTTACACATAGATAAACTGATAACTTAATATGTATGTGTGTGCAAAGAGATAATTGAAATATGAGTATAGCCATCAGAACCACCCCTCTCATCCCTGTAAACTTCCCTGATGAGGTAAAATTTGTTTAATACTTGGGTGGAGGGATAACTAATGTGATAAAGCATTTACAAGCATGATGGCGACAATTAAAGGATTAAGAGAAAGAGCAAACGGGAGATCGAAAGCGTGCGAGGCCTCACCTCTTCAGCAGCCTGGACGACCTGCGTCTTCAGAAGCTCGTAGGCCTTCTCGCTCCAGCCCTTCACGGAGGCCTCAAGGGCGCCGTCCTCCTGATGGACCGCCGTCACCTCCAGCAGTGAGGACGCGCAGTTTACCCGCGCCTGGCTAAGCTCCAG
>NC_051413.1:31265732-31266301 GCF_015228065.2 Penaeus monodon
GGTCGGAGGCGTCATTGAGGTCCCGCAGGTGCTCCTCGTGGCGCGCCAGCAGGGAGCGCAGGGCGTGGATATGCTTCTCCTGCAGCTTCGTCTGCGCGCCGAGCCTCTGCTGGAGGTCCTTAAGGCGCGCCAGGTGGCAGTTGCAGATGACCAGCTGGCCGGTCGTCCTCTCGATGGCCTCGTTCTTGACCACGCTCAGGAGGGCCTCCGAGCTGCGAGGCGCCATCGCCAGGCCGGAATCCTGCAGGAGGCTCACCAAGGTGTAGTTGACCGGCACGTCCTCCGCTCTGGTGACGGGGGTAACGTGACTGACCCTGCAGAAGGGGCAGTAGAGGGCCCCCCGGTCGATGATGTCCGCCAAGCAGAGGGTGCAGAGCGTGTGGCCGCAGCTGAGGCATCGGGGCTTCCGCGCCTCGTCGTCGTATCGCTCCAGACACACTTGGCAGTCCTGGGAGGCCATGGCTACCTGGGGAAGGGCACGGCGTCAGGCGGGGAGGGGAGGAGGGGGTGAGGGACAGGGAGAGGGAGGGAGGGAGGGGGTGAGGGACAGGGAGAGGGAGGGAGGGAGG
>NC_051413.1:31266387-31266574 GCF_015228065.2 Penaeus monodon
AAGAAAAAAGTGAGAGTACACAATCGTTTAAAGTAAACACCCACTCTTTTATTTTAACTTTAATGACTTTCTGTTGACAATTTTCAATATGTTTGCTTAATAATCTGATCTCAAAGGTTAATAGATTATGTTCGTATATAGTGATGTCTTTATATTTCAACTTTTCCCTCCTCTCTCAATATCTCCA
>NC_051413.1:31267970-31268113 GCF_015228065.2 Penaeus monodon
CGCAGATTTCTCTCGTCCTGTTTATTTCACACGCCCTGGCAACTGTTTACAAAGCGGATGTCCATCTCACAGCATTTAATATGCGGCATATCTCTGTGACGAAGCTACTCTATGGGCCTTTGTACAAAATACGGGAAGAGTAC
>NC_051413.1:31268558-31268867 GCF_015228065.2 Penaeus monodon
TGTACTGGGAAAATGCTACGCAAATATCATGTTACTCTACATTATCAATTAAAATAAAACTATTTTGTTTGTTGTATTATTTAGAAAACCAAACAGCACGTGTTACTCAGTTCCATATAAAAACGTAGCCGTTTCAATATATTTCTACAAACTTATAATCACATATGTTCCAAAGAGTTTCATGGTAATCAGCAGTGATTTATTAGACAACCGCCAGATCAATTTTAAAGCCCAAATTATTATTCTAACAATCGAACCAGAGAGGCGAAGTGAAAACAATTAAATGGATCGTATGACAAAAAGAAACTC
>NC_051413.1:31269083-31269353 GCF_015228065.2 Penaeus monodon
CAGGTTGATACAAACCCACTCTGAAGACCTTCTGGTAAAACAATTAATATCGTGTACATAACTAAAAACTTGGTAATCAGTTTAGCACATAAAACGAAGAATAAATTTTAAACTGAAATTTTGAAAATTTTGCCTAAACACAAAGTTTGATTCCCTTAAATTTTCTTAGACTAACAGTGCACTGAAAATGGTCATGAGAAATTGTTACAACAGACACGTGCTTAAACCAACTCATGCGCGTTCTTTACTACTTTCACAAGTCCTCTCTCT
>NC_051413.1:31269916-31271321 GCF_015228065.2 Penaeus monodon
TTATGCATAGACTAATCATGATAAAATCTGAAACTTTGTAAACAATAATATGTGTACTACTAAAACTGGTAATCAGTTTAGCACATAAAAAAAATAATTTTTAATGAATTGAATTGCTAAACACAAGTTTGATTCCCTTAAATTTTCTTAGACTAACAGTGCACTGAAAATGGTCATGAGAAATTGTTACAACAGACACGTGCTTAAACCAACTCATGCGCGTTCTTTACTACTTTCACAAGTCCTCTCTAGTATAACTAAATGAAGAAAATACTTTCCAGGGCATTCATTTTACTTATGAAAATGTACTGATATTTATCCATATGCATATAAACTATTTCCTTAAGAGCTGGAAGATGCGAAAGATAAATTACATTTTATAATACATATAATTCTGAAAGTGGTCTACATTCTGTCACAAGAACTGCATTAACAGAATTACTAATCATGGTACTGATGACCTTGCGCATAATATTACTACCCCTACCACTCATTATTAATACAAACCTTATACGCTGTCATTAGTAGCATCACAAGAGGATAATATATCCCTACCACGCCCTATTAAGAATACAAATCATCATACACTACCACAGTAACCATCTCCAGCGGACATTTACACCGTACATACAAAGACTTTTGCAGCATTTGGTACACATAATGCAAGACCAGGCAGACGGCACTCCCTCTTACTGTGCTACATCACAATGACAGGTAGATACTGTATCGCATACAACACATTCGATCATATGTGTATGTATAATGTATAGCGTAGTCTGATATACTCGAAAGGTGAGTTTCACACTCGTAATGGAAATGTTAAGGAACTCATAATAGGAAATTCCCAATTTACTTGATAAGAAACTGATGATTATTACTATTATTAACACTTAAAATATGTTTGCAAAAACTCATGTCTTGTCTGATACGAAAATTGTGTTGCATGTGATAAGATATATCAAATCTACCTGATAAGAAACTACCAATCTATCCAAAATAAACTTTTAAGTTCCTGATAAAACACTTCTAGTAGACTTAGTAAGCAATACCCAAACTGCCTAGTAAGAAACTAACGTCCTAAAAAGAAACATGATAAAATAACCTACTCCATGTCTACTCCTACTCAGGTAAGGTGTTGTCTAATTTGCATAAAGAAAATTTTCCTACTGTACTTAACTTGCAACTTTCAATATACGTTTGGGACGAGTTTAAATACTTCTAGTCTACATAATGCAATATTCCTAAATATGCTGATAAGAATCTTTCATCTGATAAGAATCTCTAAATTTTTTAACGTGTAAAATATCTTTGAATGAACTTTTAATAGGTCTGATAAGCATGGACTAATCAAGTGAATACTAAAATATCTATAGAGAACATCGGAGAAGGAACAGTTTAACCGACG
>NC_051413.1:31271364-31271480 GCF_015228065.2 Penaeus monodon
CTCTATCATATGGGATTGCTGATCATTTCTGAATTACATTATCTAAGGAACCTTTGATAAGCAAAATTAAAAATTCTATTTCTGTTTAATAATGAACAAGTATATATATATATATA
>NC_051413.1:31271557-31274551 GCF_015228065.2 Penaeus monodon
TTATTCTCCCAGCTGAAAATGCAATTAACAACACCTGTATATAAATATCAAACTCCGGCACAAGGTCGCATACATTCCAATAATAACATTCACTTACTGCGCTCTTGATGCCTTTCGTATAAATGAAATACTGCATATCAGTAGTATCGTAACAATTAAGGAAAGGTAGGTGTGATAATTATCGATAACAGGCAACATCAAAGCAACACTGATTATATTTAATTATTTAAAAAAATGGCGATAGTGACAGTGGTGACAGGAGTAATAATAACATGTATAGGTACAACATACAAACAATTATAATACATTTGCTAATAACGGCGATCATGATAATAGCGAAGATGACAAAAATACACCAGTGGGGTTAACTCATAAGTTTTTTTTTTTCATAACACAACTATTACCCTACAAACACAACTACAGTTTTTACCACCACAATAACAACTGAATCATTCTACCACAGCCACTGGGCAATCGGGCAAATTCTAGCTTAAGAGGTTCCTTGTCTAATATCAAATTTATAACATTAGATAACATGTACGCAGTGATGTTACAGTTACTTTTTATCATTATTATCACATCACTACTATAATTATGACTAACAAATATATCATGTTGTAAACAGCATTTGCAATCGATGATTACAAAACGTAATGAAAGTTAAAGACAATCATAAATGAAAATTTTCGGTAGTTAACAAAAAATATTTTTTCTGGCAATAGTCAATGCATCCAGTTTATTGCCACCATTCTTATAAATATTAAATATTATTTTAATGATCTTCAAAGCTATCGTGTCACAGCTACTATCACAGAGCAAAAAAAGAGAAAATGGCATAATCTATAACCTTTCCATTTCAACAAAAATAAGCTATAGAAAAGGAACAACAGTGAAAGTATTGCGCAATGTTAAAGGTAATCATGTAACTTGGGAACCTCCTGATGGCAACACACGGATGTATAGCCAGTCCAGACATATTGTGTAATCCCTTTCCAGCCACCCTTAAAAAAAACATGAAATAATAAAAGAAAAGCATTATAATCTCACATATCAGAAAAAAAAAAACAGGTGATAAGACGATAATCGTTCGATATACGACTAGAATTTTTATTAGATGGAATAAATTACAAAGCTTGGTTCACTGTTTTGGTAACAGTTCCACTTTTTTATTATTATTGTTTTTATTCTCTCTCCTCTTACCTCCCCCGCCCCCCTTAGGTTCCAGCCGCACATGATCCCCATGCTAATCACTCGGGCAAAGCAATAAACCGATTTAGAGTAAAATAAGAGGGCGTCAAACCAGTGAAATGACCGAAGACCACGAAATGAGACGCAGTTACGCGATTACCGTCCCTTTAAAACCCCGAACGAAATGTATGAAAATATCATATCGCTTTAGCCTTTCCTCTAATTAAAACAAGACTTCCCTTTCCCCCCTCTTGCAACGTAGATTTTTCAGAACGGATATTTCAAGTAGGTTATAAGCATCCCCACGTTTTCCAAAGGCGTGAACGAAACAACTGACCTCCCAGGTTGAGGTAGAGGTGTGTAGAAGAGAAGCTTAACAGGTAGAGGAGATGGAGGTGGCGACGGAGGGACCCTCACACCTGCCTCATGGGGGAAGAAGGCGGAGCGAAAGTGAGGTTGCCATGTGGCCTCAGATTTTATGTAACCTCATACTAAGAGATACAAATTTGGGATAATCCTTCGAAGATACCTTCCGTTCTTTTCCAGAGAGAAGAAAAAGAAGATGGAAAATCTGGTAGTAATGTTTGGTGAGGGAGATGTGCAGGTAGGATGAGAAATAAATACGGGAAATGCACTCGCTAGCATGTTCTCTCCTTCATTTCGACGAAGCATGAACGCAAAAGTGAACATAAAACCAATATTTACGCGACCTTACCGTACACAATAAAAACAATAACTGTAATGTCATAACTCCAAGAAGGCATTTTGTAGAGAAACCGAGACTTGCCTCTATAATATTTTGATACTATATGAGCCTATTAACTACTTCCTATGCTTTCACTTCGTAATCATTGGTATCATTATGTTGAGAGATAGCAAATGGGGTGTTTTTGTAAAGGATGGAAAAGTCTGTATTAAAATCGGCGACGATGTAACATACTTGTGCTAACTACGGATTTTGGGGGGTATATTTTCCAGTTTTTTTTCGGATTTTGGCTATCTTCTTGATAACTGAATTCCTGGGCAAGGGCATCGTGGGATCCATTGTGGAATTTCCTTAAATATAACAAAAGTTTCATGTCCTTTCCTCAAAGCTTTCTATTAGATGTACTGATTTTATTCATCACTTTAAATGATAAGTGAAATAATTTACAAACTTGAAGTTTTGTGTGTATCATATCGCGATATATTCCGGAGCTTCGGATTAATAAGCTGTTTTTTTCTGAACAGTAAAAACGGATTTTCGGGTCAAACTACGCAACCCAGTCTAAGGAAAGTTTGTTACTCACCCCCTGGACTTTAAGACGTGGGGATTAAATTCATTGGATCTACCCAGTGATTAGTCAAATTAACGAGGTGTTTCATGATATCTTTTGGTTTTGGAAGTTATTTTTACATTTGCGATTTCCTTGTTTATATACGACGATATCATGATTTTGTGATAACGAACACAAATATCGGCGTTGTAAACCTCATTGATAAACGCATAGTAGTTGTGACTTCAACTCCAAGAAAGTAATTAACAATGGTCCCCGAGTAAATTTATTCTTTATGTACACAGTATAGGTCGCGCGCAGCCGTAAGTGCGTAGAGCTAGTGATATATTTGTGTGTATTTATCTATTTGTAAGTCTGTGTGGTAAGACACAGACACGCACACATTATCCTAAATGAACGTATGTATATTTCTGTTTGCAGTGAACAGTGTGCATTGTATAAACACACCTGGTCATATTAACAGCAATGAAATGTCGATTAGTTTTCACTTGAACTTTCAACAGCTTTCAGCCTAAGACAGATAGGTAAG
>NC_051413.1:31274631-31275065 GCF_015228065.2 Penaeus monodon
ATCTAGCCTCAAGTATAATTCAGTTTCTGAAACTTTTCTTTTCTTTGGCTTTAGTTCTGAAAACGACATCGATCGTGCATATTGTCCCTTGATATATCACAGTCCTTGAAACTACTATATGTTCCAAACGTAAAAAAGAAAGAAAAAAATCTTGGTTACAAGTATAATTCTTGAAGATATCAGATGCATAAATTGTCTCTCGCTTTGATAAGTTTTTACAAACTATATTATAACCCAAATTTACATGAATTCATTATATCTGCACATTATTACATAATCACACATATGTTTCAATTACATTAACTTCTTGAATATAGTTGCCAAGATTTCATATGCAATATTATTTTGGTTTTCAGATGAAATGATAAGATTTATCAAATTACTTGTAAACAGTACAACCTAAGAGTAAAAAAGTCAGACAAGTATAGAATTTG
>NC_051413.1:31275889-31275993 GCF_015228065.2 Penaeus monodon
GGGGCGGGTTCGAGAAATATTGGTAATGCACGGGAGAGCACAATATATCCACTCGTTTCCAGGTTATATAGGGTGTTTCGCTCTCGCTGCCGCCCCCTCCCACC
>NC_051413.1:31276540-31276674 GCF_015228065.2 Penaeus monodon
ACCGTCGCTTTCAACGTCTTTTGCCATTTTGTCGCTGCGCTGGAGGCTTGCTGCGTTTCCTGGATTTTGCACCTTCTTTATTATCGTTATTATCAATAGAGAAAATGGTATGGAAGAAAAGTTTCATAGAATGA
>NC_051413.1:31278215-31278435 GCF_015228065.2 Penaeus monodon
CAGTAGAAAATGGGGCCTTCATAATTGCAGAAAGTCATGTAATAATAACTTGTTTTAGTCATAAAGGAATATAACGTTGCTGCTGCGATCGTCCGGCAAGGGATGTGAGTATAAATTATTATTTTTGTGTTATCCTTTCAATCTCCACACAGATAAAGCCAGTCACCAGATATTTTCAGACATATTCAGATAAACTAAATTATCAATGAAAAAAAAAAAA
>NC_051413.1:31278462-31279027 GCF_015228065.2 Penaeus monodon
CAGGTTCCCTACGGCCTGTAACCGTAAACAAAAACAAACTTGAAATTCTCTTGCTTTGCGTTTGAAGTTTTTTTTCGAAATATTTGTCATTTGTTAGCAATGTTAAAATGGTTAACCAAGGAGATAAGGTAAGGAATATATTATGGATCCTATGTGTTAGTACATTTATACCAATTTGCACGTAATAGAAGGAAATAAGGAAGATGCTCTTAGTATATTTCCCGCCTTTCTATATAAACCCGTTTATATTCCCATATTTTAAAAGTTGTATTAACTTAGACGTTGTAGTTATTCCGAGAACGTGATTTTTACACCAATTTTGATATAATAATATCTTTTCTATGTAATGAACAGCATCAAGCTACTGGATAGTGTGGAACTATGTTAGGGTTGAAAATTAAGAATACCAATTCAAAATATGTAATATATAGTAAACTGAGAGGGTATTTGGGTAATGTGTGATATTCCTAATTGTATGCTGGTGATGTTTTCACAGTTGCAAATGATGTAGAAGTGAATGTATTTGTAACTGTGTGTGAAGTGACTACACCCCACTGAGACTAAG
>NC_051413.1:31280024-31280836 GCF_015228065.2 Penaeus monodon
TATGACCTTATTCATCCACTTATCTGTATCTACCAAAAACCTTCCTAACCCAGTAGCTTCATCACTCAGTCCCCCACCATATAGCTGTAATACCTATCAGAGGCTCTGCCCCTGGACCCCCACCTAAATGCAGTGGACTTTTTAGAATAATCGAAGATGGAATAAGAATACTTTTATTTCATGTATCAATGATATGCCTCATATTATCTCAACTAAAATTCTATTTTGTTAAGTTACCCAAGTAAGAATATGTTTTCTTTTACGTATGCCATCTTATAGCAATGTTTATATCTGTGATGTAAACAACCCTCTGTAGTGCCACGTAAATCCTTCTCAATACATAGAGTTAAGTGCAGCAACTCTGTGTTTTACTGATCCCTACAATGAGTCATATATGCATTGACCAGTCAAACTTGCTAAATATACACAGGGAACATATCAACAGGTTATGGGCCCAGATTTAAACAATTTAATGATAATGCGGGTAATTATGTCATAATGGAAGAACACTTTCCCGGCACTTTGTATGTTATGAAACTACATCTAGCTTTTGATGAATATGCTTCAGAATGCCCAGATGGTTGTAATCTGGAGGATGTCACAAGGGTAATCTACAGTTATTTAACAGGTAATCTTGACAGAACGCTACTTGGCATGATAAAACGGAAGCAAGAGTAGACAGTGTGAAGGCTTTGGCAGTGCTACTACTGACAAACCACAGATATGCTTTATGGGAGTCATTTATAAACAGAAGACTGGAAGATGGCAGTGTTACAGAGTATCTATTGTCCATGGAGGAGATTTTAGCAGCA
>NC_051413.1:31281007-31281377 GCF_015228065.2 Penaeus monodon
TGTTAGTGATCATCTTTTTGTGACAAGTACCCTGAAAGTACAAAAATTTAGTGGATGGCTAATCAACGTAACTCTTCTTATAATTATATTGAATTAGAGACAGCCGTATTGGGTCAAGAAGATTGCCCCAGAGAAAATTCTAATACAGAAAGAGCAAAGCACACCTTAGAGGAATGACATAAAATCCTGGGGCACTGCCATGTGGCTGATGTGCAAAAACTTGAAGCAACTGTTGATGGAATGTATATTTTGAGTAAAGAGAAGTTTATCTGTACCACATGTGCTCTTGGTATGATGACACAGTATAGAAATAGAGAGCCGAAAAAAAGGCTAAACAACCTTTAGATTTAGTACACAGTGATGTAGTAAG
>NC_051413.1:31281481-31282003 GCF_015228065.2 Penaeus monodon
CAGTGCATGCTATGAAGAGATATCTTGCAGAAACAGCACTATATGGCAGAACAAAAAGCCAGAGATGTGACCACGAACAGAATTTTCAAATAAGGATTTGAGAACACTTCGTATAGAGAATAAGATCAAACAAAAGTTTTCTGCAGCCTACTCTCCACATCAAAATGGAACAGCTGAGAGATCACTCAAATCAATTTTTGACATGGCTTGATGTTTACTGATTGAGTCCATATTACCCAAAGATATGTGGGCTGATGCTTTGAAGGCTGCTTGTTTCATCAGGAATAGGTGCTATAATCCCAGAACTTAGAAGACTCTGTTTTTCATATGAACAAGAGAGTAAGAAAGGAATATTTATGAGCTATGATGACCAGGGTCCAGCCTAATTGATATACTTCCCTGAATCTCAAACAGTAAAGAAAATAAGATGTGGTAACTGAACCACCGAATGATGAACAAATCTCAGATGAAGATGACATCTTGGTGGAGACTAGACATCAGCAAAAATCACTTCAAGGAAAT
>NC_051413.1:31282039-31283993 GCF_015228065.2 Penaeus monodon
AGATATCCAACTCGAGAAGAAGAGAAACCGTCACGATTAGATGACAACATTACTGGACGAACTGGATGACAGTATCGCTAGTGTGACATATAATAACTTTATACATCATTGCTACCAAGTGCCACATATCCCAGTACCAGTCACCTGCCAAGAGGTTATTGCATCTCCAGAGGGACCCCAATGGAAGAAAGTAATGGACGAGGAAATCTCTTCAAGACAACAACACCTATGACCTTTCTACACTGCCTGAGTTGCATACAGCAGTAGGTGGAAGATGGGTCTGTCAAGTAAAACCTGGACCAAACAGCAAAGAAAATACAAAGCAAGGTATGTCGCCAAAGGATATTCATGGGTAAAAGACATCGAATATGAAGAGACTTTTGCACCAGTAGCAAGAATTTCTACACTTTGTGCTTTATTGGATGGGGCTGAACAGAAATATATTTTAATACACCAAATGAATGTTACAACAGCTTATTTGGATGCTGATATTGATCAAGAAATTCATGTTGAACAACCTGAAGGTTATGAGGAAAAAGATAGTGATGGAAATGTTTTGTATTGTAAACTGAAAAAGTCACTTATGGTCTGCAACAAAGTGGCAAGACATGAAATAGTGCAATTCATAATTTCTTTCTTTCAGAATGATTTGAGCAGTCACAGAGTGATCATTGTCTGTATGCTTGATGACTTTATTATTGGCAGCAGTAATATGTCCTTGATGAACAAATGTAAAAATGTCATTTGTTACAGGTAAAAATTACATGTAGGTGAATCAAACCAAATATGTAGAAAAGATTTTGGACAAATTCAACGTCAGATTGTTATGCAAGAAATATACAAAATATTGTAAACACTTCAACAGTAGAAACTAATGAGTTAATAATACAACTCTTTACAGAGAAATAGTCTCATATATGTTATGACAGGTACTAGACTAGACTTGTGCTATGTGGTACAAAACTTCATCTTGTGAAGCAGATTACATTGCCATTACTTATGCCATTCCGGAAGCAAAGTCCCTAAGAAAAATTGTATCTGATCTATTAGGATTTAAGTTAAAATCTGTAGACTTAGGAGTTGATAACGAAGGTGCTATTAATCATGCCAGAAATCCAGGAAATCACCAAAGATGAAAGCACATCGATATTCGTTACCAGTTCATTAGAGATGAAGTAGAAAAAGGTAATGTAAAGTTATATCATGTTCCTACACATCAGAATCCCGTTGATATATTTACAAAACTGGTAAATAAGAAGAAGTTGGAAGTTTTTAAGTGCATCACGGGATAGGTTCTCAGATCACGTACCCATCTTTAATTAAGAGGGGTGTTAGAATCATCAAAGATGGTTATTAAGTATATAGATACTTTCATTTCATGTATCTATGATATACCTCATATTACTTAAACTAAGGTATAATTCTATTTTGTTAAGTTACCCATGTAAGAGTATGTTTTCTTTTATATACGGCATCGAACGGCAGAGTTTTATGTCTGTGATGTAAACAACCGTCTGTAGTGCCACGTGAGTTAAGCGCAGCAACTTTTTGTTTTACTAATCCCACAATAAGTCATACATGCATTGACCAGTCAGACTTTCTTAATACACGCAAGGAAGATGAGTTCTTCTGCCATATCAACTGGACTTAATATTTACATAGCATGTATTTTGACCAGTTTTGCTAATTTCCAAGGCTATTCTCTGCCTGCACAGATTATTTCATGTATCGGTGAGTGTATTTATTAGATTTTCACCAGATTTTCCCTATCTCAGTGCATTCATTATGTATACGTTATCTGACTTTATTATTAGGCCATAGCTACACTAACGATATTATAATGCCATGTCTATTGACTATTTTTTAGGGAGTTCTGGTCATGCGTTCTTAGTGTGGAATTCTTGAATTCTCCTGTAATCACAGTATCAAATTTGTCACTATATTGTCTCTATGC
>NC_051413.1:31284547-31286428 GCF_015228065.2 Penaeus monodon
AAAGCTTGGTTAAGACATGTGGAATGATGGTACTTATTTTTTTTTTTATCCCTCCCACCCCCCTAGCATTTCAATAATTATTGCACTTGCAGCCCATCGTTTTTCCATCCCAAATTTTTACGCAAAGTGCCTGTAATTTATCACCATATTGTGGGAATTTGATACCACTGTAATACTTTCACATTCTGCAACATTTTCCTCAACATTATTGATCTCTTAATGCTTGTTAGTTTGTTATTTCAGTTATTTGTTGTAACTTTTAAAATATATTTTTATGTTCACAGATTAATCTTTGTTATGGAATTGTGTGATGCCTTTCAAAGCTTATATATTTGAAGTAATAGACGTAATTCTTAAAGGAATCAAGTAATTTTAGTAATATTTATTGCACTGAAAGCTTATTAGTCATTAGAAAAGCCATTAAAGTAGGAAAAGGATGCTTGTGTATTGTCTGTAGAGAAATATTTGAAGTAAAACAGTGGGATGAATGGGTGTAAATAATATATCATAAATAATTGATCTGTAACTGTGAAGCGTAAAAACTCTCTGTTGTTGAGAATTTTCCACAGGAATTTTATAATCATATTGTAATTCATGTATTTTTGGCTTCTACTATTTTACTTTCCTAGAGTGAAAACTTGAAGAGACTGTCCATAAAACTTCTAAATACCTGACTACAAAGATTTGTAACAGTGGCAGAAAGATCTCCATGGGTCTCTCTGTTACCGTTTGTATAAACCTATAAAGCTCATTAAGGAGAAAATGTTTTAAGATAGTGTCTAGGTCTTTCTCTTGTCCACACAGGCAATTGATCTATGTTATTAATTTATTTTTTGTATTTCAGAAACAGGTATCTGCTGATGACTATCATCATGCTGAGGAAAAACTCTATACAACTATTGTGGAATCTGCTAGCACAGCTATGTCCCTCATAATTGACAAGTACATTTGCCTTGCCAATGGCTTGCCAGCCCCTGACATGGACATCGAGGAGTACTTTGGCAGCAGGAACAAGAAGAAGCAGAGCCTCTTGAAGTACCTAGAGGATCATGAGCCCAATGAAACAACTTGCAGTCAAACAAAGGTGCTCTCCCCCAAGCCTCTGCCTGCATGCCAGTCCAAAAGCTGCACTGAAGAAGATATTCAGAGGGAAGTGCAAGAAACATTGCAGAGAAGGAAGTCCCAGCTTGGATTGCCAGATGACTATGAGGTGCAAGAAGTCCAAGACATGGAACTTGATTTGGAATCTGATAGTGATCTCAGTGAAGCTGAAGGAGATATCAAGGATGTTTCCAGCAAGCAAGCCAATGATTGGAGGAGGAAAGGGAACAGATTAGAAAGGAAGAAGGAAATTTTGAGAGGGGAGACTCAGACCCGGAGTCGGACGAGTGAACCTGCAATAAACGAGAGGAAGCAGAGACACGTTTTGGGTGGGACTGCTAGTAGTAAGACCCATGGCAGAAAAATCACAAATATGGAAAAGGTGAAAGGAAATAGCACACGCAAGCCAGAAAAAATCTGCACGAGTGGCCCTCTTGCATCTGTCTTGCCAGAGGAGCTTGATCATGGGGCTCTTCTTGTCACAGATATGCTAGATACAATCTATATTCCACCTTTCACATGCCAGGAAAGAGAGAAAACCTTAATGAAAATAGAGCAGAGATTAGGAAAACATGTGATGGTCTTCCATTTCAGCTGCTTGGGTGGAAAGGACATTGAACCTCAGGTAGATGATTCCCGCAGAGATATTAGAGAAATTACCACATGTCCAACCATAAAGGATGGAGACTCGCAAACACAAAGTAAAACAGCAGATAAGACCTCAAAGAAAAATTCCATGCACCATGAAAGCAGAAGTCAAACCAAGAAAGATACTCACAG
>NC_051413.1:31286472-31288622 GCF_015228065.2 Penaeus monodon
TGCCGGCAGCAAAGGTGACTGAACGCGACATATGTGATCCCAAGACTTCGGATGCTCACTCAGGTGGAAGAACACGTAGAAGAAATGTACAAAATACTTTAAAGGAAAAATCCTCAGGTGAAGAGAGGGTAGATAATTTGCCACAAGAGCGAAGGAAGTCGAGGAGGATATCTGCTTTATCCAGTCAACTTAGAGAGAAGTGCCAGGAGACACCTGAGCAACATGGGTCGCCTTCTGAGCAGGGGGAGACAACTCGTCCCTCTCTTGACACCATTGGGAAAAATACTCAGCCATCCTTCAGAAGATCACAAGAAAAGAAGGAGGGGTAGACCAAAATCAAAATCTCATGTTGTGACTTCCTCTACAGTACCAGAAACAGACATCAAAACTAGAAAAAGGTCTATTTCGGACCAAGTGACCAGACAGTTGAGAATTAGTTTGGAAAACATATTCCCTTCAGAGGAAGAAAGGTTAGAAAAAAAAATTAAAAATAAAGAGCAAGAACTTGCAATGGTGCCTAGTGTGCCTGAATCCTTACAGCCATTAAAAGAAGACATGCAAGCAGTCAGTGAAGTATCTTCAGAAAAAAGGAATGATAAGAATTCCAGTAGAGAAAATGTTGATGCATATCAAGATTTAGCCAGCAGTGACAAAGAAAATAATCCTCTTCCTGTAAATTCTGAAAATATTCCAAATCTGACATCTGCTTCTACAGATAGCGAAACTGAACCTCATCTGGACTTCAAGAAACAGAAGCCCAAAATTCGTAGAGTGTTGCTAAGTAATGGCCGAATTGTTTTCAAGTACAAGATGAACAGTGAAAAGGAGATTTGCTCCCAAGATTTACCACCAGAGGGTGTGACGAACATTCCAGAAAATACAAGGAATGAGAGACAGAGAACTGGGAGTATCCTGGGCAACATATCTGGAAATTTATGGCAGAAGAGAATGTGGCATTCAAAGCAAGAGGAGAGTATTATAGCTGGTATTGACCCCGTTAAGAAAAAACGAAAGAGCTTGTCAAGGAGACATAAACATGTGGGTCTTAAGGCCTCTGATTCCATGCAGCTCAAGTGGAGTAGCATGATAGCAAGAAACAGCACAGTGGAACTCTCAAGCATTGTGGGAGACAACAGCACATTATCTGTGATCCATCCAATGGGAAAAATGAATGACAGAGCTAGAAAGCAGGAGGGAGCAGGATCTGGTGTGAGGCAAAAGTGGAAAATGCTTCAGGCGCCAGAGCATTCTGCACAGGAGGCCATGAGAGGAATGCAACAGAACCCTCTTAAAAAATTTGCCAAACCACAGGCTTTCCCTCACGATTCCAAGAAGGTTAACAGAAGAAATGCCGAAGAGAGCCTCATGGAGACAGAACAGTCGAAGCTCCTCCAGCTCTACAGTGTCAGGAAGCCAGTGACAACACTGACTGACCAGAGGGATCAGAGTTTCAGTTCTAATGAGGACACAACTCTCCTGACTGTGGAAAGTTCGTCAAGGGTGGTTGGGCCTTTCCACAGTTCCCTGACCACAGCCATCAAGCTAAGGGAACAGTTAAGAGACACTTCAGAGCAGGTTATTATTACTTTTGTTGATAAGTTTATTTTCAGATTTAGGATTAATACATACAAGATAAATATAGATTTTTGCTTATTACCAAGTTAGTATTTGAAAAATATTATTTTTAAGGTCCTCCTTTTCTTTCAATTGATTGATTTTATTCTGAAGTTTCTGTGGTATAGCTGGGATGTAAAACAGATTTGTAGATGAGTTTTAGCTCGCAAAAACTCTTAGTAAATGTTTTTAATTATTCTAATGTTCCAGTCTAAATGCATTAGAAAGTAGGCACATATATATAGTTTAGACCTTAACCTGTATTTATATGTATATTTGGCATTTTAATGCATTTGTTGAAGTTATACTTCTATCAACAGACAGTGCAGGTGAACAGACCCACTGCTGTGAGTGCAGCTGACAGGAACTTACAAAATGAATCTGCTGTAAGTAGTGAACATCATGTATAAAGACATACATATGTATATTATCATGGCCCCTAGTACTGGAACCTGCATACTCTTTTTTTTAAGCTTCTGATTTTTAACAAATAGCTCTGGGTATATGCACATAAGCACAATCCACTGTACTTTTGT
>NC_051413.1:31288906-31289009 GCF_015228065.2 Penaeus monodon
CAGAGGGTAAAGCTATATTTTCTAACATTCTTTAATAGACGTGGTTTTGAGAAAAGATGGATCCACATCCAAAGATGTTCTCAGACCAGTTGTTGAAAAACAA
>NC_051413.1:31289085-31290293 GCF_015228065.2 Penaeus monodon
ATATTAATGATTCCTCCTTCTACCATGGGGTAATCTGCCCTGCCTTATTGTGGGCCACTGTTGGTCAAAAATGAGAAAAGATATAGTTTTACAATTTGCGCTATTTAAGCACACACGAGTGTAATTATGTACGTAACATTTTTTTCATTATAAGATTAGTTGAAGATTATAAGAACACTATTTCAAAACAGTGTTGACTGAAAGAAACAAAGAATATACTGATATTCCTCTCCCTATGTGACTTCTCAGTTTGGTTAAATATGTAAAAAATATTATTGCTTGATGTTTTTTTCTTTCTTCTAATTTTTTTTATTGAAATATTTGTACATAAGAAAGTGTAAAACAAATTCATTTAATTTTTAACTGAAAAAGTTTCCATTTTCCTAAATTCTACTTCCATACAACAAAACTATTTACTTTCCTGTAAAAGGTTTGCTAAAATTTCTTCCTTTTTGATCACTAAATCATACTGTGTATGTTGCTCCAAAATATAATTGCTGTAACGGCTTTTGTTGTTCCTGTTGTCATTCATTCTTCTCCCGCTACTGATCTTTTCATCATCCATATCTTCATCTTCCAAAGAATCATCCTCAGTCGAGTCAAACTTCCCATATTAATTATAAATGAATTCTTCATCAGAAGAGTCATTGTTATTATCATCAATTCCACAATTCCATAGAAGCACAAAGTATCCATTGACTATGAGGACAAAATAGTACCAGTAATTACACAGGACATGCAGGAGAACAAATAAGATTGACTGGTATCTATAAAGTGGTGATTACCATGTACTTATAGGATATCATGATATACTTATGTAGTGGTCTACTAGTGGTACCACTTGCTGTGTGCCATTGATGGTACACAATGTGCACAAAATATATACTTATATCCCCAGCACAACGTGGACCACCCATTGTCACTCCCAATGTGGCTCAAAGGTGATTAAAAGTGAACATTTCTGCAGCATGATTTGCGTCATCTGTGTCACATTTTTTAGTTTATCATGTGACTCTTTGGCCATAGTGGATTAAAATAAGCCCTGGTTCACAAAGGTGACTGGCATCAAACTGATATGGTAAAATTTTGAAGCTTCTGCATTAGGGGGAGTAGATATGATTCCTGCTTCCATGGGAAACAAGTTAATACACTCCCATAGTGTATTAACCTGATCCCATCAGTGATGGCATACACATATATGCCGTACC
>NC_051413.1:31290695-31290801 GCF_015228065.2 Penaeus monodon
TAGACACACATGCCTTCAAATGTAGTACATTATTTTGTCTCCAGTATACATATTTACCTTGCAATATATGTCAGAAGTAAAGAAATAAAAAAAGATGATGAATAAT
>NC_051413.1:31290841-31291377 GCF_015228065.2 Penaeus monodon
AAAGAAACATTTATATAATTAGTATTAAAAATTTAAAGCAAGGCAAAATTCTGAGAAATATTGAAGATGGAAAAACAGCAGTGTTTCTGTGTTCATGTTTCATTAATCAAATTGATTCGAGATGATGATGTTAAAGTTGTTTGATGGATACTTTCAAACTTTGATATTTTCAGTTATCAAAAATTTGTGCAAGAGTAGTGGAAATATAACAGCTGTTTTATATTACTTTGACATTTGAAGACTGTTTCACTCCCTCAAGCTTTCCTTCACTTACAGGTACAGAGAACCACAAAAAGCTTCTGGGAACTAGATGACAGTTATGACTCTCTGCGGAGTCAGACATTCAAAGCTCCGTCCTGCCCAAAGCCACAGGAGCCTAAGAGAGGGCACAAGCAGCTCACTTCTATGGAACAGTCGAGTCATGCCTACAGCATCTTAGGGAACGTTAAGTGGCACAAGAGAAAGGATGAGAAGAAGCTTGATAGCAAAAAGGTAAGGAGGGTTGCACAACAACCCTAGATGGAGGTTGGTGTAGT
>NC_051413.1:31291808-31292440 GCF_015228065.2 Penaeus monodon
ATCACACTTATTCTCCTTTGATTTTTTCACAGCCTCGCTTAGTGTTGGCAAGCAGTTCTCTGCAGATGAGCAAAAGCCATATGAAGTAAAGGAATTAGGTTCTTCATCTGCTGTCATTTTTAAGAGGAAAATTTTACAAGGGTGACAATAATACACTGTTCAGTTAACATATTTCTTTATGTTGGTACATGGAATTTTTGCATTTTAAAGGAGGTGATGATTATTTTTTGAACTATTGTAGCAAGCACCTAATAAACAAAACATGATGAAATTTGAAGGCTTTAATATATGTTTTTTTGTAAATAGCGATGAGAATTAAGGTAGCCGGGCCATGTCTTTTTTTTCTTTTCCCAAGGGTATTTTGATACAGTGTATAATTATTTAAATATTTACAAAATTCATGTTCCTTAATAATTTTATCCATTTGGATGTAAAAAGAAAAAATAAATGAACTAGAAAAAATGGTTTCATATTTTATAAATCATGTTAATTTTGTGGCATTTACAAGAAAAAAAAAAAATTATGTTTTTCATGAGGTTTATTAGGATTGAATTTCAGTTTCTTTAGTCAGTGTATGTCAAAATATATATATATTTTATAACCATGTTATTTCAGTTACAGTCCTTTCTTTC
>NC_051413.1:31292477-31292711 GCF_015228065.2 Penaeus monodon
TAGATCCTTCTGTTTGCATTGTGCAGAAGGATTCAAGGTTTAGATACAACAATTCTCCACTGAACTTCCATTTAGGGAATGTCTCTCAGCATATATTGGTAGTCCCTTGCTTGATGTTTATTTGTAAATAGTGAAATTTCACATTAGAGTAGCAATAGAGAGTACAGTAGATACCTAATCTGAAACTTGGGCACTCACTAACTATGCATACATGTGCTTAACCCAGTGCTGCTG
>NC_051413.1:31293049-31293636 GCF_015228065.2 Penaeus monodon
TATGATGTATGTAATGTACTACTATACAGCTAGCTGTGATCACTTTTATACATGAGAGGCAAAATATATTGTGTGTTGCACTGATTAGTAATATTTTCAAAAGAAAATGGAACAGAAGTGATTCTGCAACAGCTCTTGAAGAGAGGTCCAATATACTGATTATGACTTAAAATATGGATGCAAATAATGTAAACTATTTATTTAAATATAGGGAAAGTTGAACTTCAAATGAGGATGGAGAGTATTACTTCCCTATTTAAGTGTGTCTGGGAGGACAGGTTTGCATAAATTTGCAAGAATATCCTTTAGAGAATTCATGACATGAACTAATTGTAGTACATATCAGTATGAATCACTGTCACTCCAAAAAAATGTTTTAAACATTAACATTGTCAAGTGATAGGTTCTGTCTTTTATCTAGATGTTCACTGACCTAATTTTGGCATTCACAAAATAATCTGAAAACACTGAAGCTAAGTTGTATAAAGTAGTATTAACATTTAGTGACACATTTCCTACAGCTTATAAGTAGTGCTGTGTAAAAATATTTGTCTTTTTCATAAAATGTATATATTTAGTTTTTTCTT
>NC_051413.1:31293858-31294267 GCF_015228065.2 Penaeus monodon
TTACATATCTTGTGCAGTTTTCACCTTGTCATAATTTTTGATAGAAGTAGTGTGAATTTCAGTTTCCTTCTCACACATATATGACCATTTTGATGGGCACATTACAATTAAAATCACCATTTTGCGTATAGGTAAGTTAATCCTATGACGACTGTTATTATGACTAAAAAATGAATCTAAGTGACTGAGTAATGTTTTAGTCTATGGGAAAATTTACTTTTTATTTTGTATTTTATCTTTTGGAAGGTATTTAATACTTTTGTCAATAAAATGTTATATTACCTGTGTCTGTTTTTATTCTTCTTTTTATTTCTTCTTCACTGTGTTCATTTGATGTTTCGTTATATTAGTTTCAGTGATAATAGTAATGAAAGTGTAAATCTCTTTCTAAAAACACTGGGGTTGAGGT
>NC_051413.1:31294352-31295059 GCF_015228065.2 Penaeus monodon
TTGCATGTATACATACACTCCCAGCATCAATATGTCTATATGCCAGTGATACTCAACATCTCAGTAGCCGAGCAGTGGCAGGTCAATAGATATAATTTGCCTGTTCCATTACATAGTTTAGGTTGCGAAAGTTAAGTTAGTAGAAAGTGATTAGGTTTTTATGTGTGGCTCTTGAACCTGAAAGTTCTGGTCACCTGTTCTTTGTGTTTTTGTACTATCTGTTTGTGTGTTTGAACTGACGTAAATTAATGTCTGTCTTGCCATTCAGAACACTGGCAGTTATCTTTGGTATTGTCACAAGGAGAATTTTTAATTTGTACCATGTATTTCATGTGTTAATGCAGGAGATTTTTTGAATGACTGTTTTTAGTTTTTAGATACCATCAGACACATCATGTCATGCTGCCTTGTTTACATCCTATCTTGAGTACAGTTTAACCACAGACTTCCTGAAATTTCAATTTTAATCAGTGTTGTGTGAATTGATGTGAATTTAGGGATTACAGATTTGCTTATGACTGCTTTGGAAGGTATATGTTTGGATGGGCCTTTTAATCTGATTCCAGAGGTCTACTCATGTTGGTTACATATCTGGAAGGACCTTGTTTGAGCTCTAGTGCAATAGACAGTCATTTTCTGGTCTGATGTTTAAGGCCTGTGCAGAAGTGTCTCGTGAAGACACTTGAACCTCATTGGAGTTAACCATT
>NC_051413.1:31295098-31295653 GCF_015228065.2 Penaeus monodon
TGACATAATTGATAGGCCCTCATAGACAAGTGACCTCAGTGGGTCAGCACAGGTTAGTCCTGCAGATGTTCAAATATATGGTAACTAGGGGAGGTAGCTGATGCTCCCAACTGTGCATAAAAACCTGGACTCACCCTCAGTTTGAGAGTCAATAGAGCTGGAGTCTGTGAGGCAGGGTTAGAGGAACAGAGAGGTCTAAGACTGGTCACGTGATAAGATACCTTAGTGGACGTTTGTGTCATGGGGCCTTTTCAGGTGTATTGTGTTGCATTTGTTTGTTATACTTGTGACTAGTGAATAATTGTAAAAGCAGAAACATTCCTTCTGTCAGACCAAGCTACCATTACCTGAAATCTAGCCTTTCAGTACAGGTTTCCCTACAGCCTGTTTATGCTAACTGCATTTATAGTAATGTAAGTCTTCTGGAATAGTCCTGTAGGAGAAGGACATGATGGTTCCTTTTGCAAGGGCTGTTGTTATCATTATCACTGTTACTTTTTTTGTTATTCTTACACTAGTTGTTTTTACGGGAATTGTCTTCACATTCTTCATCAT
>NC_051413.1:31295859-31296105 GCF_015228065.2 Penaeus monodon
ATAAACTTGCTCCTTTGTCATTACTTACACCACTCATTATTAACAGTGAAAATTTAATAAGGTAATCCATTTTATTTGTGTCTGATTTTCTCTTTACATTTTTTTTCAATCATCATCTTCCACTGGTAAGTTTCCATATTGATTTTAGAGACAAAACCCACCATCCATTGTAAAAACGTTGCCAGTGTGGTAGGAAGCCTAGAAAATGAGAAAAATAATGTAATTAATACTCCGATCAACTAATTT
>NC_051413.1:31296122-31296292 GCF_015228065.2 Penaeus monodon
ATTTAATATAATATTTAGTAGTATTTTTTTCTTTTTTTGCAATACATTACCACACTGGACAGCTATTCCATATGATTTAGGACAAAACCCACCATCAATTGTAAAAACGTTGCCAGTGTGGTAGGAAGCCTAGAAAATGAGAAAAATAATGTAATTAATACTCCGATCAA
>NC_051413.1:31296357-31296723 GCF_015228065.2 Penaeus monodon
TTTTATAATACTTTGCATGACAAATACATAGTTACAATATCTACAAATACCACAATGCAATCCAGTCATTGACATGGACAATACAAATATTCTTCTACAACCATAACAGCCAAACAATCATCACTAGACAAAATGGTTCAATGCAAATTTTTAAAAAACTTGAGCCAAAAATAATCGATTACCTCGTCAGACGCCAGGTAGACGCAAAGGTTGGCAACCTCTTCCGGTGTTGCCAGTCGTCCCATCAATTTCTCTTCGATGTATTCAATATGGTCCTGTTGGGTAGAGAGATTTGGTAATATATATATCTGTTGCGCGTTTCTGTCGGTGTGCTTTTTTTGATCATCTGTCTGTTAATAAAATGAT
>NC_051413.1:31296971-31297504 GCF_015228065.2 Penaeus monodon
AGTTTGAATACAATCATTCAGATACATAAAACAGAATAAAGCCCACTTGAATAAACTCATCCGAATTTTCTTATCCGAATTCGCTCCCCTAAACTTACCTTGTCCGAATCCTCTAAGTCTTGGCAACGTTCCTTATAACTTTCTGTGGCCACCGGAGCTGGACAAACCACATTGCATCTAGAATAATAAATAAGTGTTATGATTACGAAAATCCTTTTTTGTATTATTTATTATCTATTTACGAGTGCGTTGCTCATTTATTCATCTGACTCTTTCACACTGAAGTATCTAAACCAAATGCATTATTATCGCATTGCTAAACAAGTGTATTTTTAATTACGTAAAGCAAATAGCTTTTTGACGCTCCATATAACTGAAATATAAGGCTGACTATAATATTTTCCTCACTGTTAGGCTTAAAAGATCCGTAATCTATGAGAAAACCACTTCAAATTGATTATCTTAAGTACTAATCATAGGATGTAAATATCAGTTCCCAGCCTCTTATGTTGCGATCGCCAGAGGCAAGCGTA
>NC_051413.1:31298223-31298884 GCF_015228065.2 Penaeus monodon
CCTCATCCTATTTAATATTACCTCACTCCTTTGCGCACACAATCTCTGGCGACCCCTTTAGTTAGGCCTATAACAGCCGCTTTGGTTGCACCGTAGACTGTCCTCTGCTCAATGCCCCTTAGTGTACTGGCGGCCGAGGACATGTTGATGATTGAACCTCTGCGTTTTTCGAGCATCTGTTGGGTTCAATGAATCGGGTTTCATTTCCTTTCGGTTTGGGTTCAAGGGATTGTTCAGGTAAATTGATTGGGGAAATGATGATAAATTGGAAATGAAGATGTGGGAAGGTGAAGAGCAATGGGTAATCGGTATGAAGATCAATAAAGTAGAGAATTTAATAAATAATAGTAAATAGGTACCCAGATATTAGAAATATACCCGATACTAGGGATTGTGACGATAAAAAAACAACAACTAACCTGTGTTGCAATGCATTACAGGTATACCGTATATAGCACTATCTATTGAAAATGAGAAATAAAAATCGTTAAACAATACTCTCCATAAATCCAAAGCTTACCGAAGGAAGGAAAGCTTGGATGAAGTGATACATGCTCTTCACATTGACGTCAAAACTGAAGTCCCATTGTTCTTCGGTGGTCGAGAGAATGCAGCCCTGATGGACGTATCTATGGGATGAAAATTGTTCTTACGTTCATAG
>NC_051413.1:31299106-31299316 GCF_015228065.2 Penaeus monodon
ATGTCTGCCATCCACATTTTATTTCTCCTTTCCTAACGTATGAAAAAAAAAATGTGTTCTCACCCGGCACAGTTGAACAGCACATCGATGTCCTTAACCTCCTGTGCCAACGCCCGTATGCCCACTCCATCACGAACATCAAGATTCTTCGTCACAATACCTTTCGAAAGAGAGATAAGAAATATCCTCTGATGGTATAACCCACAGCTA
>NC_051413.1:31299456-31299847 GCF_015228065.2 Penaeus monodon
AACGATCATTACCTGGAATTCCCTCTAGTGTTTGCAGTTTCTCCTTGTTGATGTCAACTGCCACAACCAGGCTGGCTCCCTCGCGAAGGAAGGAGAGGGCAGTAGCTCGGCCGATGCCTAAACGGGGGAAAGGACTATTTTGAGAAGGATAATAAAGTAAGTGAGAAGTATTGGTGAAGGAAATGCAAAGCTTCATGGGCACAGGTGTTTCGGGGTTTTAAATTTCGAGATAGCGTTCCGGAATCCTCCATTGCTATTCAGAACATACGGCACAAATGCTTCAATAATGGATTGGATGGTACTTTGGAATGTCTCTTGTAAAAATAAGACACAAACTTACAGGAATTTCATCTTCAGTTTTTTTTTTATTATCAACATAAGTTTATAGCTT
>NC_051413.1:31300385-31300776 GCF_015228065.2 Penaeus monodon
TGACCTCACCTAAACTATTACCGACTCACCTATACCCCCCCATCCCCCACCCACTAAGAAATCCCGAAAATGTTCTCACAAATACTTCACACACACACACCGTACCTTGGGCAGCAGCTGTCACAATGCATCTTTTTCCCCTTCAGACGCCCGGGATTGGATGCTGCTGGCGTTGGAGATGATGCCATGGTGAACGGGGACTGCTATCTCTTCTCCTAAGCATCTTTCTTGGGAGATGGTGGTCGGGGCAGTTGATAAGAGAGATTGCCAGAGAGTTCATTCTTGGTGTAATTTTGGCTCGTACGTACGTTTGTTATCTTACGGTTTGGTGGGTATAAGGTTTTGAAGGTTATTGGTATTGTGGACTTGTTTGTTTGTTTGTTTTATAGTC
>NC_051413.1:31300795-31300949 GCF_015228065.2 Penaeus monodon
TTGAAAAGTAAATATAATGCGAATTATTTTCCTTGACAATAAGCAACATGTCTAGTGGTCTTGTAAGTGTGACAGATGCCACTTAAAGGGGATAAACGTGCGTGGGAGTGAATACATGTACGTATTTACATGTATGCGCTCGCGTTCACTCTCT
>NC_051413.1:31301044-31301352 GCF_015228065.2 Penaeus monodon
GTAAAAATATTTTTAAAACCTTTTAGGCATTAAATAAAGTTAGCTGTATAAACGTCATACCACTACCACGGAATAATTTTGATAAAAAAAAGATTATCTGCGAGCCATCCTTTCCAAGTTGCTATTTAGTGTCAATAATAGGAATAAATTTCCAAAATCCCTTAATGACATAATAGCATGCAAGATGTGGAAACAATAAGCATTTCTTACTATATGTTGTAAAAAAAAATCCTATACTTACTTGGCGCCATTTTTTTCGTGTGCAATATACACGCAATTCGTTTCTTGTCTTAGTTATTTTGAGTCAG
>NC_051413.1:31301404-31301595 GCF_015228065.2 Penaeus monodon
CACTTCAAACAAGGCTGGGATGCAACTAGCAGCTTTGTGATGGATGGCAACAGGTTGACACTATATTGATTATAATCATGCAATAATCGATTGGTTGGTGATGATAATTATTTGAAATGCAACGATGTTATCAATTTTATTCATACATCTTGCATTCAGTCATTTACCTCTAAATTGCGTCCCTACGTTAG
>NC_051413.1:31301666-31301992 GCF_015228065.2 Penaeus monodon
ACGGAGATGCACATAAACGAATAAAGCCTAAATTTGATTTCTAACGAAGCTGTGGATTTCGATTAAACTATTTCAAGAAAAAAAGAAAGGTAAGGTGAGATTCACACTTAATACAATGTGTCATAAATGCATTGAGTGAGTTTGAAACACTTTTTGAATAATGCAAATTCTTAGAGCATTTTTAGGTCCGTACCCCGATTATCTTAAGAATTTCTGTCCGTTTATAATAAAATAAACTTGTATTCATCTTATTGATTAAAAAACTTTCAAGAAAAATCATCAAAACAAATTACTTGATTCTGATCTAAGAAATCGACCCTTAAAAC
>NC_051413.1:31303053-31304123 GCF_015228065.2 Penaeus monodon
CTCAAAGTCATCTTCCCTGAACCGAGGCCTCTCACACAGCCTTCGAACTCAAGGGTTGGAGGTAAATAACAACATATAAAGGGCAATGTACATCCGTCGCGTCCTCTCCCTCGCGGCTGCTGTTGATAAGGCCCATCTCTCACGCTTTTCATCGGGAGGTCCGGAGCCGGGGGTCCGGTTTCAGTTCATGTCTAGTTACCTTACAGTTGCAGCATACACATGCCCCCAGCGACCACGACTTCCCTTTTGACTTAGGTCAGCCGCGCCGATGAGGTCCTCCTGCTGAGCCAGTTGGAATGGAGAAAATGTGAAGGATTAGCTTTGTATGGCCGATTATAGGTCTATGTTTAGGGCTTTGGAAAGACTGAAAGCGAGTGGCAGGTTAAGACGGTTCGAGTCCGGTTGTTGTCCTGTGGTCTCTCGTGGTAGTCATTGTTTCAGGTATAAACGAATTCTTATCGGGAATCTGTTTACGTTTCAGGTGAAAAGGGGAGAGGAAAAGGATGAAATGGGACGAAAAGGGAATCCATTCAAGCTCTTACTCTGACGGTTAGCGAAGTCTACCGTGAAGACCTCCCTACCTTATTGATCCAAGGGTTCACTGTACTCTTGCCTATCCCTGAATGTATTCCAATACTGATCTAGGGCATACATCCCAGCATAATTTCATTCCAAACACACACTAATCCCCCCCTACAATCAAAAACATTCTACATACAAAGAAAAACACGTTTTCTTTGACGCATACAACTGATTCCAGTAACAATGCTCCAGACAAACATTTCCACATAGCACGGAACCTCACCAATCCGAATGCAAGACGACCCTCACCGCAAGTTCTCATCCTCAAAACATCCAGGCACCCTAAATACCTTTAACATAACATATTCCCAGTTGAATGTGAAGCTAGGATGACTTGCTCTAACCTTAATAAGGATAGCCGCAATTCCCTAACTGATAACTCTGCGCACAGGAACTTCCTCTCCACACAACCGATGTCAGAAGAGCCGGGAATCGTCACGGGGATGATGGTAATGCCATTATTGATATTATAAGTATTGCTGAACAAG
>NC_051413.1:31304166-31304491 GCF_015228065.2 Penaeus monodon
CATCATCAAAACATTAAAATTATTGCTATACTTATGAGAACTGTCTATGTAATGACATTAGCAACTATCACGAAAGGACACTAACTTAAATATTTTCAAGTGATAATAACAGCATAATATCAAAGGCAATGATAACTGATATACAACGGCAATACTTATAATGTCAATAACAATTACTCAACCATACGTACCACCAATGGTAATGAATTCAGTCGTAAAATAAATTATCACAACAGGGATATTAACGAATACCAGAGTAAAGACCGTTATTGCTGTTGTTTTGTGCAATATCGTGTATGCTTTGATAACAATGAAGAATTATCAG
>NC_051413.1:31304755-31304943 GCF_015228065.2 Penaeus monodon
AAGATTGAGATTTCAGAAATCGGTGTGGGTCACTTCGAAAATTGGCCATAGTTTTGGGCCAGTAACTCCTGTCCAAATTTTTGCTGCTCAGTGTTACAGAAACAAGATTTTGGTGTCAATATCTGTTTCATGAACAAAGACTCAGATGGTACTAATTTCATTATAGCTGATGAATCCGCCACCCTGGA
>NC_051413.1:31305623-31305921 GCF_015228065.2 Penaeus monodon
ATTATCAAGTGCACCTTCAGTGTTATGAGGAATCTCAGAGAGGTGTTATAATTCGCACTATTGTTCATGCGGTTCATTAATTGGTTCGAACTCATTGAGAGCCGTTGCGCGGATAGAATGCTGTATAGTAGACTTCATATTTCACTAACGCCTTAAGTGTATCTGTTGGCATATATTCAGTACTTTGAATTAGTAAATTTATAACGTTTTTGAGGCCTTCGACATCTTTTACATTTGGTGCTAATCTGAAAAAAAAACGATAAGATTGTGTGCTATGTCAATATGTTGATACCTTAGA
>NC_051413.1:31305985-31306320 GCF_015228065.2 Penaeus monodon
ACAGGGATCATAGAGCAAGAGTCACCATTCTATAACTACGAGTACCTTAAACGAGGTCTGAGCTGTCTGCTGGTAAAGTTTCTCGTCTATTTTGTAAGTACTGTTTGTCCTCTCACCTCCACGACCTCGAAAAACGGACATAACCTCGATATCTTTTAAGCGCATAACATCGATAAGCTGACTGAAGGCCAGAATGAGTTTATCTTCGAAATCAGTTTTCTAGATTCGTTCTCGTCCGATACGATGTCTTCTCCATCAGGAATTTTTTGTACCTTGTGTTTTGTGCAGTTGAAGCCTTTGTGACATTTGTTTTGCTTTGATTTGTTTCTGGAACT
>NC_051413.1:31306396-31306952 GCF_015228065.2 Penaeus monodon
GAGAGCTCTTTTTTTAATGTTGATAATCCCACCTACAAAGCATGAATGTATTTTGTTGCTGTAGATCTACCGTCAGAACGTCAAGCTTTTATGTAATTCAGTTACTCTTGAGTATTTTACTTCTTGCACCAGACACCAGTTTAATAACTTAAGTAATTAATGTAAAGTCGTCTTCACACATGATGCTCTGGTTTACACAGTCCAATAAAATAACCGAGAAACGTAATTTTCGGATTCCTAGAGGATGAAATGGATGCACCTTCTGAGAACCTTAATTGCCTACGCGTTCAAAATACAAGGACCTCGAGCAATTCTGTTGATAAAATACCTGTAGAATGTCTTCCCATGTCTTCTCTGTAGCCTAATGGTATTGTTGAAAGCCACATGATCATTATCTTCTGAATATCTTAGAAGAAAACGTGTGTAAACAAGAATTAGATCGAATGCGATGAAGAGGATATAGCGATATAGTGGCCGCTGGCAATTTCCTCGCGTTCGAATCAGTTATTCTGTCTAGTTCCGAGTTTATATATTCTATATAAGTGTATATATATGT
>NC_051413.1:31307098-31307528 GCF_015228065.2 Penaeus monodon
TTTTTGTAAGCTTATTCGCACAGCCGTATGGCAATGTTTTAATCTTATCTTGCCCTGTGTATAAATATTTTAATGTGTGTTTAGGTACAAGATTACTTGGTTGCGTATTGCGTATGAGGTAATGTAGGTCTAATTATTTAAGGCATAAGGTTTATATTTATTGTTCTCGGTATCCATGTAAGCTGTAACATATCTGTATATATTTGCCAGTTAGCCTATGCATATAAGCATTTGATAGAACAGAGAAAGTGAACGATGAACTGTTTATCGAATTAAATGCTTGCTTTCGTATTCAGCTTTATGGTCTGTGTTCTGTGAGTTCTGCCTGATAACTAATCTTATTTTCCACCACTGTACGGCCTGTACTGCGAAAAGGCTGTAGATGTATTGCAGAAACTTCGAAAAGATTTGAGCTCTGAATGCCGCCATG
>NC_051413.1:31307619-31308660 GCF_015228065.2 Penaeus monodon
CATGTAGGTGATGGTCCATGAAAAAAAAAAAATAATTTTAACGAACCCGATGTAAACGCCTACAAACAGCTGTGCGAATTAGCTTCCAGTGGCTTTTTCGGAAAAGTGATCGAAGGTCCAGATACTGCCTTACCTTAGGTGTCTGGAAAAAAATTGTGATGGGATTTGATATATTCTAAATATATGCGGTTGTATATTCGGACAGTACATGTAATCAGTTGTGTTGTTCGACCTCTGTATTGTCACGTATCCTATGTTCCTGACTTCTGCCCTAGTTTTGTTGAGACCCTTCTTGAGACACTTCTCCGTTACATTTGCAAAGGTAAGAATTTGGATTTTGATTCTTTGAGCGATACTGGTAGTAAGATCGTCTGTGATCTACCCCTTCTGTCTTTCAATGCCATAGATATTAGTATGAAGTTTAAAATGTCTCAAAGGTACAGTCAGTTTCATATTTTCGCATTTTTCTTCCATTACTTTATGTTCAAATGTAATAGCTCAGAAAGTTGATGAATAGATTTTCATCTGCGTATGTGTGTTTATGTCTTTCCCTGTATGAATGTAACAATATTTTTAAAATGTTTATCAAATTCCCATACGTATATAACTATATTTTCTAATATTCTCTATGTGTATTTACCTGCGCTTTCTGTCTATGTATATTTAAACAAAGGAAATAAAAAGAGAGTGCCTATAAACTCTTTCTTAATGACAAAGCGTCAAGGTATATAACTATAGTGTAGTGCATTTATTACTCCTTGCCAAACTGTGTGAAATATATAGCAGGTACAAGAATATTAATGTTTTCTTACTGGATTCGCTCATGAATCTTTTCCGATTTTTTTTTTCTATTTACTTTTGTAATCGTATTCATTTTGTGAAACTGAAATGAGATCATACTGGCTCTATGTAAACCGTAAGAGACTGGTATGCTTATAGATTTTTGAATAAGGATAGGTCAGTCAGTCAATTTTCTTGTCATATTAAAGCCTTTTATTTTATTTTCAGATTTATCTCACACAAAAAAATCAGTAGTAATAC
>NC_051413.1:31308847-31309094 GCF_015228065.2 Penaeus monodon
TAGTCTACTTCGAATTGTCATAATTTTCCGTAACATTATGATCCTGATTAATTATATAAAAAGACAGACAGCATTTTCTCAGATTCAGACAAACTTTGCTTCTGTCCTCTCAAGAATCACTACAATAATATTGTGAACTCTGAAGACTCATCTGGTTGTAGTCCCCCCTTCATTTATGAGTTGTTGTTACTGTTTTGCTTTTCCAAACTTCTTGCAGTCCTGTGACTGCATATTCATATTTCCTTTA
>NC_051413.1:31309376-31309702 GCF_015228065.2 Penaeus monodon
ATTTATCATTCGTGCTCAATTGTCTCGCATATTCCCTCTGTTGCGCTTGTTTCCATTCTTCTTGTTTTCGTCTCCACGCTTTGTTCTTCGTGTTCTGGAAGGTCAAGATGCCGTCCCAAGCCAGCTGGACGAAGCCTCCCTTGCGGGCGATCAAGCGCTGTACTCTGTGGTGGAAAATGGGATAAGAGGGTAGAAAACGGGAAATGATTTATAAAAAAGGGGGTATGACTAAAGAAAATGTCGGCTCAACATGCGGAAGCCTTCTCAAAAATAGGAAATGGTAGACAATGGGGAAACTAGAAAATAAGATACGCACGCGCGCGCGC
>NC_051413.1:31309801-31310016 GCF_015228065.2 Penaeus monodon
GCAAAGACCCACCTGCTCGCGAAGGCCGCCCCCGACTCCCTGGGGCCCCTGCGAGTGGGCGGAAGGTACCACACGTCGCACACGATGGCCCATGACGTCATCATGCTCAGGATGTACTGGCCGAAGGTGTCCTGGTACCAGAAGGGGTCGCCGTAGCGGGGGTCGAAGCGGATGGCGATCGGGTAGATCACGCTGTCGATCTGGGGGGGGGGGGT
>NC_051413.1:31310205-31311823 GCF_015228065.2 Penaeus monodon
TTCTCGTATTGCATTGCTGTTAGAAAATCGCTCCTCACATATAACATAAATAAGTATTTAATAATTCATCGTCTAAGCAATTCAACTGGGAGAATATACACTCAATGGTTTTCTAAATGGTCTTTATTTTCTATTAATTAGAAATACGATTATCTTTGGATATGTTTTAATTTTATAAATAAACATTCTTTGACAGGGATAACAGTCAACAGACACGAAATCTCATCTGACTGCAGCAAATGTCTAAATTTAGCAAAAATAAAGCTCTCACCCTCTCTCTGACGTTTTCAGTGATAATAATTACTTCTGTTGCTATAATGGTCAACTGTCATGTGAATAAATGTACGTTTAATCCATCACCCCCCCCCACCCATAAAATTAAAATAAAAAAAATAATCGGAACCATAATATTCACCTCAAATGTTATTTTCTGAAGCTTAAGAACAGGCTAAAGCAAACATATAAATAAGTAAAATCAACAAATGAAAAGAATAAGCATTAACATTCACCCTCTGGGCGCAATAACAGTAAGGTTAACTGATAAATAGAGTGAACAAATAAGCAAAACACACATGAATGTATATGAATGTATAAAAAAGAACAGGTATAAACACTTACCTTAAATACCCCTTCCATCGTAACAAATACAACAAATAAAATCAATTTGCACAAAAAAATTACCTCAAAGGCCCCCTTCTTGAACTGCATCACAGCCGTGTTATTGACGCAGGTTCCTTCGGGATAGATCAGGATAGGAGGAAGGTTGTGGTCTGTGGCGTGGGCCTGTAACCTGTAGGAAAGACACGTGAACTGTATTAAGAAATCTAACAAAAAATACACGAATTATAAACTGAACAAACCCTGGGGGAAAGAGATCTATAGAAACGTCGATAAACTACAACACTAATGGAATATTCAAGATATGTGAAAAGGTAAAGAAACTATAATATGAATGTGGTTTTCCGAGGAATTGAAATCTGAGAAGATAAAGAAACTGTGGGTTTATTTTCCAAAAGGTACAGATAAAGGAGGAAGAAGAAGAGAGAGATAGAACGTGTTAATCGAAATGGCTTTGCCGTCTGCTGAGGAGAACCGGCTGTCTCAAAATGTTATAATCTATTTCTCGTTTCACATTGTGGTTTTGTTGTATTTCGTGATACAATGCAATAAAGCCAATAATAGAATGATGATTTATGAATGTAGATTTATGGCTGTAGCGGATAAGAGACTATGAGACATACTGTAGTGATAAAATAGATATTATGACGGAGAATATGGATACATATATCGTAATTTCAAAAGAGGAGAGTGTATAGTTCTGCCGAAGCATTTTAAGAGAACCACGATTTTGGACACAAAGGTACTTTCTTTAGGATCAAATTCATTCACATTATCTCACGCTTCCTTCCTCTCCTTAAACCTTATGACCATGAGATCTTCACTGAAGTCCTGAATAGAATTATCTATATTTAATTATTCTTTGCGAAACTTACTTAGACGAGACAGTAGACCGGTCTTGTGAGATGCATCGATCGAACCAGATGTGAGTCGAGGATCGAGACAGCGCCTTCATGAACACACCGAGAATTCCTCTAGTTTTTTGTCCTACCTGTGAGCA
>NC_051413.1:31311936-31312544 GCF_015228065.2 Penaeus monodon
TATTTTTCCATAATAAACCTACTGATCGAAATTATAGTATTTTTAAATCTTCTCAGTGGCTAACCAAATAATGAATCTTATACACTATACATTTACCATCCACTATCAACATAAAACAGTGTATGGTCAGGATCACGAACCATGTCGTAGCACTGGTCGGTGGCGAGGACCATGGAGTCGATGGGAGACGTGTGGTTGGCGACAGCGATGCCGTAGTTGGGTCGGTTCTCCTTGTTGTGGAACCTGGGGGGAGGGGGGTCGTGACTTGAGCGATGATGTAATATGAAGGAATACGGTTTCCATGAGGACGTAACGGAAATAACGTCATGGTAAATATGGTCACAATTTTTGTAATAACAGGCGCTGCATGCATTATAGTCGTCATTATTGTGGAATATGGAGAATATTCGTAAATGGATTGATAATGGAGTAATATGATAATGGGTACTGGTTAAGGCTGGTTAATTATGATGTTATCAATAATAATGGTTACATGAGACTATTGTGACATAACCAAAGTAATATCAGTATGAATCTATTGATAATAATTGAAATATGAATACCGTAATGATAATGGTTATAACACTAAATTACACATGAGCATTATA
>NC_051413.1:31312595-31313140 GCF_015228065.2 Penaeus monodon
AGAAACAGAAAATGATGTTAATGATTTTTACTGCCTATTTTCAACCACAATAAATGTAGAAGTATCATATAAGTATCGTCATCTATATTGTAACAGTAATTATTGTAGCCTTTTTAGCGAAATATAGAAAGGCGTACTCAGCATCTGTATGGTTTGTAAAATTATAAGTAATAAATATCCCTTACTTCATTTAGGTCAGAGAGACATGATAACCTACCATGAAAAATGAATCAGTAAATGATTTTTTTCTTTTGAATCATTATTGTTAAACAGGATTGTGGCGCTGAAGATAGCTGTATTAATTATATCATGGCAGAACAGATGCGAAATCTAGCCTATAAATTATGGTTTAAAGAGTGTGTTTGATAAAACAAACCGTAGCATTTCAAAAGGGCGATCATAGTGAATGTTTTTGTGTGTTTCAGCCACCCTCCCTCACCTGGCCACGACGGAGATGGCGCCGGCCACGAAGTCGAAGCACCAGCTGACCACCCAGGCGTTGACGCGCTTCTTGAAGCGGGTGTCGGGCAGGAGGCCCACGGCGG
>NC_051413.1:31313218-31315034 GCF_015228065.2 Penaeus monodon
CGACGCCGGCCGCCCAGAACGCCGTCATCGAGGGACTCATGCGCAGGCGCCGCTGCCGCTTCGTCCTGCGGGAGACCTAGGCGCTGTGGGCTTGGCTGGAGGCGGGGGGATTGGAGGATAGGGGGGCACCGTACGGGAACGAGGAGCTGAGGAGGACCGAGGAGGAACCTAACTAGGAGGCCGATCTGAGCGGACTGGAGGTTCTCGCTCAGCGCAGTCTCCGCAAGGGAAGCCCTCGTGCGCAGGAACCCACCTGGACAGCATGTTCCACGTGCGCAGTTCGGCGGAGGTGAAGCTCTTGCTGACGCAGTCCTGCACCACGGCCCGCATGCCCGCCGTCAGGTACGGCAGCGAGTCCTGCAGCCCGAACGTGCCCGCTTGGAGGCTGGGGTCAGCGCGGGGGAACTCCGGGCAGATGACCACCCTGGAGAAGGGAAAAGCCTTATGGATCTGTTCTTCTTGGAGAAGGCAGGTTGAGGGCGCGGAGAAGGAAGCAAGTTCAGATTTATGTGCCATGAAAAAAAAAAAAAAGTGTGGACACGTAGACAGAACCAAAGACGATCCTGTTCTCTAAGAGATGAGACGAGACGGGAGCATGGCCCCTTGGAAGAAGGGGAGACAAGTGGCGGAAGGGAATGGACTCTTGGCAGGAGGAGAGAGATGACTGGAGAGGGGGGAGGGAAGCCTCAGCTAAGATCGCAAGAAGGGAGAAGTCCACGCCAGGGCCTCGTGTCTCACCCTTCGTCGTCGAAGTCCTCCTCATCCTCCTGGTCGAGGCCGGGCTCCTCCGTCCTCGCCGCCACGAACTGAAACACCCTGTCCAGGATGTCCACATACTTCCTCCGCAGCCTCAGCCTCCTGCCCACGCTGGCCACCACCAGCAGGCACACGAAGACGAGGACGTGGCCCCACACCACATACGGCACCACGTCCTCCCACAGGCTGATCGTCGGGACGAGGCCCGCGTATGGGTCCAGGACCGAGGAATAACCCATTGTGGAAAGTGGGCCTGCGAGGAAGCAGAAGACGCTGACGGGGAGGTGACCGTCTCGTGGAAGAGAAAACCAAGCGAAGAGGGAACAAGTGGAACAATCTAGAATATGAACATAATATATGAAAATGAAAAAATTTGGTGAGAATTTTACATCGTGTTATAGTGTCATACAGTGCGTATATAAACGGTATGTACAGCACACGCGGACAGACACACACGTACATTCAGATATTCATTGTTATTTTATTTCTTCTTAAAAGTATATCATTCGAGAATGGATTCATATGTGAAATCGGTGAATGGGTAAGAATTTTCTTCATCTGTGAAGAAATATAAGATTGCATTCTTTACAGGTGGCAGTCTTATATTTTTATGTTTTTTTTTTTCGTTGCAATCATAATAAAAACGAATATATGTAAAAGGACTGCGATAATGAGAATTTTAGTTTCAGATACGTGAACTACACGAATAATTCATAACAAAAAGATGGAATAATATATACTATGAATGCTTTCAGAAACCATTCCGAAATCCCATCGCGAAGTTGAAAGAAATGCCCTTTCACACTGCAGGCTGTAGCGCGCCCTTCATTCTTTGTAGATCTGAAAAACGGCTGATGAGGAGGAGGGGAGTTTTCGCGGGCTTTTCAGTACCCGGAAAGAGGTATGTGGTAGCAGTGATGAGAAAAAGGGTGTGGCTTAGAGGTAGTCTGGTGTTTCGCATTTATCCCTTGTCCGTCAGTCTACCACACTCGGACATTCTACCATAATTCTCACTCTACCACGCTACCTTTGCTCGAAGATATGTGTATATATTTTGCCG
>NC_051413.1:31315117-31315857 GCF_015228065.2 Penaeus monodon
CTCGATTAAAGATTCTAGTTTCTTGTCCTTTGTCAGAGTTCACATTTCTTCCCGTCGCTCAGAAGTTACGTGCACAGCAGCGGAGTCAGCGAACAGGGGGAAAGGGCACTACTTTCGCGAGGCCATGCTCTCTGGGCGGCCCGTGACAGCAGTTTATTTAGTCAAACGGATCTTTATCAAAAAATGCATATTAACAGAGGACGGAAGATGCCCGATTATGGTAAATCCGTGATGGTACAACCGCCCCACAGGTAGAGGGAGAGCGCGGAAAGGGCCACTGGGGTAGAGAGAGCACGGAAGGGGCCCCACCCAATAGTGATTCGTAGCATGAACTCTTCAGATGCCTGGGTGCCCACGAGACTGAACACCCTCATGCCCCTGACCCATACCCACGCGCGACAACCCATAGACAATTCGCCGCCAAATATTTCAGCGTCGTAATAGAGCCTCGCTGTCTCCCCTACATACCAGGGGGCGCCAGCGAGACACAGCTGCACACGTCGTATTCAAACATGTCTTTGGAACTAAATCCCCTTAGTCGACAGTACTCAATGCTCCACGAGGCTTAAACATAGATAGTAATTCATCGTTTTCTTTTTGAAAGTTCCAGTATGAAGTTTCGGCATTGCTATTCATTAAATGATAATTATGTAATATGTGTTATGGCTGAGACTTAATGCTGGATCATAATATATGCAGTTATTATAAGTGTGTACGTATCACTTTATTTCCGTGAAAAG
>NC_051413.1:31315959-31316449 GCF_015228065.2 Penaeus monodon
ACGAGTGAGCGAGTGAGCGACCGTGTCTTTATGGGTGTGTGCGTGAACTGGGCGGAGCCAGCACACACACACCACCTGCACGACACGCGGGCGCTCGCGGTCTGATCACGTGACTAGCATAGGGAAGACAACACCAAAATAATTTCACTGCCTTCGCTGGACTGGAGTTCGAAATAGAAGAAAAACAAACTTTTGTTTTTCTTCTTCTAATATATTTATAATATAACTACGTGTCGTGTATATAGTATATGTGTGATGGAAATGATCAATGTCTTTATTGTTTACATGTTTATATTGGTGTGGACCAATTTTCACTTGATTACGTTATCCAGTATCTTATCTAACTCACATTCTTATCATTATTAATCATCTTAGCAATAAATGGTGGACAACAAACAACATATTTCGGTATCCAGATAAATGTGGGGGAAAAGTAAACAAACTTGCTCATTATTGCCCGATAAAATTGGCGTTACATAAGGACACGTGG
>NC_051413.1:31316480-31317028 GCF_015228065.2 Penaeus monodon
GGCCTGGAAGAGAAAATCAATGATACAAAATATGAGATTTTGCAAAAGACACATTTGTGTGTGTGTGTATAAGGTTTAGCGGGCTAACTTTGATTACTTAAATGGTGTCGTTTAGCGTACATGACAGAATAGGTAATCTTAAAAAAAAGAGGTAAAACAAAAATGACATAATAAAAAAAAACCTACCAAGAAGACAAAATTTATTTACCTTAACTTGAGGTAACTTTAAGCATCAACTACAATTAGTTACAGGCGTTACTAATAGGTTTTTGTTGCCTATAACGATGTGCTTTTTAAGATGAATCTGGCGTTATCTTTCTGTGAAGAGTATGAGTAATTTTGCACATGTAAGATTCGTATAAAATAACCAAAATCTCATATACGTATATACCTACGAACGCATTGGATAATCTCACACCCATACCTTCATTTAAACCTGTAAAAAAAAGTCAGCGATAACATCACTAAACCACCGCAAACACAAAAAAATACTTTCAAAACAAACGCAGACAGACACATCATCAAAACACCCTCTTTCAAAAGCACAG
>NC_051413.1:31317052-31317414 GCF_015228065.2 Penaeus monodon
CACCAGCCTCCACTCAAACAACCACTAACATCGATACAACACCGTTTGGTCCTCGCTACTTTGAAACTAAAGCTAGTTCCTGGGACTGAGAAGTTACAGCGCCGAAATCCCTTCCCGTTTTATATTGGGACTGAGAAGTTACAGCGCCGAAATCTCCGCCCTTTTTTTCTGTGCACGGTGGCAGTCCTGTGCGGTGGCTGATATGCACGTGGCTATGGGAGCGTTTGGTAGGGTAGTTTAGGTATGATGTCGCGTATTCTCGCTAGGGTTACGTAAGAGGAGGAATGTCGGTGGTATGGGTGAGTGGTTAGCGTTGCAGTATTGGCAAGGGGTTGTGTGTTTTTTTCCCGTATTTGTATAGG
>NC_051413.1:31317608-31317794 GCF_015228065.2 Penaeus monodon
TCCGGTTAACGGACGAACGAATAATGAGAATACAACAGGAGGCCAACACGCCGGGCCGTTTGTAATAGTGTTTTTCTATTTATAAATCAGTGGCAAAATGTGGCTTTGCTTATAACTAAGCAGTAAATATTTTTACGTACAAAATACATCCGAATGTGAAAATATGAAGGAAAAATATATGCTCGG
>NC_051413.1:31318018-31318116 GCF_015228065.2 Penaeus monodon
GTGACTCTATAATTGATCATGCTATTTATATTTATTTGGAATACACAGATGGGACGTAAGTGGAGGTTTTTAAGTATAGCGTGACTTTATTTGATGCT
>NC_051413.1:31318218-31320135 GCF_015228065.2 Penaeus monodon
ACACTATCGTTGTCACACTTATATTGCTTGCTTATAATCCTGACAGGCATAAACGTTCCTATCAAAGTACCTTCTGTAGACCAATATGTATGAGATAGGACCGCGTATACTATCATAAACACACCCCAACCTCATCCTTTACAAGGTTTTAGAACTTGTTAAGGGTTTAACCAGAGAAAATGGCAGTGTGATCGCGAACAACCGAAGTATCAGGTAGTTTGATGAGCGAGCGAAATATTCATATGTGGTCACCTACCACCTACAGCCGGCAGAGTTACCAGATGCTCAGAAAAAGTATACGTTTAAGAAACCATTTAACCTCAGTCTTAAACGTTTTAATCTAGAAGAGGAAGATGTGGGGAAAATCGATGGTTACGGTGAAAATGGTTTAAAAATTCCTAGGACTGACTACGCAGTAATGTTCTTTATAACGGATAAACCCACATGGCTGCTGATGGCCTGCTCTGTCTAGCAGAACTGCGCGCCAGAACGTTATGCTTAACCCACACGACCAGCAGTCAGTCAGCCTCCCATACGGATACTCAGCAGGCGAATATGTAGGGAAGTCAGTATTGTGTGAATGGGCGATATAATATCCATATTTGCCGTGCTTCGTCCACAAGCTTCGTTAACTGTGAGTAGAGTGCTCGGAAATCCGTAGGGGGGGTAACGTTGACTTAAAACGGGCCTGTAAAAGTGATTTATAACGTGTGTTTCAAGTATTACATTATTATTAGTGCTATATGGTTTTATCATCAGTAGTGTAGGGTTATAAGGAGTACACTATTTTTTAGTCGCACATTATAAAGATTGTTATCAGTAGTATGCCATTAGTACTATATCATTACTAGTACATTCGGGGCCCGAGTTAAAAGGAGATGCAACAGTGCAAACTATATAAGTCTTAGATATTGTATAATCCTATAAAACGAAACGAAGTAAAAAGCTTTTCATCACATCATTTTGCATTTTTCTATTTGAATAAGATGCGTGTTATTGATGAATAAACGAAAAAATGCGTAAGAAAATTTCTTTGTCATCATAATCCATCTACACTGACTTTATAATCTTAATGATTAGTTACGACTGTTATTCAGCAAATGACTCAAAGTCTTGCCCTATGAATAACATTAATTAGTATTGAAAGAATTATTTATCTCTATTGGGCCTCCGCGAGATTTTGGCAGCTGTTAATCCGGCCCTCTGTATGATATTAGTGCTTCATTAGCGATGCATTGATATTAGTTGTATAATGTTATTATTCAGGCGAAGAAGCACATTATTAGTAAATAAATGGTATATATAATAATAGTACATTTTTATTACTGAGACATAGGAGTTATTAGGAATAATGCATCTGTTAGTGCATCTGTTAGGCAATAGTAGTGCATTACCATCAGTGATATATTATTAACAGAAGTACAGTGTCAGTACATCCGTAGGCTATTAATAGTAGTACATTATTATCAGTAATATGCTGTATTATTAACAGAAGTATATAATCAGTATATCCATTGGGTATTAGTAGTACATTATTATCAGTAATAAGATAACAGAAATGCATCTATAAGACAGTAATAGTACATTATTCTTACGACATTTTACTTTTATAGCAACATTGCTTTTGCTGACCAATATTCGCACTCAACCGATTTGCTCAAAGTTGTCATATTCGATATGTAAAAAAAAAAAGGGAAACGGGAAATCGGTTATTTTTGGTAACAGTGAATTTGTTTTCATTATGTTAAGTACAAGTATTTTCCAGTTTCGTATGTTATTTATTGTATTTTTTTTATGTTTGACAAGATTGAATGAAAATTATGTTGTCAAAGAAGAGTTGATTTATGTTTTTTTTTCGAGAATCACCGCGTATCTCCGTGTTTTAGATGATGATTTAAATTTATTTATTTATTGATT
>NC_051413.1:31320458-31321006 GCF_015228065.2 Penaeus monodon
TATACCCCAGACTGTGAACAACCCCTGGGAAAGCAAGTGGAAACTGAACAGACAGACTGGCGAAGAGATAGACCGAGAACGAAAACAAGAATAAGAACAAGAAGAACGAGAATGAGAACAAGAATGAGAATAAGAATGATAATAAAAAGAACAAGAGAGAGAGAACGTCTGACCCCGCTGACCTGTACTCGGACCGTGACCTTATCAGAAGGCCGAGAGGAGGTCAAATCCGAGCATCCATCCCACCTGCTTCATTCATCCGTTTCATTTACTCGGAACACCCACCTGCTTCATTCATCTATTTCACTCACCTATTTCATCCACCAACTTCATCCGCAAACTCCAGCTACCCGTGTTCATCCACCCACCCACTTCCCTTCACACCTTTCTTCCACTCGGTTCATCCACACGGTTCCCCTCCCGCGCACCCACCCTGGACAGCGAATCTTAATCAGTTCTTATCGCTCTTAATCGGAGTCGAAGCGGTCTGGTCTGTTCGGTCTTTCGAAATCCCTTCTAGGTGCTCCCTTTAGCTTCGCTATGGGGGA
>NC_051413.1:31322370-31323269 GCF_015228065.2 Penaeus monodon
TTTGAAATTCTCATCAAACTGCACGAGCAGAAAGTGGGCGTGGCAACGGAACTCTCACGTGGTTTCAAGGTCCAGCGAAAATAGCAGCCCACAGCCCGTAGTGGCATCTCACCATTGAGGTCTCAGTGTTTAAGACGACCGAGTGAAGGCAGCACGCTCTGACAGGTTTCTTAAGGAAGTCAGCTGACAGAGATAGAAACGTCATACTCGTATGTAACTAGCGATATCTGTTGTTTGTTGGGTACAAGGATTTTGATAGGTTGGGTAGAGAGTATAGTATGTTATGTAGTACGTACATTTTTAAAACAACAGTATGATGTTATGGGCTTTCCCTCTGCACTTTGTTTCTCATCTAGGGATCTGAGGGGAGGGGGGTGCAGACAGCTGTATGTGTGTTAGTAGTGTGATCTTCCAGGTAATCTTTCAGCCTAGCAACCTGTCTAAAAGGGAGATTACACGCTTTACATAACATTCGAACACCTACGTCGGCAAACCTGGTTATATTCCTAACGTCTACTGTGTAACGTAGGCCTATGGGGACCCTGTTATTTTTTTACGTTTTCGATAACATGGGGGGGGATCCACGGGGGAGCTTCGCAGGGTGGGGATGGGGGTGGGAGTAGGGAGGGTTGTGAATCATATTTTTTTCTGGTATGGTAAAAGGGAAGGTCAGAAGGTCAGGCCTTTATTTTCATTATTCTTTTCCATGTCCTTTTCTTCATTGTGAAAAAACTGATATGCGGTTAATTATCTCGATCATAAGCAAATGGCTTTGGGAAAACGATGATATTACTGCCAGAAGACGAACGTTCAAACGATATGCACATCTTGTTTATGTTCGTTTTTGTTCATTTCAGGGCGATCGTCTCCACAAATGTCCTCATCTTGAACCATTCGGG
>NC_051413.1:31323306-31323896 GCF_015228065.2 Penaeus monodon
GAGGTAAGGGAACGGTATTAGCAACGCCATCTAACACGTTTTTATTATAACACTTTGTACTATGCATTTCGATAACGGCATCTCTTCTTTAAGTTCGTATTAAGAAAACACGTCACATTACCATAAACAAAAATATTCAGTAGATTTCAAAATTATTCTCCAAACTTAATTGTCAACTCTAACAAACTTCATCACTCTTGATAGAATCTACATCGTTAGCGACCAACCATATGGAAATATATAATTGTCCTTCTATGAAAAAAATTGTAAGCTCGTTATTTGCTATTCTCCGTTCTTATCAATACAGTCAAAGCGAACCTTGAACTTCTTAGAGATAACAAAAAAGTGTTCTTCTGAAGCATCTGTTCTCTCTCCCAAGTGTTATAATCATGTTTGGTGTTCATCCATAGACTGCGTTTGTGTTATCAGTGTGACGATAAAAGCTTCTGTTATCGTTGCCACTTGCTTTTTTGTCTGCCTTACCTGTTGTATAGTGAGATAAACCCTTTATGGATCGTAAGAAGGTATGATCAGTGTGTTATAACATGTACGCTATCCCGCACACCCTACAACCCCCGTGCACATCCACC
>NC_051413.1:31324923-31325476 GCF_015228065.2 Penaeus monodon
ATGTAGGGTAGTATATTTGTGATAAAAGTGAGTGAAGGAAGTAACTGATGAGTGTTGAAAGAAGGTTTTAGAGGGTCTGGAAGGGTGGGTGTGCAAGTGCGGGGAAAGAACTAGGTAAAGAGGAGAGGAAGTGATAGGTAAAACATCTGGTAAGGGAAGCTCATAGAAATAAAGAGACTTGATGGAGGAACGAAGAGGAGAAAGGAATGATCTAAGAAAAGAAAGAGACAAAAAAAGAGATGGGAGAGATCTGGTTTGCAGGGAGATGGGGAAGGAGTGGAAGAGAGCAAGCAAGAAGGAGAGAAGGGAAGTGGCAAAGGCGAAGGCGAGTGCTAGGAGGGAAGTCAAGGATGAGCTAGAAACACCAGGGTGAGAAAGAAATTTGTATAGAATAGCCAGAGCAAGGGACAAGCCATCAAAGGATTTCAACCACATCAAACAGGTTAAAGATTAACAAGGAACGGGTTTTGAATGAGGAGGATAAGATCAAGGAGAAGGTGGTCAGAATATTTCGGGCATCTATTGAACGAAGAAAATCCAAGACAAGAGTTTT
>NC_051413.1:31326829-31326991 GCF_015228065.2 Penaeus monodon
ACAAGAAAGCCTGGAGGCAACTCATCAAAAACATCGACCCCAAATAAAGGCGGAAAAAGATAGAGTAAACTGAAGAAGAATGTACGGTTTATGCAGTAGACTTCTTCATCGCTAATCAATTCATGATAACTAACTTTACGTGTACTACAATAATGATAATAC
>NC_051413.1:31327036-31327370 GCF_015228065.2 Penaeus monodon
CGGTACGTAACTTCCTTCCTTTTCCTTTACATTACTGTTCAAATTTATTTAAGTATTTGTTCATTATTTTTTTTTTTACTTGTATAATTTTAGGGGCTTATTATTCGACCCAATAAACGTAGTTATGGTGAACAAAATGATTATATTCTCAACTTTGCAGGTCACGTAGTCATGGTCCACTGTGTGTCACTGCGTGTTGTTCAGGTGGCATCAGTGTGACACGTCTGTGACACTCAGCTGATGATACTGTGTCTTGCCGGTCATACTGAGATGGGTACACATGGGTAACAATACGTATATACATTCAGATTGAAATAGATATCCGTAGATTCGG
>NC_051413.1:31327654-31327922 GCF_015228065.2 Penaeus monodon
TTTCACTATCTCTCTAAATGCTATCGTCATGTGCTTCTGCTTATCTACTCCTCTCTCTCTTACTCTCTCTTCTATTTTCAGCCCCGTACTCAAATTATAAATCTATCGTCTATTGGTGTTTTTCTCACAGCTCAGTTATCTGTATTCATTATGTTTTCGAAATATTAAATTAAGCCGATATAATCATAAATTAATAAATATATACAGTTTATTATGTGTATGTTATGTATATAAGCTTCATGTATATTGTATTCATATTGTATATTTA
>NC_051413.1:31328043-31328135 GCF_015228065.2 Penaeus monodon
CACAATCAGAGTCTACCACCTCTACCACACATCTCACCATCCACTACACCAATATACACACATCAGATAATAATTCATATACTTAATTATTA
>NC_051413.1:31328509-31329497 GCF_015228065.2 Penaeus monodon
TTCTTGCGTGATGCTGTGATCAAACCACTAGATTTTCCACCCATTCTACTCTCGGCCTTTTTCCAGGTCTTCCCTCGGCGTCCGGGTCTCTCCCTGGGAACGGCAACATCTTAAGGATCTAAACCTAGCACTCCTCGTCACCATGAGTTATCCTTCGGTTCTGGAGCCGTACGCGGGCCTCATTTCGACGATCGGCCTGTGGGAGGACGTGGTGCCCTATGTGGTGTGGGGCCACGTCCTCGTCTTCGTGTGCCTGCTGGTGGTGGCCAGCGTGGGCAGGAGGCTGAGGCTGCGGAGGAAGTATGTGGACATCCTGGACAGGGTGTTCCAGTTCGTGGCGGCGAGGACGGAAGAGCCCGGCCTCGACCAGGAGGACGAGGAGGACTTCGACGACGAAGGGTGAGACACGAGGCGTGGGATTCTCCCTTCTTGCGATCTTAGCTGAGGCTTCCCTCCCCCCCTCCAGTCATCTCTCTCCTCCTGCCAAGAGTCCATTCCCTTCCGCCACTTGTCTCCCCTTCTTCCAAGGGGCCATGCTCCCGTCTCGTCTCATCTCTTAGAGAACAGGATCGTCTTTGGTTCTGTCTACGCGTCCACACTTTTTTTTTTTCATGGCACATAAATCTGAACTTGCTTCCTTCTCCGCGCCCTCAACCTGCCTTCTCCATAAGGCTTTTCTCTCCCCCAGAGTGGTCATCTGCCCGGAGTCCCCCCGCGCGGACCCCAGCCTCCAAGCGGGCACGTTCGGGCTGCAGGACTCGCTTCCGTACCTGACGGCGGGCATGCGGGCCGTGGTGCAGGACTGCGTCAGCAAGAGCTTCACCTCCGCCGAACTGCGCACGTGGAACATGCTGTCCAGGTGGGTTCCTGCGCACGAGGGCTTCCCTTGCGGAGACTGCGCTGAGCAAGAACCTCCAATCCGCTCAGATCAGCCTCGTAGTTAGGTTCCTCCTCGGTCCTCCTCAGCTCCTCGTTCCCGTACGGTGCC
>NC_051413.1:31329542-31329621 GCF_015228065.2 Penaeus monodon
TCCGTCTCCCGCAGGACGAAGCGGCAGCGGCGCCTGCGCATGAGTCCCTCGATGACGGCGTTCTGGGCGGCCGGCGTCG
>NC_051413.1:31329699-31331193 GCF_015228065.2 Penaeus monodon
CCGCCGTGGGCCTCCTGCCCAACACCCGCTTCAAGAAGCGCGTCAACGCCTGGGTGGTCAGCTGGTGCTTCGACTTCGTGGCCGGCGCCATCTCCGTCGTGGCCAGGTGAGGGAAACTGAACCAAACAGGGACATTCATTATCATACACCCTTTTGGAATGCTACGGGTTTGTATTATCAAACATATTTTAAACATGTAAATGAATGAAGATCTCGGTAGCCATAATCTAAAGGTTAGATTTTGCACTTGCTCTCCTATAATATAAGTAATTCAGCAATCTTCAGCTCGGCAACAATCCTGTTTAACAACAATGATTCGAGTTACAACATAGATGAGGATACTTCTATGACCACCGTTTACATTTACTGTGGACCAGTGTAAGCAATCAAAATCATTGCAATTATTATTATCATCAATTAACATCATATTCTTTTTCTTATGTGCCTATAATGCTCTTGTGTGATGAAGTTCTTATAACCATTATTATTACAATATTCATCCTAAACTTATCAATAGATTTATTCTGATGTTATATCGGTTATGCCATCGTACTCCCGTGTAACTATAATTACTAATAACAACAATTTATCCAGCCTCAACCGGTGCCCATTATCATGTAATTACATTATCAGTCCAGTTACGAATATTTCCCCAGATTCCAGAACGAGGACACTAGTATTTTTGCTATTAATGCTAACCCATACCAAAGACGACAATAGTACAAACATATCCTGTTATTACAAACATTATTACCATATTTACCATGACGTTATTTCCGTTACGTCATCATGGAAACCGTATTCCTTCATATTACATTATCGCTCGTCACGACCCCCCCCCCCAGGTTCCACAACAAGGAGAACCGCCCCAACTACGGCATCGCTGTCGCCAACCACACGTCTCCCATCGACTCCATGGTCCTCGCCACCGACCAGTGCTATGACATGGTTCGTAATCCAGACCATACGCTGTTGTATTCGTCGAAAGAAATGGTGCTTTTTATTTTGACTTTGAGAATAAATTAGAGGTATAATTTTTCTAATCTTATTTTGAGAAGAGGGAAATCGTACTATGTTTTGACTTTGGGAAGACGTAAATGATACAGCTTTTCTTGGCATACACTGAGAGGAAGAAGGCGTATTTTTTACAGTCCAATTTGAAAAAAAAAGATATGAAGATATCGTATTTATTGTATCCTCAAGAAATTAGTATTACGCATATCATGATACCCCCTCGTAGATCGGGCAGAAAAATCGTAATTGTAAATCTTAACCTTATATTTTGGTATCACGAATATCATGGCCTCCCTCTTAGGTCGGGCAAAAGGCAACGGGTATCCTCGGCGTGTTCATGACGGCGCTGTCTCGATCCTCGACTCACATCTGGTTCGAGCGAGGCAGTACTAAGGAGCGGGCTGCGGCGGCGGCAAGGTGAGGCCTTCGTGGAATGAATTCATTTATCGTTTCATTCGATTTTGTTTACGTTTTATGTGA
>NC_051413.1:31331256-31331699 GCF_015228065.2 Penaeus monodon
CGAGTGTTTTTTTAAAGAATGAGGTCAGTTAGTGATGAAATCTTGAGGTTGACTGTCTTTCACACGTGACATTTAACTAGGATTACTTTTGCCATACCTTCTAATCCTTGCCTTACCCCCCCCCTTTTAACTTCTTAGCCAGTTTTATATACATTGGTCATTGGAGAGGAGTTCGGTCTCTTAAAACAGGTTTAAGTGATTGTAAAGGAGGGTTTTCTGTCTCTCACAACGCGGGTAAGTTGTTGTGATCCAGCCTGCCTAACCTCCATCTCTCCTGCAGGTTACAGGCCCACGCTTCGAACCACAACCTTCCCCCAGTCCTGATCTATCCCGAAGGAACCTGCGTCAACAACACAGCCGTGATGCAGTTCAAGAAGGGGGCCTTTGAGGTGAGTTTTTTTTTGTGTCAATTGTTTTTATTTGTTGTGTTTGTTACGAGGTGA
>NC_051413.1:31331737-31331802 GCF_015228065.2 Penaeus monodon
ACGATGGAGGTATTTCTGTGTTTCTTTTGTGTTTGTTGCGATAGGAGGCTTTCAAGAGAGTGTTC
>NC_051413.1:31331832-31331974 GCF_015228065.2 Penaeus monodon
GTGATAGAAAAGGGTCGGGCCTCGGAGGTCGGTGTTTTGTTGCCAGTCCATTTTGTTTATTTTTAAGACTCAATTCGCATTTTATTTTTTTTATTTTTGTGATAGAAAATGGCGTATAGGGCGACTGATTTACGTCAAACGG
>NC_051413.1:31332062-31332510 GCF_015228065.2 Penaeus monodon
GATATTATTAAGATTACTATTTTAATATTTTCTTCATCACGATAGAAACGGGACCCTTGAGGTAAAATGTTTAATGACCGCTCTTTATGCTCTTCATGTGTTGGTTTCTTTATTTTCTTTTATTTTCTTCTAATTACTTTCCGTAGGGGATTTGAGGTGACTCTTAAGGCTAGTACATGTCATTTTTATTTCCTTTATTTGTTTATATATTTTCTTTACCTTTTCAGGGCCTTTCTTGTCGATTTTTTATGTGTTTATCTCTTCTTATCTTTCTATGGTCGCTTCTTGTCGTTTCTAATTTGTTTCTTTTATGTGTCTATTTTTTGTTGCATCTTATATTTATTGCGGTATTTGTCTTTTATTTCAATAGAAAGGAGAGTTGTGAAATGAGTTGTGACGGGTTTTGTTATACAGTGTGATTCGGGCGATTTATTGCAACAGACAGCTT
>NC_051413.1:31333052-31333196 GCF_015228065.2 Penaeus monodon
CCTTCTGGTACCAGGACACCTTCGGCCAGTACATCCTGAGCATGATGACGTCATGGGCCATCGTGTGCGACGTGTGGTACCTTCCGCCCACGCGCAGGGGCCCCAGGGAGTCGGGGGCGGCCTTCGCGAGCAGGTGGGTCTTTG
>NC_051413.1:31333702-31333863 GCF_015228065.2 Penaeus monodon
GCAGAGTGAAGGGCTTAATCGCACACAAAGGAGGCTTCGTGAAACTGGCTTGGGACGGATTCGTGAAGCTTCAAACCACCAAGAACGAAGCTTGGGAGAAGAAACAGAATACGTGGAAACAGATGCAACAGAGAGAATACGCGAAACACCTGAATAAAGAT
>NC_051413.1:31333936-31334589 GCF_015228065.2 Penaeus monodon
AGTGTGTGAGGAATTTGGGGAAAAAGAGAAGAGGAATAAAAGAGATTGAGGAAGGGGAGGATAAGAGATATGGAGAAAATTTAAAGGGAGGAATGAGGGATAAAGAAAAAAATAAGAGGAAAGAGTGAGGGAAGAGGGGTAAATAGGAGAGTTACGAGTGAGGGAAAATATGTAAGTAGGAATGAGGAATAAGAGAAAAAGAGGTATCAGGGGAATGAGGACTGAGAAAAAACAAAAATGGGAGAATAAGGATTGTGAGAGAGATGAAAAAAGAAGGAAATAAGGTTGTAATGAGAGGGGACCTGTCATAGAAAATGGTTTAGTTTCCCTGAGCTGTCAAAGAAAACGGGCCTGTATTTTTTTTTTCTCGCGTACACTATGACATTTTTATCACCTTTGCACGTTATCTATGACTTATTTGCATTTAGTGAAGCGATTATCATTAAATATCAATTTGATAATTCACAAATGTTAAGAAACGTACAGTACGTGCCTTCCTGGCTTCACTAGTGGGAAGGATGGAAGAGGACCGCGGAAAAAAGAAAGAAGGGGGAGAGAGAAAAAGGGAAAATGAACACAGTGATGAAATAACGAGCGAATGGAGTAAAAAAAAATACAAAGGAAAGGAGAAATGTAAAGATAATGAGAGGCGA
>NC_051413.1:31334670-31334846 GCF_015228065.2 Penaeus monodon
TGATAGTGGTAATATTCTTCACTTTTTTACTTAAACTTCCTGAGTACATGTGTTCAGGGATATTTATAAATAATAAATGGATAGTTTATATTTTAAATAAAATTTTTGCTGTGTGTTTGATTATTTTAACTAGTAAAACAATACTTTTCTATGTTGCTGTTGTTATATTTTAGGAC
>NC_051413.1:31334906-31334984 GCF_015228065.2 Penaeus monodon
TGCAAAGTTAAGAAAGTTTTTGAATTCCCTTAAAATTATCTTCGCTCGTGGTAGAAATAAACAACGTACGCATGCTAT
>NC_051413.1:31335052-31335199 GCF_015228065.2 Penaeus monodon
AAGTGTGAAAAGTTACAGTAAATGAAATAAGGCAATCATACATAAATGTGATGCGTGTAAGATATAAATAATGTGACAGAACAATATTATTATAGAAGAATTTCAAACGATATAAGCAGCTATTTGAAGGATAAATACAGCTATGCA
>NC_051413.1:31335332-31335751 GCF_015228065.2 Penaeus monodon
ATCACGCGAATCGATGAAAACATACTGGTGGCTTTCAAACTGAATACAAAGGTAGTAATCGTTTATCCTTGATCACGGAGAAACGTGCATATAATAGCATTCAGAGTGAGTAATTGCCTTCAACAAATCCTCAGATACAATCTTTACAAAGCTTTGCATTCTCTAATACCTTGGCAATATATGCCTATATTTTGAGATTATCCGCTCAGTTTTTAAACGTGATCTGGTAAAGCATATGAACTGTATGTGGAAATGTCTGAATGAACACCAATGCATCAACACTATCATCATCATCAAACGCGAGGAACAGTGAAGCGAGAATACCCATAGTTAAAATACTTTTCAATGTAGCTAGCAGATAAAAAGTGCAAAGTGTAATAATTCGGTGAACAGAGCCTGCAAGCAACCTTTGTTTCGTG
>NC_051413.1:31336361-31336558 GCF_015228065.2 Penaeus monodon
AACATTCACGACGAAGTAAACATGCATATATCTATTAACAAACGATCCACATAATTTTAACGAAGAAAAAAAAAATACAAAATAATAAAATCAGTGTTTATACAACAAGTAAATAGACGAATAAAGAAAATAACAAATAATAATAACAAAAAACAACATTTATGATAATGATAACAACAAAACAACAACAACAAAAC
>NC_051413.1:31336649-31337477 GCF_015228065.2 Penaeus monodon
CAACAAAAATATTTTTTAAAAATCTCAGTTATCGAGGTCCCCCTGACACATGAAGAAATCTTCAGTGACGAAATCCGTCTGCACGAGCGCTGGCGAGGTCTTATCCAAAACGAACTTATATGCAGGTATATCCACACTGAGCACTGTGGGTTGTATGCTCCTGGCCATGACGGTGTCCATGTACCGCGTGCCATCGCCCCAAACAAGTCCATTTTGGCTATTCATGAGGTGGAGGAGAATGGGTGCTTCTGTCGGTTGTAGAAATCGGGTTGTTAAAGAAGAAGGAGACATTTAGGGAGGGTATTGATAGATAGGGTTGTTAGGGAGGGGGCTGTAGAGATTGGGTTGTTAAGGAATGGAGTTGTTGGGAAGGGACTTGTTGATAAATGAGGTTGTTCGGGTGTTGGTAAAGAATGAGGTTGTAAAGGGATGGTGTTGTTATGGAATGCGGTTATTAGGGAGAGTGTTAAAAAGTGAAGTTGTTTGTGAGTTGGTAAATAATGAGGTTGTTAGGGAGGGTGTTGATAAGGAGTGAGGTTGTTAGGGATAGGTTGTATTGAGGTTGAGAAATGGGGTTGTTTGGTTGAGAGTGTTAAGGAAATAAGGTTGTTGGGGGAGTTGTAAAAAAATTGGGTTGTTAGGGAAACGATGGATTAGCTTGGAGTAGAGAGGGGGTGGGGGTCGCAGCAGGGAGAGGTAGAGAAAGGAAATAGGGAAGAAGGGATAAATGGGAGGGGAGCAATAAAGGAGGAGATAAGGGGTAGGAAGAGAAGGAAGGATAAAAAGAATGGAAGAAGGGGGATAAACAGGAGGGATAAAGAAAGCGAG
>NC_051413.1:31337594-31337935 GCF_015228065.2 Penaeus monodon
ATCTACCAATACCACTAACACAACCAACATTCCTCAAAAATACCCCCCCCCCAAAAAAAAAAAAATGAAAAAAAAACGAGAGAAAAAAAAAAAGAAAAGAAAGACGAATCACAATAACAATAATAATAAAAATAATAATAATAAAAAAGGAAACTCACTCATCGCCATAGCAGCCCTGGACACGAGTTCCTGTTCTCTCCCCTCCTTGATAATCATGAGTCGATGCCCATGGACGCTCGAGCAGATGGTTCGCGCCGTCGTGAAGTTCTTCTTGTGGGCATGAACCCAGTAAATGCCCCGGGGTAGAACTTCCAGGTACGTGAGGTTCAAAGGTTCTGTTG
>NC_051413.1:31338800-31338975 GCF_015228065.2 Penaeus monodon
TGACCAAAACCCACCCAACCAGAACATGGACGACGCAGCACCCTTGGCCTCCATCGTGGCATTTTCAGGACCCATCTCCGACAGATCACAGGAGCTCCTCGTCGCCGCCTCCTTCAGCGTGGCCGAGTGACATCTCGAGGAAGTCCAGCACATGGTTCGACATTCGCCTGGGGTT
>NC_051413.1:31339218-31339485 GCF_015228065.2 Penaeus monodon
TTTGATAGATATACCACATAGTTTCCAATGCTTTTCCTGTCAAATTCAGTTTAAGCAATGATCAAACTTCCAGTGTGTAAAATACTGTGCTACTTACAGGTGGTATTGCTAAAGGTAATCCAGAGTGTTTTCCCCCATAGAATCCTATATTTATAATTGATAACTGGCGTGATGACCTTTAGACTTCTTGTAAGGTTAAAGTGTTCCCGGCGTAGACTGTGGAGTGTAAGATCTCAGCTCTATGTAAGTAGTTATTATCACGTCAGT
>NC_051413.1:31339642-31339889 GCF_015228065.2 Penaeus monodon
AAAAAAGTACAAAATTTCCACCTACTTACACATACTTTCCGCCGCTTTGCTCTCGTACACAAGACCGTGTTTTATGGTCCTATTCTTCACGAGCAAAAAATCACCGAACTGCTCGCTCTTTACGTACGAGAGTCCGCTGTTCCCGCTTCCCCAAACCACACGGCCGGGTTCTGTTTGCGTTTGGGCTGATACGGAGGCCCAAGATAACAGGGCGAGGAGGGGGTAATGAAGAAGAGCGAACATCTGA
>NC_051413.1:31340720-31341120 GCF_015228065.2 Penaeus monodon
AAAAAAACTTACATTCACGTGAAGAAACACGACCGAAAAAAGAGAAACACTTTAAGAATCCTCTCTGCTGACAAAAGACTCTCGCCGCAACTTGAGCGCAAGGGAAGTGCGGAATCGAAGTCAAGCTCGAACCGGGATCGTCTCTCTCTGTTGATAAGGGAACCCGGGTAACCACGCACGCGCCTTGGCTAAGTGTCTATTTACTCGCTTTCATTTTTTTAGATGTTCCGGGTTGTTGAACAGAGGTGTTGATGTGTCTTAAAGTGCATCCTTCGAAGTGGATATTGTAAATTTATGGTTAGAATGCGATTCAGGCTAATGGAGTCTCGGACGGAGAGTGGTGTCCGAGCGTAAATACTTTTCTCCGAAAATTGCATGCTTCGGTTTAGCTATTTGGTGG
>NC_051413.1:31341377-31341441 GCF_015228065.2 Penaeus monodon
TCCTTATGCTTATCTGGCTATCCCCTTCTCTGTCACCGTTAGTGTCTGTCTGTTTGTCTGTTTC
>NC_051413.1:31342342-31342541 GCF_015228065.2 Penaeus monodon
ACTCAACATAAAGCTCTATTCGTATGTCAAAACCAATAACAATACAACATATCCTTTTGGTATAATGTTTTACAACCGATGATAAATAATGTTTGCTGGAGAAAGCGCATTAACACTGTCAAAACACGTTGGTACGAGAGAGAATGGTCGTTAAGCGCAGGCAAATGGTCGAAACAACAACAGTGGGTGGTCGTTGTTC
>NC_051413.1:31342698-31342881 GCF_015228065.2 Penaeus monodon
GGTTGGTATAAATCGTTCAGGGACAGTGATCGAAGAGTGATCGAACTGCTAGAACTGAGGAGAATAATTCCACTGTGGCCATAACAGGGTATGGACAATGGACGTGTAAACAGATTAACTACCAAGCGCCTACCACGTGTCCTTTTATGGACATGTTGGTATATTTACACACATATTCACGCG
>NC_051413.1:31343972-31344204 GCF_015228065.2 Penaeus monodon
TCATACAGCCTTGGAGACAACATCGAACAGCGCCTCATAAAATATTCACTCTAACAATAAACACAAAAGCATAGAAAACTCGCATCGTCGCAACAGCTGCGCTTATGAACTGCTGTTGTTCCTCAAGATTTAGACGCTTCGTTGTGTACCAGCCTAGCTCTCCTTCGCCCTCCTCTGTGATTAAAAACATTGATGATTTGAGTGTATGTGGAAAGCGCGTAAGTGTGGTGGT
>NC_051413.1:31345176-31346366 GCF_015228065.2 Penaeus monodon
TCTAACTCTGCGTGCCTTGAGGGCTGACTAAAGTGCTTTCTCAGTCGGAGTGTTAGCATTAATCATATAAAACAAGAGACACTATTTATTCAAACGTCTTTCTCTTATCAACTAGTAATTTCTAAAACTGCATGTTTAGAAATTTATTGTCGCTCGAGGTGGAGTCTACAACCTGGAATTTATGTTGTAATCTGCATTTGTAATTTAACAATTTAATTATGCATCAACATTTGCAGCAAGTCTTCATTTCCTTCTGTTGTGTTGTGTGGCCTGTTGCGGTAAACATGGATCTGGAACTGACGCTGTTGCAGTCGATACAGATGTTATTGCATGTAGTGCTGCTTCTGAGGTTGCAAACTGGCGATGCAGATGGTGTTATCATGGCTGGAGGGAAAGGGACTTTTGACCGGCAGCTTTTTTTCTAAAGACTTTGAAACTCGGCCCCATCAAAGCGAGAAGGTGGGACCGAGTTATAAGGTGGACGAACAGCTTATTTTTCTCCTTTTAGTATTCGCCTTCAGTGAACTTAGGGACTGTTTGCCTGGAACTGACGCTGCAGTCGATACAGCTGTTATTGCATGTAGTGTTGCTTCTGAGGTTACAAATTGGCGATGCAGACGAGAAATCCAATATTATTCTGGTTCCCAACTTCTTTTTATACTCGCAACCCTTTTCTCAAACCTCCAACACATCTACGACCCCCAAATATCAGCCGTTCCAGAGATAATTTTGCCAAGTACATTAACTAACAGGAGAAAAAGAAACGGCAGTATTTAGCAGTCTGCACAAACCCTATCTATTGAAATACAATATTCCTTGAACACATGACTCCATAAAGCTTCACGACTCCCTGTTAACTATTACGACTACTCTTAATGCTCAATCGCTGGAATGTGTTCAGTCACTTTTTTTTTTTATAAATTTACAGCCCATTTTGCATTGACCTTTACAGTAAAATCTCGTCTATCTGATCATTCCTCTGATTCCTCAGGCCATAAATAAAGGTTACCACCAACAGTCTATGAAATTCAAGATAAAACCGAGGGAGAAAAATAATATTTCGACCATATTTTAAATAAACTGCCAATATTATCAGTAATAAAATCAACGCAAGATTTTCTGTAACGTCGATAAATCACAATTGCCATCGTAACTACACTCAACCTCACTATTCATAAAGAACGAGGGGA
>NC_051413.1:31346988-31347145 GCF_015228065.2 Penaeus monodon
CGGAGAAACTCAATCTTCTTAGCAGAGTCTCCCACACAGATGACCTTTCACCTCGAGACCGTTAAGTCACGTGATCCCGTCCTAACATGAACGTGCTGCTGACATGACCTTCCGCGTGACTCACTGGCGAATTGTAGATTGCTGATAGATAAAAATT
>NC_051413.1:31347648-31348222 GCF_015228065.2 Penaeus monodon
AACCTCATTGTTGACTCCACCCCAGCATGCGTCAGTCAAACGCATGATTGGTTTATTGACCTTTCTGTAGTGACTCATATGAGGGTCAAAAAAGCATTCATGTTTGTATCGGCGAAATGACCCCAGAAACTGTTATGGTTAAAATTGATAACTTATAAAGTATTAGCTGATTTTAGAGTTAGGTGTCATTTAATATCGTTTTATGAACGTGAGTGTCGCAACAAACAAATTATTTTCTTTGTTTTTTAGGTTCTATGCTTTTTTTCAGTTTGGGATTTCCCCTTTTCGCTTTTAATATTTATCTGTGTGAAAGATCCCAAATTTACGGTGTTAGGAAATCTGTCAATCATTTTTTCATAGCGGAAATGTCATGACGTAATCACTTGCTTTGACCAAGATTATTTAACATCTTTGGTATACGAAAGCATTGTGTTTTTTATGTTTTAGGTCATATTTTCAACGACCTTAGCATGAAGTAATAATCTGCTGAAAAAGTATAGCAATCAAAACAGGTGTAATACTTTGTATAAGAAATTCAGATTTCAGGTGAACCGAAGGTAGACCGAAGGTGTAT
>NC_051413.1:31348303-31348386 GCF_015228065.2 Penaeus monodon
TTGTTATTATTAAGAGAAGCATCGACATTTAATTCAAAATGTTTATCAGTTGTACTGCTACTGAAAACGAATATTTATCATGA
>NC_051413.1:31350367-31350868 GCF_015228065.2 Penaeus monodon
CTATGGTACTGTATATGCAATGAATATTAAGGTTATCTACTTTCATTCTCAGAAATTCATATTTCTGCTGTAATTAGTGAGTTTTCGCATAACAATATAATGTAATGGATATTTTCAATAACTTATCATTACTGTTTATTCCTTCCTTTTTTGTCTTTTTAATTCAAGCAGCGTGCCTTATAGTTATTTATCCCAAATGCTGGGGAAATCTATCATAAGAAAAGTGTCCCCTGCAAATACGAGTTTTTTTTATGAAGAAAATTAAACTTTTTCGTTTTCTTTAAGACAAACGTAAACAATGCTAAACTATTATATATCTTGATTACGGTAAGCTAAATAAATTGGAAAAGTGTGAGGATGTATGAAATATGGCAATTAAATTGGGAAGAATATAGGCTGAGGATCAATATCATTGAAAACTGGCGTGATTTTAATAGCAATTATAGAGGAAAAAAGTTCTTAGGTTCTTTGTCAAATGATTTTGTGATTTTAGTCAACAGA
>NC_051413.1:31350979-31351216 GCF_015228065.2 Penaeus monodon
ACGAAAAAGCGCCTCAAACGTAGGGTCGACTGTTTATTATCACAAATATTACTATCGATGATAATATTTGTGATAATAACCGAGTTTCAAAAGTAATATGAGCAGTGTTGGAAAATATTACTTAATATTGATACCAGTCTTTATTTCTCCTCTCGACTTTTATTTCCTTAGCATAACAAACTCTTTAATTAATCTTTACTTAACTGCTGTTTCACTCTTCACCATCCCTTTTTATAG
>NC_051413.1:31351299-31352223 GCF_015228065.2 Penaeus monodon
TAAGCTTAAGTGAAATGAAATATCTTTCTCCATTTCTTTGTTATATATATAATTTGTTGTCTTTTATGATTGCTCAATAATTTCTTCGTATTGCCTTTAATAGTTTCCATACTTCATTTATATATAATTTTCTTCTCTTAATTTAATGAGTGGGTGTTGTAATAACCAATGATCATTTTAAGACCTTAACAAAACTATAAATAACAAAGGTAATGACATTATTAATATTGACAATAACCATATTAACATTATATATCATTAAGCTCATGTGATGTTCACTCAGCAATAGGATACCATACAACTGTTTTCTGGTAACAATGTGTGTAGGATGTACCACAAGGTTTTCCCCAAGTGATGGAACATAATGCTAATGTTATTTGCTAGGTGATTAGAAGGATATTTAGCAAAGGCAATGTAGGTTTGAACTAGACCAACTTATTCATCACAAAAAAATATGTAACTCTATGTATTTACAAAGGTACTGTATTTGTAGAGCAATAATTACCTACCCTTCCTGGCCAAATACAGATACACCAAGCATGAATCTGGGAAAAAGCTGACAAGTTAAGACTCATGAAATGGGCTTTTCATCTAGATATAATAAAAAAAAAAATCTAGGAAATCACCCAGCTTTATTAATGATATTGGTGTTCTGCCTCTAATGATAAAAAAATTATCAGCGTAGAGTTACTAGGAATTTCAATACACTATCACAAGAGGTATTCAGCAATTTACATTTGAAGAGATAGACAGACAGTGGATCTGTGATAGTTTTGGGTATTTGTGATGCAAGATCTATGGTTGAAAAGTTATATTATTAAAAGAAAAGAAGAAAAAGAAAAAATCTCTTGTTTTACGGATCATTTATAATAACGTACAACAGCATTTTCTGAAATACATTACAGGGTAAAAGTATCATGACGT
>NC_051413.1:31352268-31354090 GCF_015228065.2 Penaeus monodon
TTAATAATTTCATAATTGTAATTTCCTTCACAGCAAACAAGTCTGCTCCTTACAATTCATCTAAAAAATGATACTTTTTTTGCAATCTAACTTTAAACTTAAGAAAGGTAACAATAAACCAAACAAGCAATAATGCTGAAAAAAAAAAAAACTCAAAAATAAAATCAAGTCTCCATTATACAATCATTACATAATAACTCTACCCTACACATTAAAATGTTGAGCACACAGTTATCATTATCACAATTTAGAACAAGGCACTCTTACAAGATATATTGGAAAACATCAGGAAACGGCAGCCTATATTCTTTTTACCTTTTTTTAAACCTACTAATTTTTTTTTCCATGTCTGATCAAATTAAAACTCTTGTTCATGACAGCATATATAAATAAATAGGGTATATTACTGTAGCAGCAAAATAACCTCTTTTTTATATAATAAACTTTTCATTTTAAAAACAATTCCTTTACACAGCTGCATAAACCTGCCCCCCAAAATTATAATTCACTGTATTCCTGTGTATATAATTTCCCTGTTTTTCTTCTACTTGGAATGCACCTTTTGGTATTGTCTCTGTAGAGAGAGTCCATACAATTTTTTACCTTGTCATCATAGTAGCCACATAACAAGAAGCACCTTGTTTCATCTTCAAGATCACCAGTTCTCTCTGGCGTAAATGTGCACTCCATATACATATAAATAAATTTGTACATTGAAGGTATAGAGCTCTACTTAACGCAACTACAGAATGACGGGTTTTATGCCAGTTTGTTAAACGGTATTCAATAATGACTTTGTCAAAGGATTTCTGAAGACTAAAAAAAAGTGTATGAAAAGTTATAAAAATAATGGCGAGATGCAAAATAATTCTACAAACTATCTAAATATGAATGTGTAACCTTTCTCTTCTTAAATCTTTGACACTTACAAAAATAACTTACATATAAATGACTTAAAAATAGCTAAAATTTAAAGGAAACTGCCCATTTGTTTTTTGAGAAGAAACCTTCAAATAATTCAGCTTATTGTTAGATTCAATAACAATACAGTAATTCATAACATTGTATTACTTATTCATTCTTATCTATTAAGTACCTTTCCAATTTACATCCTACAATATAATGTTCTCCACAAAGGTTACTGTATAAATCATTGCAAAATCACCTCATTGACTTCAAAAGTACCTTTGCAGTAATTTGAACCATACATAAAAAATACATGGAAAGTGTACCTACAGGGGATTCTGTGAAGTAGATCAATGCTGGCCTTTATTCAACACAGACATCCCCTTTGTAACCTTATAGCGAGTAAGTGCACTGTGACGAGCACACCTTTGAAATAAGTTTTGAAGCGTATGTTAAGGAACCTTTGTAGTGGCATGCTAGCATCTCTGTATTCTGCATAAAAGTCAAATTCAGCGTCATAGTTTAGCAAATCTGTATACATGGGCAAATACAGGCAGTACTTACTCTCTTCATTTCTGTATACAATCAAATAATGGTCTTCCAGAAAAAAATATATACAAGAGAATTCTCTCCCTTTGCTGTGACCATCTAGCATCTTTCACCAGAGATGGCTGGCCAGATACAACCTACAAAACTACCATCTTGTATCCCCCTGCAGTGACCTCCATTACATGTTACTGCATATTGCTCAGAACTGTCTGCACATGCTCGATGCAGTGCTCCACCTCATCGTGGTCTGAGCGACACTGCTCAAGCCTGAAAATAGAAAGAGAACTTGATGTAAGCACTGTATGTGAAAGTTGTCAATATAAAAAAATAAAATTATGAGGAGGAATGATGTGATTCTGAACTTTGC
>NC_051413.1:31354202-31354599 GCF_015228065.2 Penaeus monodon
TTATGAAGCTCTCACAAGAAAAACAAATTTACAAAAACCTATATCTCTATAAAGGAAGACAGCAGTGACATTCTCTTACTTTTTCAACAAGTTCTCCAGCTGATCCCTGTTCCATTTGACCTCCTTGAGACCTTGGAGGCAATGCTGAGCGAGGGTTTTGAAGCAGAAGCGCCGGGTGTTGTTGTGATGAGATGCATCCCACTGGGGTGTTGCACGGACGTACGACCATGCGATGAGAGCGTAGTCAATGAGGCTTGCCCACTGCTCAGCCTCAGCCAGCTGGGTGCACTGCTCCTGTACAGTTTTCTGTTGATTGCATGAGAATAAGTAAATTATTTCTGATTACAAATACCTGACTTTTTAGATGTGAATTTTACTCTTTGAATGACCTAGGGTT
>NC_051413.1:31354680-31354750 GCF_015228065.2 Penaeus monodon
TGGTTATGCCATTTTAATGCTGACTATAACATTTATCTAAACCATGCTACTCTTGCCTTTGACATACTAA
>NC_051413.1:31354790-31355050 GCF_015228065.2 Penaeus monodon
CTCCATCAAACAGCAACAAAATCAATATCATTCCCTGTAAAGTAACCTCCCAAAATACTAATTACAAACCTTGAAATTTGACAAATGGGGAGATGCCTTGTTATATGCAGGAGAGTCTGTCTTGGAGGCTAATCGGGATACTGGCAGTGCCTTGAAGATGCACTTCTTCTGCTGGTTCAGCTTCTCTTCCATTTGCTTCAAGTCAGGCTGGGGCAGGATGTCAGATATCTCATCTGAAATGGCCACATGACAAATAATTT
>NC_051413.1:31355708-31357102 GCF_015228065.2 Penaeus monodon
AACCACCTGCCTTTTAGCTCCGGATGCCTTTCCAAGACACTGTTGAGAACATCAACCAGCTGGTGTTGCGTCAGTCCCTTTATAGCAACCTCTGGTGGAGACTGAACAGGCGAGACTGTCAAACTGCGGCATTTCTTTACAATGGGTGACATCTGCATCATCATCTAAAAAAAATCAAACAAGTTTATATAACATAAATTGGGAAATAAAACCAATTTTTAGCAGACACTTGTCCTCATAAGCTTATCATACTAACTAACTGCAAAGTAAGCAATTATTTCCTTGCTGACATTGAATCAACCTGCTAAGTTAAGCAATTATTTCATATGAATCTAGTGTAAACAAGCCATAATTTCCATGTCCTGTATGTTTGTGATTTTTTTTTTTTTACATTATGAATAGCCACCTTCTTCTTTCTTCATCATTACTATGCTAATACTGTGGCACAATTTATGTTCTTATATCAAAGTTCATTTTCTTATATTAATTTATTTAGGGGAAAAAATTCAGAGAGCATCATGGCATTTTTTTGGCCAAGTTTAGGTTTGATGTTTACAATCAAGTTGTGGTTGATTAAAAATCTGAAATAGAAATACTGACCAGCAAAATACAGAAACTAGCAACTTTAATATGTGGTATTCCAGTAAATATCATATTAAATTCCTGGTATCCTTTCTTTAAATTATCAGAAAAAAGTAAGATTACTACTCCCCTCCACAACATTGTGTACCAAACATACCCGTCTACTCTCCAGGAGTTCCTTGGGTGGGGTGTCGCTGAGTTGCAGCCTCTTTCTCGGAGAAGATCGGAGGACAATCATGCCTTTGCCCGGAGACCTCTTGAGGGGGGTTTTCTCCATGCGCTTCACAGGACTCTCTATAGGGATTGGAGACCACTCTAGAGGGAGGGATCTCCGGCCCCTACCACGAATTACGAGCTCATCAGGTGAAGGCGTTGGGGAGAGGTATGAGGAAGGGAGGTTGACAGTTGCCGACCAGGTGAGGCCATTTGCTGGATTTCCTGTTAAAACGAGAAGAACATAAATGTATACATTTGCAGCATATCCAAAATAAGTAAATAACGTAAGAAAATCTATGCAGGGCAATGTTATTATCTTTAAATGAAGAGTTTATAAAAGATTGCACTGACTGTAACCTAAGAAAGAAGTCTCTTTGTATCAAAATATTGTACATCTAAAATGCTGTGTGAAAATATATCTAGAAAAGTGCATTTTCTGTTAAACCACACACTGCATTACTGGGAAATTCAATTAACTCCCTAGCATGCAACTTCCAGAATACACTCACACTCACACATATCTGTCATGTTTCATTTGCTGGTGGCTGACTTTAAGCACCTGCAGGGTGTAAGGTGGATTTGAGCAAGCAGCTGCC
>NC_051413.1:31358219-31358909 GCF_015228065.2 Penaeus monodon
CAGTTCTGATGGCCTACAACCACATCATGAGCTATAGTTAAGAACTGTTTCAACTTAATATAAATTGTGACAATCTAATGGACAATAAATGTCGCTGGTTTTCCACTCACTCTTGTTGCGTTATCCACATTAGAGATTACAGTTGTATGTTCATAGTTTATTAGGTGACCTGCTTGTTTGAATGATAACATTAAAAAATTTAAATATTCACAGTTCTGATAAGGTAAAGGTATTAGGATATTAGACACAATGTTCATAAAGGTTAAAAATGGACTTTTTTTTTTTTTTTAGCTAATATAAATCATTTTGAAACTACTGACACTAAACACTTGGCAAAACAGGTATTAAACAACTTTTTCTGTAAGCTAAATATATGCCACATGATGTGTCTGATAATACAATAACCTGACTATTATGTAAAGGGGAGGTAAAATACGCAGATGAAAAGCACCAATTATTGAGTGATCAGTTATTAAGGGCAATGCACCACAGGCCATATGCATATTGCTTGCTCATGATATATCTGACATTTGTAAGCAATGTATGACAACTGCTGGTTTTAATGTGAGGAGACGATTAACACTGCCACCTGCTAAGAGGGTTTTCTCTTGAAATAGTAATAAACCTAAAATCTTCTTTTCCTAAAAATTTACTGATTTTGGTAAATTGGTGAGGTCAGATAGGTCTTGT
>NC_051413.1:31359211-31359391 GCF_015228065.2 Penaeus monodon
AAAAGATTAACCATTCTTGTAATTGTCTCCCTAATGACTAGCACAAGCATATGGCCATAAAGGCAAATTTCCAGTGGTGTGCATATCACTTTCCACAAGGTTAGGAGTACATAGAATAGAGAGGTCAATTGAATGTTGAACAATATCAGTGGCAAATAGCAATTGAAGATATCTACTCCT
>NC_051413.1:31359763-31360831 GCF_015228065.2 Penaeus monodon
CTAATATTATACACAGCAATAAATCACCTGTGTTACATATCACCCACACAATCAACATATTCATTTTCCAATCGGTATGGAGGATGCCAAATGCTACAAAAAAAAAAAAACAATGTTTCCTATGAACTTTGGTGATCTTATTGACCAAAACTGGTGACTTCTCTTCGCAGCTGAAGTGTACAAAAGGCCTGCACTGACAAGGGACAAACAGTGACTGGAGGGTGAGTTCTCAGACTGGAAAATAGACCAATTGGCAGCCTGCAGGTCAAGCAAGGATTTTGGGATTCATATGGTGACCTTGGTGGCAGTTTGCACGGGTGAATAATGGGCCGGGGATAATCCATTCCGGACTCAGATGGGTGCCGTCCTGTTGAAATGAGTGGCCGGCACCACCTGCATTCTGCCCTATCTCGGCCAGAATGTAGCTGGTGCAAGTTTGTCGACTTTTCCTTGAAAGCCAAACGAACGGAGGCCACTGCAATTAGGTAATTTCTTAATCTAAACAAAATTGATTCGCAATCCTCCAAGAAACGTCCCAAAAGACCTTAGCCTCACATCCAGCCGACCTGCTGACCCCCGTCGTGGCGCGCGCGGACAAAAAACCTGAAAAACCAACGAAAAACGAGCCGCCAGACACGCACCTGTCTGCCTCAGGGTGACGGTGGCCGGCCTGGGGATCTCCTCGAGCGCGCCCCTCGTCCTGTGCGCCACGGGCTCCCCCCCGCTCGGCCCCAACAACACAACGCCCTCGGCCATCTCCTGGGACTCGGCTCACACAGCCCTCGAAGGAATCCTACCGAGGTCCTACGAGATCCACGGCCGTATCGCTACGCGGGCTTAATTCCCAAGGGATCCTGCGACGGTATCCTAAGGGGGGGGGGGGGTTATCCTAGGGTATCCTCGTGAAGTCTGGTATTTTCAGGGCTTGCTTTGGGGGAAAGCCTATGGTATTCTGTTTTTAGTGTTTTTTTTTCTATTTTCAGCTAAATTCTCTTCACTTTCCCACGCTGGAGGCCGCAAGAAAGCTCGAGGACTCGCGGAAGGAAAGAAGGATACAAGGAGAGAAGA
>NC_051413.1:31360870-31361714 GCF_015228065.2 Penaeus monodon
CCTGGACCTTTAAATCGGGAGGATCTTTAAATGGCTTATTTCGAGGCGGATTTCTTTCCTATCTGGTCTTGCGTGGGGTTCTAATTCCGCCTTTGGGAGGAGGGAAGCACGTGTCTCCTTCGCGGGAACAGTTCAAATGCACTTTTCGGGGAGATTTCTCGCGATTTTCCAGCCGTTTTTTGTGTGTGTATTACGGGATCTCCCAGATGGCGGCCTCCTCTCCCTCTCGCCCGGGGAAGACTTGTTGATTTCGCCCTTATTTCCCCCTTCTGGCGCCCCGCAGCGGTCGCTCACTGGCACAGCATGTATCACAAATGTCCAAACTACCGGCAGGACTCCCAAAGGAACCGCCAGAGGATCCCCAAACACCTCAAAATCGGGAAAAATGTCAATGTAAACAAAGGTCCTCCGGCCGTGATGCTCGCCCACGCCGCCGTCGCCCCTTCCCGCCAAACCTGCCTTTCGGGATCAGCCAATCAGCGGGCGGCTTTCGGCCCGGGCTGGTCGATTCGCCAATCAGAAAGCGGGTTTGGCCCGACAGCGTGACGTACTGGGGGCTCTCGACCAATCGCGTGATGGCAGGGTTTCCCTCACGTGACGTCGCAGAGGGATTGACCAATTGAAAGGGAGAGATGAGTCATGACTTGTTGAATTAGCCAATGAGAATTGAGATTGGGGAGGCCTAGGTGGAGGGAAAAGGGAAACAGGCGGCAAGAATTAAATCGTTAAATTCTACGCAAATAACCAGAGAAGAAAGTGATTGTGCTCCTGTTTATACATTTGAATTATAGAGACTATCGAACTATCTCCGGGCATTGACATATCTGTGTATTGTTTTTCTCCT
>NC_051413.1:31362068-31362336 GCF_015228065.2 Penaeus monodon
ACCACGACTGATTTCGTAAAGTGAATCGCAAACCGTCGTCACGCAGCCATATTCTAGGTCAAGGCAAGAGGCCTCGACCTAGGCCAAGGTTTTGTATGAGAGTAATTCTTTTTGATCTGATATTGTCAACCACTCACTGTGCAAAGGTATATTTCATTTGGAAGACTGACATGGATGACTGTAGAGATAAAGAGATGGAAACTGGTACTATTTGGTATTATGGTATTATTTGCAAATTAAAGTGATTAGATGGCAGGAGAGAAAGAAG
>NC_051413.1:31362382-31362483 GCF_015228065.2 Penaeus monodon
TAGAGTGGACTGAAAGTGTACGATAAGAAGTGAATAGTAATGGTAAGAAGGTCAGGGATGTGAAAGGGGAGGAAATATAGCAAAGGGCGAAATATAAGGCC
>NC_051413.1:31364134-31364213 GCF_015228065.2 Penaeus monodon
AAATATTTTGACTGAATCTGAGAAGTACATTGAAATCTAATTAAATAATTATTTCTCTTTTTCTCAAAACTTTGTGTAA
>NC_051413.1:31364304-31364830 GCF_015228065.2 Penaeus monodon
GGCCTTTAGATAGGCCTACTTTGACTCAATGCTTTCCGAGTCTAGAGCATGTGCAATGGAAGTCGAAGAAAGAATAAAGGTAGAGTGGAGAACGCGGAAAGGAGCTGGAATGGTCTTTGATGAAAGGATGTCAAAGAGACTAAGAACAAATATTTACAGAACAGTGATAAGACTAGTAATAAAACAACAGAGCAGAGACATGGCCACTGAAGACGGGATGAGAAACCTGGGGAGAGGAGATGGGAATGTTGATATGGGCAGTGAGTTTCTCGCTTTGAAACCATTTAAGAAATAAAGATGTAAGAAGGAGGGCAGGAGTAGAGCTTCCAACAGACAAGATAGAAAAATCAAAAGTTCAGATGATTTTGGGCGTTTGCAAAGTAAGAGAAGATGAGGAAGCAGTCAAAAGAATGTTGAGAACACCTGTATGAAGAGGGTCGAGGGGGAGGCAGAGCAAGAGATGGAAGAATGAACATGCAGAGGAACAGCGAAGAATTGGAGCAACAGAAGACCTAATAGGCAGGAA
>NC_051413.1:31364862-31365006 GCF_015228065.2 Penaeus monodon
TCGTACATGGTACCCGTCCCAACCCATAAGGAAACGACAAGAGAAGATTGTTCAGTCCCATAAGGTTAGCAACATTACATCAAGCATGGTAGTCTTAACAGTGGATAATCTGTGTGTATTTTGACATTAACATAAGGCTTTTGA
>NC_051413.1:31365341-31365413 GCF_015228065.2 Penaeus monodon
TTTGTTTTCACGTGAGCTTACATCTGATAAAAAACCCTATTTTGTAACATTATCGAAACCCCTAACATTTAT
>NC_051413.1:31365904-31365979 GCF_015228065.2 Penaeus monodon
ACTGAACCGGGTGGATACCTGAAATCCAAAACCTAAAGCAACTTTGCATTCCCTTGAAAAAGAAAAAATTTTGAC
>NC_051413.1:31366297-31367147 GCF_015228065.2 Penaeus monodon
GGTCCAAACCTAAAAAGGCTAAAATATAAAAAGGTTGTGATCCGATTTGTTGGGAAACCTTTAAAACAAAAAAATAAAGTAAAAGTGCGGACATTGGAATTTTCTTTTTTTGTTTGGCATGGAACCACTCCGGGGGATATGATGATGTCCAAAAACCCTAGAAAATTCACATTTCAATAAAGTACAATGTATGTATAAGTAAAAAAAATATTTTGACTGAATCGAAAGTACTTGAAATCAAATTTAAATAATTTATTTCTTTTCTCAAAACTTTGTGAACAGTAAAAATTCCTTAATTGTTTTTTGTAGTGACCAAATACATGAAAAAAGTATCAAGGTTGGGGTTTTCGGGGCTAAAAAAAAGGCCTTTAGATAGGCCCGCAATGTTTTCCCCGGTCTAGAGCTGGCAATAAAATCAAAGAAAGAATAAAGGTAAGGGGAACGGGGAAAGGACGGAAGGTTTTTGAAAAAGGGATGTCAAAGAGACTAAGAAAAAAAATTTTTTACAGAACAGGAAAGATAAAAAAAACAACAGAGCGAGACAGGGCCCAAAGAAGACGGGATAGAAACCTGGGGAGGGGAAAAGGGGGAATTTGGTAGGGGGGGGTTTCTCGCTTTGAAAACCATTTAAAAAAATAAAGATGTAAGAAGGAGGGGAGGATAGAGCTTCCACAGACAAGGTAGAAAACAAAAGTTCAGATGATTTTGGGGGTTTTCAAAATAAAAGAAAATGGGAAGCAGTCAAAAGAAGTTGGAACACTGTATGAAAAGGGCGAGGGGGAGGCAAGCAAGAGATGGAAAATAAAACAAGGAACACGAAGAATTGGGGCAAAAGAAGACCAATAGGCGG
>NC_051413.1:31367171-31367375 GCF_015228065.2 Penaeus monodon
GGGAAGAAAGACATGGGGACCGTCCCAACCCATAAGGGAAAAGACAAGAGAAGATTTTTTCAGTCCCTAAGGGTTGCAACATTACATCAAGCATTGGGAGTTTAACAGGGGAAAACTGTGTTATTTTGCTTAACATAAGGCTTTGATTTAAATTTTCCAAAAAAAATAAAGCCTGAAACACCAATACGTTTTGCCCTTTTAGTT
>NC_051413.1:31368063-31368200 GCF_015228065.2 Penaeus monodon
GCCTATAATATTTCTTTGAGAGGGGATTGTCTGTGGTTTCATTATCAAAGGCTAATTGTAATCAGTTGACCACACACATAACAGCAATCAATAAAACTTATATAAAAGCTGGCAGATACTGTGGGCCTGGTAAGAGT
>NC_051413.1:31368924-31369304 GCF_015228065.2 Penaeus monodon
AAAAGTTATATCATAACCATTGGTATTAGTAGTACATTATTTATCAGTAATAAGATAACAGAAATGCATCTAAAAAAGACATAATAGTACATTATTATTACGACATTTTACTTTTATAGCAACATTGCTTTGCTGCCATATTCGCATAACGTGTTGCAAAGTTACATCGTTATGTAAAAAAAAAAAGGAAACGGGAAATCGGTTATTTTGGTACAGTGAATTTGTTTTTCATTATTTAAGTACAAGTATTTCCATTTCGTATGTTATTTATGTATTTTTTTATGTTTGACAAGATTGAATGAAATTAGTTGTCAAAAGAGTTGATTTATGTTTTTTTTCGAGAATCACCGCGTATCTCCGTGTTTTAGATGATGATTTAA
>NC_051413.1:31369525-31369903 GCF_015228065.2 Penaeus monodon
AATTATATTGTTATATTATTAATAGGTATTATTTAATATATTTATATTATTTATATGAGATGAATGGAAGGAAAAACGTTAAGGGAAAAAAAGGAAGGAAATTAACATTAGAAAAGGAAGAATAAATAATAAGAAAGAGAGAGAAAGAGAAGAGAAGAGAAAGAAGAGAAAGAAGAAGAGATAGGAAGAGAAGAGAAAAGAGAAAGAGAAGAGAAGAAGAGAGAGAAAAGAAGAAACGAAAAAGAGATATTTTAAGAGAAAATAAAACATAAAAAAGAACGAGAAAGAAGAGAGAAAAGAAACGAGAGAGAGTACCCCAACTGTGAACAACCCCTGGGAAAGCAAGTGGAAACTGAACAGACAGACTGGCGAAGAGAT
>NC_051413.1:31370006-31370420 GCF_015228065.2 Penaeus monodon
GTCTGACCCCGCTGACCTGTACTCGGACCGTGACCTTATCAGAAGGCCGAGATAGAGATCAATAGGAGCATGCCATCCACCGCTATTCATGCCGTTTCATTTTCATCCCTTACTCGAACACCCACCTGCTTCCTTCTCTATTTCACTCACCATTTCATCCACCAACTTCATCCGCAAACTCCAGCTACCCGTGTTCATCCACCCACCCACGTCCTTCACACCTTTCATCCACTCGGTTCATCCACACGGTTCCCCTCCCGCGCACCCACCCTGGACAGCGAATCTTAATCAGTTCTTATCGCTCTTAATCGGAGTCGAAGCGGTCTGGTCTGTTCGGTCTTTCGAAACCCTTCTAGGTGCTCCCTTTAGCTTCGCTATGGGGGATTTTTTTTGGGGGGTTATTGAGACTTTTAT
>NC_051413.1:31371724-31373161 GCF_015228065.2 Penaeus monodon
GAGCAGAAAGTGGCGTGGCAACGGAACTTCACGTGGTTGCAGGTCCGCGAAATAGCACCACAGCCCGTAGTGGCATCTCACCATTGAGGTCTCAGTGTTTAAGACGACCGAGTGAAGGCAGCACGCTCTGACAGGTTTCTTAAGGAAGTCAGCTGACAGAGATAGAAACGTCATACTCGTATGTAACTAGCGATATCTGTTGTTTGTTGGGTACAAGGATTTTGATAGGTTGGGTAGAGAGTATAGTATGTTATGTAGTACGTACATTTTTAAAACAATAGTATGATGTTATGGGCTTTCCCTCTGTACTTTGTTTCTCATCTAGGCATCTGAGGGGAGGGGGGGTGCAGACAGCTGTATTGTGTGTTAGTAGTGTGATCTTCCAGGTAATCTTTCAGCCTAGCAACCTGTCTAAAAGGGAGATTACATAATAGTACACGCTTTACATAACATTCGAACACCTTACGTCGGCAAACCTGGTTATATTCCTAACGTCTACTGTGTAACGTAGGCCTATGGGGACCCTGTTATTTTTTTTACGTTTTCGATAACATGGGGGGGGATCCACGGGGGAGCTTCGCAGGGTGGGGATGGGGGTGGGAGTAGGGAGGGTTTGTGAATCATATTTTTTTCTGGTATGGTAAAAGGGAAGGTCAGAAGGTCAGGCCTTTATTTTCATTATTCTTTTCCATGTCCTTTTCTTCATTGTGAAAAAACTGATATGCGGTTAATTATCTCGATCATAAGCAAATGGCTTTGGGGAAAACGATGATATTTCTGCCAGAAGACGAACGTTCAAACGATCTGCACATCTTGTTTATGTTCGTTTTTGTTCATTTCAGGGCGATCGTCTCCACAAATGTTCTCATCTTGAACATTCGGGCCTCTCCTGTTTCTCTCGTTCTTCTCTTCTTCGTCCGAGGTAAGGGAACGGTATTAGGAACGCCATCTAACACGTTTTTATTATAACACTTTGTACTATGCATTTCGATAACGGCATCTCTTCTTTAAGTTCGTATTAAGAAAACACGTCACATTACCATAAACAAAAATATTCAGTAGATTTCAAAATTATTCTCCAAACTTAATTGTCAACTTTAACAAACTTCATCACTCTTGATAGAATCTACATCGTTAGCGACCAACCATATGGAAATATATAATTGTCCTTCTATGAAAAAAATTGTAAGCTCGTTATTTGCTATTCTCCGTTCTTATCAATACAGTCAAAGCGAACCTTGAACTTCTTAGAGATAACAAAAAAGTGTTCTTCTGAAGCATCTGTTCTCTCTCCCAAGTGTTATAATCATGTTTGGTGTTCATCCATAGACTGCGTTTGTGTTATCAGTGTGACGATAAAGCTTCTGTTATCGTTGCCACTTGCTTTTTTGTCTGCCTTACCTGTTGTATAGTGAGATAAACCCTTTATGGATCGTA
>NC_051413.1:31374230-31375030 GCF_015228065.2 Penaeus monodon
CCATGCTGTGGGATAAGATACTCTTTGTGATAAAGTGAGTGAAGGAAGTAACTGAATGAGTTTGAAGAAAGGTTTGTAGTGGGTCTGGACGAGCGATTGGTGGTGAGTGAGGTGAGGAAAGAACTAGTGTAAAGAGAGAGGAAGTGATAGTAAAAATTTGGATAAGGTAAGCTCTAGAAATAAAGTAGACTTGATGAGAGAACGAGAGAGGAGGAAGGGAAGTGATCTAAGAAAAGAAAAGACAAAAAAGAGATGGGGAGAGATCTGGTTTGCAGGGAGATGGGGAAGAGTGGAAGAGAGCAGCAAGAAGGAGAGAAGGGAAGTGGCAAAGGCGAAGGCGAGTGCTAGGAGGGAAGTCAAGGATGAGCTAGAAACACCAGGGTGAGAAAAGAAATTTGTATAGAATAGCCAGAGCAAGGGACAAGCCATCAAAGGATTTCAACCACATCAAACAGGTTAAAGATTAACAAGGAACGGGTTTTGAATGAGAGGATAAGATCAAGGAGAAGTGGTCAGAATATTTCGGGCATCTATTGAACGAAAAAAAATCCAAGACAAGAGTTTTGGAGAGGGAATACCAAATAAAGGTGTAACATCAGGAATAACTAGAAGAAGGAAAGGAACGCTTTTAAGAGAACGAAAAACCAGAAAGCTACAGGACCAGACAACATCTCGGCAGAAGTGTGGAAGAGTTTAGAAGAGAAAGGATTAAACATGTGGGATGTGACGCAAAAATCTATCAGGAAGAGAAATTCCATTACTAATGAAAGACAGTGTGGTAGTAAGAGATATATAAAGAG
>NC_051413.1:31376165-31376327 GCF_015228065.2 Penaeus monodon
ACAAGAAAGCCTGGAGGCAACTCATCAAAAACATCGACCCCAAATAAAGGCGGAAAAAGATAGAGTAAACTGAAGAAGAATGTACGGTTTATGCAGTAGACTTCTTCATCGCTAATCAATTCATGATAACTAACTTTACGTGTACTACAATAATGATAATAC
>NC_051413.1:31376372-31376705 GCF_015228065.2 Penaeus monodon
CGGTACGTAACTTCCTTCCTTTTCCTTTACAATTACTGTTCAAATTTATTTAAGTATTTGTTCATTATTTTTTTTTTTACTTGTATAATTTTAGGGGCTTATCATTCGACCCAATAAACGTAGTTATGGTGAACAAAATGATTACATTCTCAACTTTGCAGGTCACGTAGTCATGGTCCACTGTGTGTCACTGCGTGTTGTTCAGGTGGCATCAGTGTGACACGTCTGTGACACTCAGCTGATGATACTGTGTCTTGCCGGTCATACTGAGATGGGTACACATGGGTAACATACGTATATACATTCAGATTGAAATAGATATCCGTAGATTCG
>NC_051413.1:31377054-31377230 GCF_015228065.2 Penaeus monodon
TCTATTTTCAGCCCGTATCTCATGTTACTAAATGCTATCGTCGATTGGGTGCTTTGTTATCACAGCTGCCAAGGGTTTCAGTATTTATTATATTTTCGAAATATTAGGAATTAAAGGCGCGAAGTAATCAAAAATTGATAAGGAAATTATACAGCTTATTACTGTGTATGTTATGC
>NC_051413.1:31378010-31378150 GCF_015228065.2 Penaeus monodon
TTCTTGCGTGATGCTGTGATCAAACCAACTAGATTTTCACACCATTTCTACTCTCTGTGCCACTTTTTCCCCAGGTCTTCCTCAGGCTCTCGGCGTCCGGTCTCTCCCTGGGAACGGCAACATCTAAGACTAAACCTAGC
>NC_051413.1:31378250-31378585 GCF_015228065.2 Penaeus monodon
CCAAATGGGTTTGGGGCCCCAAAAAAAAAAAATTTAAAAAAATTTTTTTTCCCCCAAAACAGGTTTGGGAAAAATTTTTTAAAACCCCAAATTTGGGAATAAAAAGAGGTCAATTGAATGTTGAACATAAATCAGTGGCAAATAGAAAATTAAAAGATATTACTCCTGGATATCTTTAGTATGGGGCACTAGGCTGGGGCAAAGTAAAAATTTATTATGGGGGAAAAATATTTGGAGCTTTCCCAAAAAGAAATCCCCATGCACAGACATAACGCACAAATAAAAGGGAAAATTTTGCAAAATACCAACAGCACAAGTCCATAGATGCTCCCAGC
>NC_051413.1:31378705-31378854 GCF_015228065.2 Penaeus monodon
AATTTGAAATTTGGGAACTTAATCTTGTGAGTGCTTTTGTATTGCAAAAAATTTCCCCTAATATTTAACAGCAAAAAAACCCCGTGTTACATATCCCCCACACAATAACATATTTTTTTCCAATCGGTTTTGGAGGAGCCAAATGCTAC
>NC_051413.1:31378873-31379681 GCF_015228065.2 Penaeus monodon
TGTTTATAAACTTTGGTTTTTATTGCCCAAAAAATGGGACTTCTCTTCGCAGCTGAAGTGAAAAAAAGGCCTGCACGGGCAAGGGAAAAAACAGGGATGGAGGGGAGTTCTCAGAGGAAAATAGCCAATGGCAGCCTGAGGTCAAGAAAGGTTTTTGGGTTCATATGTGCCCTTTGGTGGCAGTTTGACGGGTGAAAATGGGCGGGGATAATCCATTCCGGATCGTGGGTCCCCGTCCTGTTAAAAGATGCCGGCCCACCTGCATTCTCCCCACCCCGGCCAAAAGAAAGTGGTGCAAGGGTTTTGTGATTTTTCCCTTTAAAAGCCAAAACAAAACGGGGGCCACTGCAATTGGGTAATTCTTAATCAAAACAAAATTGATTCGCAACCCCCAAAGAAACGTCCCAAAAGACCCCTTTGCCCCACATCCGGACCCCGCTGACCCCCGGTGGCTTGGGCCGCGCGGACAAAAAACTGAAAAACCCAAAGAAAAACGAGCCCCCGACAGCACCCCGCTGCCTAGGGGGACGGTGGCGGGGCCCGGGGATTCCTCGACGCGCCCCCTCCCCGTGCGCCAGGGCTCCCCCCCCCTCGGCCCCAAAAACAAACGCCCTCGGCCTCTCCCGGGACCGGTCACACAGCCCTCGAAGGAATCCTACCGAGGTCCCGAGATCCCCGGCGATCCTACGGGGCTTTTTCCCCAAAGGGGTCCTGCGACGGTATTTTCCCAAGGGGGGGGGGGGTTACCTAGGGTATCCTCGGAAGTTGGTATTTTCAGGGGTTGCTTTGGGGGGGAAAACCTATGGTA
>NC_051413.1:31379711-31379799 GCF_015228065.2 Penaeus monodon
AGCTAAATTCTTTCCACTTCCCACGCTGGAGGCCGCAAGAAAGCTCGAGGACTGCGGGAAAGGGAAAAAAGGATACAAGGAGGAAGAA
>NC_051413.1:31379835-31380769 GCF_015228065.2 Penaeus monodon
CCTGGACCTTAAACGGGAGGATCTTTAAAGGCTTTTTTCGAGGGGGGTTTTTTCCTACTGGTTTGGGGGGGCTCTAATTCCGCCTTGGGGGGGAGGGAAGCAAGTGTCTCCTTCCCCCGGGGAAAAAGTTAAAAAACACTTTTTGGGGAGATTTCTCGCGATTTTCCAGCCTTTTTTTTTGGTGTATTACGGGATCCCCAATGGCGGCCCCTCTCCCTCCGCCCCGGGAAGACTTGTTGATTTCGCCCTTTTTTCCCCCCTTTTGGCGCCCCGCAGCGGTCGTAAATGGCACAGCATGTTTTCACAAATGCCCCAAAACTCCGGGCAGGACCCCCAAAAGGGAAAACCGCCAGAGGACCCCAAAAAACACCTCAAAATCGGGAAAAAATTGTCAAGTAAAAAAAGGGTTTCCTCCGGCCTGATGCTCGCCCACCCCGGGCCGTCGCCCCTTCCCAAAAAAAACCCTTTGCCTTTCGGGACACCCCAATCAGCGGGGGGTTTTGGGGCCCCGGGGCTGGTCGTTTCGCCAATCAGAAAGGGGGTTTTGGCCCAAACAGCGGGGACGTACTGGGGGCCTCGCCCAATTTCGGTGATGGGCGGGGTTTCCCTCACGTGAGGGTCGGGGGTTTCCCCCAAATTTGAAAGGGAGAGATGAGTCATAAACTTTTTGGTTTACCCAAAATAAAGAATTGAGATTGGGGCCTAGGGGGGGGAAAAGGGGAAAACAGGCGGCAAGAATTAAAATCGTTAAATTCTACGCAAATAACCAGAGAAGAAAGTGATTGTGCTCCTGTTTATACATTTTAATTATAGAGCTATGAAATTTTCTCCGGGGGATTGACATATCTGTGTATTTTTTTCCTAAAGCACGCTAGCTTTACGGATGTACACGGCACGCTTCTCCCCTCTCTTTCCCCTCCCCCCCCTCCCTCCC
>NC_051413.1:31380990-31381507 GCF_015228065.2 Penaeus monodon
CTATGTCGCCCTTTTTTCATATATGGAGTTTAAATTTTTTTTTTACCGTCTTTGGGGTTCTGGGGACGCGTGACCCCGAAGATTTCGTAAAGTTTAATCGCAAACCGTCGTCACGCAGCCATTTTTCTAGGTCAAGGCAAGAGGCCTCGACCCAGGCCAAGGGTTTTTTATGAGAGTAATTTTTTTGATCGGGTATTGTCAACCATCACTGTTTCAAAGGTATTTTCATTTTGGGAAAACTGACATGGATGACTGTAGAGATAAGAGATGGAAACTGGTTTTATTGGTTTTAGGTATTTTTTGAAAATTAAAGTGATTAGAGGGCAGGAAGAAAAAAGAAACAAAACAAAGGAAAAAAACGGAGGAAAAGGAAAAAAAGCAATAGAGGGGGGACTGAAAGTGTACGATAAGAAGATAGTAATGGAAAGAAGGTCGGGATTTTGAAAGGGGGGGAAAAATATAGAAAGGCGAAATATAAGGCCTTTTCTGTAACTTTCCAAAAACCCCCAATGTTTTG
>NC_051413.1:31381916-31382030 GCF_015228065.2 Penaeus monodon
AAACCTTTTTGAACATTATCGAAACCCCTAAACCCTTTTATACTGTTTTCCCTTTTGCGTACAATTTGGAAACCTCTTGTCCTCTTTTCACTGTATCAAGTCGAAGGCAAAAAT
>NC_051413.1:31383090-31383169 GCF_015228065.2 Penaeus monodon
AAAATTTTGACTGAATCTGAGAAGTACATTGAAATCTAATTAAATAATTATTTTCTCTTTTTCTCAAAACTTTGTGTAA
>NC_051413.1:31383256-31383719 GCF_015228065.2 Penaeus monodon
AGGCCTTAGATAGGCCTACTTTGACTCAATGCTTTCCGAGTTTTAGAGCTGTGCAATGGAAGTCGAAGAAAGAATAAAGGTAGAGTGGAGAACGCGGAAAGGAGCTGGAATGGTCTTTGATGAAAGGATGTCAAAGAGACTAAGAACAAATATTTACAGAACAGTGATAAGACTAGTAATAAAACAACAGAGCAGAGACATGGCCACTGAAGACGGGATGAGAAACCTGGGGAGAGGAGATGGGAATGTTGATATGGGCAGTGAGTTTCTCGCTTTGAAACCATTTAAGAAATAAAGATGTAAGAAGGAGGGCAGGAGTAGAGCTTCCAACAGACAAGATAGAAAAATCAAAAGTTCAGATGATTTTGGGCGTTTGCAAAGTAAGAGAAGATGAGGAAGCAGTCAAAAGAATGTTGAGAACACCTGTATGAAGAGGGTCGAGGGGGAGGCAGAGCAAGAGATG
>NC_051413.1:31383814-31383958 GCF_015228065.2 Penaeus monodon
TCGTACATGGTACCCGTCCCAACCCATAAGGAAACGACAAGAGAAGATTGTTCAGTCCCATAAGGTTAGCAACATTACATCAAGCATGGTAGTCTTAACAGTGGATAATCTGTGTGTATTTTGACATTAACATAAGGCTTTTGA
>NC_051413.1:31384757-31384894 GCF_015228065.2 Penaeus monodon
GCCTATAATATTTCTTTGAGAGGGGATTGTCTGTGGTTTCATTATCAAAGGCTAATTGTAATCAGTTGACCACACACATAACAGCAATCAATAAAACTTATATAAAAGCTGGCAGATACTGTGGGCCTGGTAAGAGT
>NC_051413.1:31388749-31390714 GCF_015228065.2 Penaeus monodon
GTTATACAATGCACAGTGTGCGAAATATGCCATACTAAAGTACGTCTCAATGCACAAATTTCCTTGCTTCAAATTCTGAGGTCTTGCCTCACTATTAGCTGTATTTGGGAATGTATAGTGTAAGCTTGTCTGTTCACGACGTTTCAGCACTTGGTGTAAATTATGTCATGTTTAGGAAAGACATTAAATTATATTGCCCATATTTTGCATTATGATCAAAGTGGAGGAGAATGTCGTTTTTGAGTGAATCCTTGTCATTTTTGGTTTCTGACTAATATGCACTAAATAAAAGCAAACGACACCAAGTATACAGAACAATAAACAGTAGGTTACAATATGCATAAACTAGACCACATGCTTAAGGGAGGTAAAATGCTTATAGGAATAGCCACAGTGACAAGAGGTGAAGGAGAATGGCGTTTTCGAGTGAACTCTTCGTTATTTTTGTTTTCTAATTAATATACACCAAATAAAAGCAAAGGAAACAAAACACTGAACACAATAAACATAGGTTACAATAGGCAGAAAGTAGATATATCTAGCTTCCTTATATGCTTGACATAACGACAAATTGACCACACACACAGGAGAGGTAACATGTTTAAAAGAATAGCCATAGTGTCAACGGCTTATGCCAACACACTACGTATTTTTCTTTACTTTTCCGCTTCCGTTTACAAAATTATTTAGAGTAAAGGTGGAAAAAAACAAATCCAGTTCGACTCTTTATTATTAATATTTACAATTATCGTTTAGCGTTGTAGGAAAATCTAGCTTGGTTACTGCCTGGTCAAGTTTTAGTATTTCTTAGATTTTAAAAATTTGGTCCTTGTGGAGCACCTCTTCCTAAATTTCCATTTTTTTGTCTAGTGATCAGAAAAAGGCAATCGATCAATATATGATATCATAGTGCTCTTAATATAGTCGTCTTGTAAAAGGTACATTAGTAGAAGACATTTTGACCCCCCAAAAAGTTGCACCTAAATAACTTGTAAATTATTAATTTCGTTTATTAATTTGCTTTATTAATTTCAAATGAATTGTTTTTTTCAACAAGAAAATGTATATGGAACAAAACAATCTCGTGAATACAGTCATGTTGGCCAAAATGCTGTTCCAAAATCATGGATGTATGCTCTCTACCTGCTGAGAAGTGAATTTACTTTGGTTGCTCCCTGGCAATCTTAAACATTTTCCCAGTCTAAAATGGTCAAATGTTGACCATTTTTTTATTGGATCAATTTGTAATACTGTTTATAGTCTTCAGAGGATGAATATTAGATTCTAGAATTTTCAACACTTTCGTTTTCCAAATTCCTTAAAGATTAAGAAACCAAACAAAAAAATCAAATGAAAGCGGAATCTTGACATATTACCGAGAAAATTAATGAATGAATTGTTATTCCAGGTTGAAATCGTCTAAGCATACCCTTACGTTATTTGCTGTACTGTTTTAAAGAAAAAAATGACAAGATTATTGGAAATGATCAACTTTTGCCAATTGTACCCCAGCTCGACTTGCTTTCTCATAGGCAAGGATCTTGGTGGAAACAAAATTTTTGTAGGTCACACGTCCAGTTACTTGAAATTAGCATTGGCTTGGCAAGTCAATTGAAGGTTTTCCTAAACAATGCATTCTAGCAAGGAGGTGACCTCAACAGGGAGGGGGTGGTGTATCGGGGGATTGGCGGTGAGGCAAAAAGGGGGGCGGTATGGAGATGGCAGTATGTCATTAGGAGCAATTAATAATAATAAAATATGTATATATTTTTTTCTTTTACAAAATCTGAATTACAAAATATGTCATAAACATTAGGGTAAACTTTACCTTAATATTTTTGTCATAAACATTAAAGTAATAATGAATTGGTTTGCCAACCAAATATAGCTTTGTGTTTAATCTTGCTTTCAGTTTAAGGCACTATCACAATAGAAAAAAAGTGTTTGCGCATGTGTATGAGGAGT
>NC_051413.1:31390765-31391253 GCF_015228065.2 Penaeus monodon
CATAGGAACTACTGCCTTTGACGGGGAGGATGGTTAACGACAGGAACAGCGTGTATACATGGACCAATCAGCTTCGTGGTTTGCAGGAGAGGCGTGGTTTCTGGCTGTGCAAGTGGCGTGAGAGTGTTGTGGGGTTGGGTTTCCGACTTAATTAGCTTGTGTGTGCATGGCAAGTAAGCGTTTTCTATGCTGCGCAGAATGCAACTTACTGTCACTCTGAATCTATGTCATTTTCAGCGAGATGCCTTATTTGATAGGTTTAATTACAGCTTAAACTTGAGGTACCAACATTATTCACAACCAGTAACGCTGATCAAAAAAATATAGCTAGAACCTATTATAAGCATGCCACTATAAATATAACAGAAATATATTAACTAAACTTACCCAGAAAAATAAAGATAGGGAGAACTGAAGATTTTGAAAGTAGTTTTCAATAAAAATGGAAAGTGGAAACGTACTACTGAATGAAAAATGGCATAAAAAAA
>NC_051413.1:31391356-31391592 GCF_015228065.2 Penaeus monodon
ATACATATTGATAAGAAAATGAATAATGGAAAGTGTATTTCTGTTTTACATAGTTAGATGTATCTTGTTATTATTATACACTGCTGTTATTGTTCTCAACATTGTATAAAACGGTTATTCTTTGTTGGTGCTATGACATGATATTAATTTTGTTCATATTATTAATGGTGATGATGATGAATACTAGTAATAGTCGATGATAATGACATGATTTATCTGTTTTTTTCCCTCCTTTT
>NC_051413.1:31391976-31393432 GCF_015228065.2 Penaeus monodon
GCAATAACCACAAAATCGACATGTTCTTATCCTGGAAGCTGCAGGAAGAACACCTTGACTTCTCGCCTTGAAGGAAGCCTTAGTCCTTATGACGCAATGTCGAATCTTATCTTGGTAACACATTTTCCTACATTTAGAAGAAGTAAAAGCTGTGGAATAATGTTGGAACAAGGGGCAATGAAAATGTGTTTTGGTTATGAGAGAGAGGGGGGAAAGGGGTCGGGAAATTGATGATTATATTACATAGAGGTTTTAATTATGATGATGGAGATAGTTGTGATAATAGGAATAGTAAATTACCTGCGGTTGTGACATATATATTTTTAAAAATCAAAAACGATATATACTAACTAACGTATAATAGGGTTAGCAACAATTATCGCATTACTAAAAACTGTAGTATAAAGAACAACCTTGATAATAAAACTATGAATAACATAGTAACTACCTACTCAGTTATTTACGAGCTCCATTGCCTTTCCTACGTCAGCCCAGGCTTGTGATTTTGCAGCACATACTTGTTCATAAATACTCTAGTCTCATTCCAGTGTTTGGTTTGCCGTGTCCTGACGCCAATGGAAGTATTATTCACCTGAGAGGAGAAGGGAAAGTTGGAATGCAGTGTCAGGGTATCTCGGGACACTAAAGTATCGCTGACGTCACGACCTTGATGTTACAGACTATAATATTTACTAACGCCGTGAAGAACTTGTATTGTTGTTTAGAACTTACGTAATCACCTTACAGTTTAAGATTAAAATCAAATTTGGACTTCCTTCCATTTGACACTTGAAAATCTGATTCGAGCAGTAACCACAATGCAGTTCCAATTTGAGTAGATCATAGCGTTTTAATACTTCCACAAGACATACATTGAATTTTCTGTTAGAATTTATCTGTGGAAATTGAAGGAGATTTAGCAGATGAAATAGGAATAACCAGTACATTAATGTAAATTTGATTAACTGTAGGAAATCTTTGTAAGAGTGTTAGCAATGGCATGCAACACTGTTCCCATATAAGAGAGAATCCAAAAAAGTGCTTTTTGAAATCCTGCTCTACAGAATTCAACGGATTATGCTGCATCACGTTGCTCATATAAAGTCTAGAATTTACTTGTTTCAGGATGCGTAAAACAGGTGAATTTACTTGTCTAATGATCTGCAAAATTGGGATTTACCCGCCATAAGATCTGTAAAACAATTTGAATACGTCTGCTTCGAAATTTGCAAAACGAATTGAACTGCCATGTTTCAGGAATTTCCAAAACAGATTGAATTTTGCCTGTGTTGAGGTAAAGCAGTTTGAATTTGTCTGTTTCCAGATCTGTGAAACGGTTTGAGTTTATCTTGTCTCATGATCTGAAAAACTGTTTGAAATTACTTGTCTCAAGATCTGAAAAAGAGCTTGAATTTACTTGTTTCAAGATGTGTATGACAATTTGGATTTATCTGCC
>NC_051413.1:31393756-31393823 GCF_015228065.2 Penaeus monodon
TCTTAAAATCTTACAACACAAGGCTATTCCACTATTCAACAGTTCACAGTCCCATTTATGGATTCAT
>NC_051413.1:31394354-31394539 GCF_015228065.2 Penaeus monodon
TGCGGGATCTGGGAGAGAAAGTCTGTGGCAAAACTCCGGAAAGGACAAAGGCTGGAAAGGAGACGTGGTGGGGGTGTGATGAAAATCCAGAGAAGAATTAGTGAGAAGAGGAACAAAGAAAAAACTCTTTGAAGATCCATCTGAAGGAAAAAAAGCTTACTACAAAAACAAAAAGAAGAAAAGGT
>NC_051413.1:31394639-31396207 GCF_015228065.2 Penaeus monodon
CTAAGAAAGAGGTGAAGGAGAATGGCGTTTTCGAGTGAACTCTTCGTTATTTTTGTTTTCTAATTAATATACACCAAATAAAAGCAAAGGAAACAAAACACTGAACACAATAAACATAGGTTACAATAGGCAGAAAGTAGATATATCTAGCTTCCTTATATGCTTGACATAACGACAAATTGACCACACACACAGGAGAGGTAACATGTTTAAAAGAATAGCCATAGTGTCAACGGCTTATGCCAACACACTACGTATTTTTCTTTACTTTTCCGCTTCCGTTTACAAAATTATTTAGAGTAAAGGTGGAAAAAAACATCCAGTTCGACTCTTTATTATTAATATTTACATTATCGTTTAGCGTTGTAGGAAAATCTAGCTTGGTTACTGCCTGGTCAAGTTTTAGTATTTCTTAGATTTTAAAAATTTGGTCCTTGTGGAGCACCTCTTCCTAAATTTCCATTTTTTTGTCTAGTGATCAGAAAAAGGCAATCGATCAATATATGATATCATAGTGCTCTTAATATAGTCGTCTTGTAAAAGGTACATTAGTAGAAGACATTTTGACCCCCCAAAAAGTTGCACCTAAATAACTTGTAAATTATTAATTTCGTTTATTAATTTGCTTTATTAATTTCAAATGAATTTGTTTTTTCAACAAGAAAATGTATATGGAACAAAACAATCTCGTGAATACAGTCATGTTGCCAAAATGCTGTTCCAAAATCATGGATGTATGCTCTCTACCTGCTGAGAAGTGAATTTACTTTGGTTGCTCCCTGGCAATCTTAAACATTTTCCCAGTCTAAAATGGTCAAATGTTGACCATTTTTTTATTGGATCAATTTGTAATACTGTTTATAGTCTTCAGAAGGATGAATATTAGATTCTAGAATTTTCAACACTTTCGTTTTCCAAATTCCTTAAAGATTAAGAAACCAAACAAATAAAATCAAATGAAAGCGGAATCTTGACATATTACCGAGAAATTAATGAATGAATTGTTATTCCAGGTTGAAATCGTCTAAGCATACCCTTACGTTATTTGCTGTACTGTTTTAAAGAAAAAATGACAAGATTATTGGAAATGATCAACTTTTGCCAATTGTACCCCAGCTCGACTTGCTTTCTCATAGGCAAGGATCTTGGTGGAAACAAAATTTATGTAGGTCACACGTCCAGTTACTTGAAATTAGCATTGGCTTGGCAAGTCAATTGAAGGTTTTCCTAAACAATGCATTCTAGCAAGGAGGTGACCTCAACGGGAGGGGGTGGTGTATCGGGGGATTGGCGGTGAGGCAAAAAGGGGGGCGGTATGGAGATGGCAGTATGTCATTAGGAGCAATTAATAATAATAAAATATGTATATATTTTTTTCTTTTACAAAATCTGAATTACAAAATATGTCATAAACATTAGGGTAAACTTTACCTTAATATTTTTGTCATAAACATTAAAGTAATAATGAATTGGTTTGCCAACCAAATATAGCTTTGTGTTTAATCTTGCTTTCAGTTTAAGGCACTATCACAATAGAAAAAAAGTGTTTGCGCATGTGTATGAGGAGT
>NC_051413.1:31396259-31396750 GCF_015228065.2 Penaeus monodon
CATAGGAACTACTGCCTTTGACGGGGAGGATGGTTAACGACAGGAACAGCGTGTATACATGGACCAATCAGCTTCTGTGGTTTGCAGGAGAGGCGTGGTTTCTGGCTGTGCAAGTGGCGTGAGAGTGTTGTGGGGTTGGGTTTCCGACTTAATATAGCTTTGTGTGTGCATGGCAAGTAAGCGTTTTCTATGCTGCGCAGAATGCAACTTACTGTCACTCTGAATCTATGTCATTTTCAGCGAGATGCCTTATTTTGATAGGTTTAATTACAGCTTAAACTTGAGGTACCAACATTATTCACAACCAGTAACGCTGATCAAAAAAATATAGCTAGAACCTATTATAAGCATGCACTATAAATATAACAGAAAATATATTAACTAAACTTACCAGAAAAATAAGATAGGGAGAACTGAAAGATTTTGAAAGTAGTTTTCAATAAAAATGGAAAGTGGAAACGTACTACTGAATGAAAAATGGCATAAAAAGA
>NC_051413.1:31396829-31397082 GCF_015228065.2 Penaeus monodon
ATACATATTGATAAAGAAAATGAATAATGGAAAGTGTATTTCTGTTTTACATAGTTAGATGTATCTTGTTATTATTATCACTGCTGTTATTGTTCTCAACATTGTATAAAACGGTTATTCTTTGTTGGTGCTATTGACATGATATTAATTTTGTTCATATTATTAGTAATGGTGATGATGATGAATATAGTAATAGTCGATGATAATGACATGATTTATCTGTTTTTTCCCTCCTTTTATAAAAAAAAAAAAA
>NC_051413.1:31397473-31398913 GCF_015228065.2 Penaeus monodon
CGACATGTTCTTATCCTGGAAGCTGCAGGGAAGAACACCTTGAACTTCTCGCCTTGAAGGAAGCCTTAGTCCTTATGACGCAATGTCGAATCTTATCTTGGTAACACATTTTCCTACATTTAGAAGAAGTAAAAGCTGTGGAATAATGTTGGAACAAGGGGCAATGAAAATGTGTTTTGGTTATGAGAGAGAGGGGGGAAAGGGGTCGGGAAATTGATGATTATATTACATAGAGGTTTTAATTATGATGATGGAGATAGTTGTGATAATAGGAATAGTAAATTACCTGCGGTTGTGACATATATATTTTTAAAAATCAAAACGATATATACTAACTAACGTATAATAGGGTTAGCAACAATTATCGCATTACTAAAAACTGCTAGTATAAAGAACAACCTTGATAATAAAACTATGAATAACATAGTAACTACCTACTCAGTTATTTACGAGCTCCATTGCCTTTCCTACGTCAGCCCAGGCTTGTGATTTTGCAGCACATACTTGTTCATAAATACTCTAGTCTCATTCCAGTGTTTGGTTTGCCGTGTCCTGACGCCAATGGAAGTATTATTCACCTGAGAGGAGAAGGGAAAGTTGGAATGCAGTGTCAGGGTATCTCGGGACACTAAAGTATCGCTGACGTCACGACCTTGATGTTACAGACTATAATATTTACTAACGCCGTGAAGAACTTGTATTGTTGTTTAGAACTTACGTAATCACCTTACAGTTTAAGATTAAATCAAATTTGGACTTCCTTCCATTTGACACTTGAAAATCTGATTCGAGCAGTAACCACAATGCAGTTCCAACTTGAGTAGATCATAGCGTTTTAATACTTCCACAAGACATACATTGAATTTCTGTTAGAATTTATCTGTGGAAATTGATAGGAGATTTAGCAGATGAAATAGGAATACCAGTACATTAATGTAAATTTGATTAACTGTAGGAAATCTTTGTAAGAGTGTTAGCAATGGCATGCAACACTGTTCCCATATAAGAGAGAATCCAAAAAAGTGCTTTTTGAAATCCTGCTCTACAGAATTCAACGGATTATGCTGCATCACGTTGCTCATATAAAGTCTAGAATTTACTTGTTTCAGGATGCGTAAAACAGGTGAATTTACTTGTCTAATGATCTGCAAAATTGGGATTTACCCGCCATAAGATCTGTAAAACAATTTGAATACGTCTGCTTCGAAATTTGCAAAACGAATTGAACTGCCATGTTTCAGGAATTTCCAAAACAGATTGAATTTTGCCTGTGTTGAGGTAAAGCAGTTTGAATTTGTCTGTTTCCAGATCTGTGAAACGGTTTGAGTTTATCTTGTCTCATGATCTGAAAAACTGTTTGAAATTACTTGTCTCAAGATCTGAAAAAGAGCTTGAATTTACTTGTTTCAAGATGTGTATAACAATTTGGATTTATCTGCC
>NC_051413.1:31399255-31399322 GCF_015228065.2 Penaeus monodon
TCTTAAAATCTTACAACACAAGGCTATTCCACTATTCAACAGTTCACAGTCCCATTTATGGATTCAT
>NC_051413.1:31399850-31400008 GCF_015228065.2 Penaeus monodon
CCCTAGAAAGACGTAGACAGGAAGGGAGGTGTGACTGGGAAACAATCGCAGAAGACATGCGGGATCTGGGAGAGAAAGTCTGTGGCAAAACCTCCGGAAAGGCAAAGGCTGGAAAGGAGACGTGGTGGTGGTGTGATGAAGTCCAGAGAAGAATTAGT
>NC_051413.1:31406232-31406404 GCF_015228065.2 Penaeus monodon
TTGGAAATGAACGAAGCCACAGTAATGCCCGCTGCCGAAACGTTTCTCCGAGACCTTGTGAAAAAATTCCCCCCCCGTCACGTGCGAATGTCGCCGCGTGTACGTCCGCTGTCGCGCTCTGTTTTACCCCGTTTTCTTCGGCCGTTTACCTCGTTTTCATCCAATTGTGTGA
>NC_051413.1:31406855-31406980 GCF_015228065.2 Penaeus monodon
ATGTAAAAAAAAATCAATAAAAATCCAGCTCCTTACCAGACTCCCCGCGCGCATTGCAACGAGGTCGCCCTTGAGTGCATTTCATCCTTACTTGGAGCTATTTGAGTCCAAGTCCAGGAAGATTT
>NC_051413.1:31407384-31407459 GCF_015228065.2 Penaeus monodon
TTTCCTGATGCCTTGCTGGAGATGCAATACTCCCTGCATACTATTCTATGCACTTCCTGTCATCTTCCCTGAAAG
>NC_051413.1:31408789-31410126 GCF_015228065.2 Penaeus monodon
GTTCCGGTAGATCGGGTGGAAAGAGCGAGAGCGTTGTTGGAGGGCGAACCGTCAAAAACATCTTCCAGGAATTGAAAAAGATCCTTTACAGCTCGCCAAGGAGACAAAATCGCATCGGAATCAAAACAAAATTCTCTCAAACATCAGCGGAACAATTCTCCGCGGCAATAATCCGAATAAGGTAGTATTTGGAAAACCTTCAAATAAACGGCGTTAGAGAGAGGGAGAGGAGAGGCCCGGCAAATGAGTCAAGAATATTTAAGCCGTGAAACCTTAGAGAAGACTCCAGTCCTGTCGAAGACGTCGAAGGAGGAGGAACGAACGCGTGTATTCGCCGGGAGAGGAATCATTTGCATAATCATCTGGTGAGTAACTGTCCTGAACCCTTTGTCATTACATGGGATGGAAAGCTTTGATGCGTTCTCTATAGGGCCACCGTAAGGGTAGCTGATGCCCAAAGCACAGTCCTTTCGATGGCGCCCCTTAACCCTTCCAGAGGTGCACACTCGATCCTTCCGATGGTAGACAGATGACATAGCACTTATAGCACTTTTAACAGAGGCCCTTAACCCTTCCAGTGGTGCCCTTCGGCCTTTTCAAAGGTAGACAGAGCAAGTCACTTCTAACAATGCCCCTCGAAGGGCCGTGTCTACAGGGTGGCATAGAGGGCAATTTCCCTGGCCAGAGGGGCACCCAGGCTAAGAACTTCCTTTAGGAAAAAAAATCTTCTTATTAAAAAAAATCAATAAGGTGTGTGCGGGGGCACCTGAAAATAGAAAGGCAGGGCGTCCCCACTCCCCCCTTTGCATAACTTGATAAAATGGTAACAGGAAAATACTGAGATATGTTACTAAACGGTGTTAATGTAGAAATATAATCATAAATGAATCCATAATACCATGGTTAGCACCTAAGTAATTACTCTGATATAAATTTGACGTATCACTATGGTCTATATTACGGACTGAAATCCTTAGTCATAGTTATTCTTACAATCAGTAAGAAAAAAATAAATCAAAAGTTTTTTTTTTCAGCAGTTAACATGTATATCCTTCTCCCCTCCGAGGAAATGTTGTTTGTCATTCATTTTAGTTCATTTATTTATTCGTCATTTGATTTTCAAGTTGAGGGGCCTCCGAACCTGAAGTGCCCCCCCCCCCGGTCTAAATCCGGCCCTGTCCCTGTCCCTCCCCGATCGTGTCTCTCCGGATTAACTCTGATGTCAGATGCCGTCGTTGTACACAGAAACCTTAAAGCTTCTAGACCGAGAGTAATGATATCAACCACACAGCACAAATTTGCTATTGTTAGAATACAACGTCAGGACCTCGCTCATG
>NC_051413.1:31410225-31411042 GCF_015228065.2 Penaeus monodon
TATTAGTTGAAAACAGTAGCTGTGGTGTCGGTGGTTTACAATGCTCTTTCTTTCTGTCTTTAACCCTAAGAGCGTGCTTATGTTGCCTTATGATTCATAGGGTCCCGGTTCTTTGTAATGATTTTCTCTAATAGAGAAAATTATTACAAAGAAACTAACCAATGAATCTAACAGAGTTAGGAAATTGGCCAAATTAGATACCTTTGATACGCTCATTATGACTGTTTGTGAAGGAATAATCTTGTCCTCATTTGATGCTAGAGAGCGTACAATATGTATTGAGAGTTTCAAATCCTTTAAGACCATTAAGATTTAAACGTGTACTACAAGTATTTACCTCAGACCGTCTTTTAGTCTAAATTTATTTCTCAAGCCATTGACGTTCGGAAGTATAGCCAGGTGTTTAGGATTGTGAAGGGAAGCCCCCGTGGTTGGCAAATAGGTTTGGTTTCCAGAGCTTCGAACGAGAGATATACATGACGCTCTTCTCTTCTTATCCTTTGTGTTCTACCAGCGACTTAAACAAGACATTTATGAAATGTTCCACGTTTGATATAACATAAATAAGTCGTAAACTTTAAGGAAGGAAGGGGAGGGGTGTGTGCCTCTTGAGCCTGCTTGGCTACACCCACTGGGACAAGTTCATCTTAGGATTTTCATGTAAGAGATCTTCGCAAATGAAACATTTGATTAAATTTTCGAGACAAAGAGAGAAACATTGAACAATGAGAACCATTATTTTCATAAAGTAGTTTTTATGAGTTTACAAAGAAATAGATGAAAAAAAGTAAAAAAGGAAGAGTTGTTATTAGTTTAC
>NC_051413.1:31411065-31411271 GCF_015228065.2 Penaeus monodon
TTAACGAAGTTGAGGTCTCTGTCACTCCTTATCATTCTCTTTTTGTTTGTTCTAAGAGAGAGAGAAATGATTTATTGATATAAAATTTAATGAATGAAAATAGAGTAGTGTACTAACTGGAATTTAACATAGGAGATGAAAAAAGTTGGTTGTAGAAAAGCATAATAATAGTAATGGGAAAGAAATGAAAAAGGAAAGGTAAAAAA
>NC_051413.1:31411814-31412676 GCF_015228065.2 Penaeus monodon
ACCTCTAAAAGGACGATAGTCATATCACCATAGTCTCGGATGGGCAAATGCAGAGCCTATACCTGCCGCTTACTTCACAAGTAGCTTTAGCATTTAGGAATAATCCAAATATCTCACCTTTGTAAATCCTATGAGATTGAATTGAAGACTATGCATGGCGTGCTAGTTGTTTCCTTTTAAAGAGGAATTGCAATAGAATATAGTAAAATGAATCGTGAAAGAAAGCTATAGTGGTCTAATAATAGTTTCTGCATATTTACAAGATACAAATGTAGTGGTTCATTTTTGCACAACGTAAAAGTTGTGGAAAAATTAATAGTCTAGCCTCAAAATATATTGGACGTTTTCTTTTATAAATATCTTGAGGGTAAACTATAATAATATTCTTATGACCCTGGAGACAACTACAAAACGAACAATATCAGACTTAATACTGAAACTCAGACACACCACTTAATACAAACAAACATATAACTACACAATGAACAGCACTTACCTTCCAACTGCTAATTTTCTTTATCAACAATAAATAAAAAAATCACAGATTTAATTCTTTATCTTTTCATTCTTTACATGTTTCTTTCATCTTATATTTCATTCTTTACACATTTTTCATTTACTTCTATACCGCAGAAATGGCTCGTGACAGGACCCAGGTGTGGATCTGGCTGGCGGTACTCGGAGTGTTCATTCAGTCCTCTCAATGTCTGGGTTGGGGGTCCTCCTCTTGCTCTCTCAAGGAAGATGACCTCAAGAAGCTGGAGGAACTCTGCACTAAGGTATGCCGATGGGTGTTTTATCACTTAACTTTTCTTCTGCCCTTCAATGGTGATAGAGGTGGTGGTGTTTATAGTTTTAACTG
>NC_051413.1:31412983-31413678 GCF_015228065.2 Penaeus monodon
ATTAGGGTAGATCACACACACACATTCACAAACAACAACAATAATAATGATAATGAAATAAACAGATAAACGAATACACGAATAAAAATAAAAAGAGAAAAATAAACAAACAAAACAACAGACAACAAATATAACAAGACAATACAATACGAACCAATAAATAAACAGAATAACAGACTATTAATGGGTGTTTTTCTTCCCTCCCTATTCTCCAGACGGCCGAAGTGGTCAACGCCTCAGTGGCTAGTCTTGAGCTGAAACTAGAGCGAGTTCTTACGTTCGTCGAGGAAATGAAGAAGCACGAGAACGCCTGGATTGAGGAAACCAGTACGTCGAACGGTTCAAGTAAGAGTGGTATTTTGGTTTGTCCAGAGTAAACAATAACGCACATAAGCAAACTAAAAAAATGAGGTTGTAAATGTAGTGGTTCAGATTGTGGTTTGCTTGTTGAACGTGAACAAAAAAAACAAATGCAAAAGCAACAGGTAAATCATGTTCATGATTTACCTGTTGAATTTAAACCAAAGCACATGCAAAAATAAAAGCAGACAAAACTAAATTGGGGTGAAAACTGAAAATGGAAAAGGAGTGACTATCGTATATAAACAAAACACAAAAATCAGAATAAGCCCATAAAAAAGAAATATAATGACTCAAATATCCGTCTAAAATACGCTTAAAGGCACCCTCCCCCC
>NC_051413.1:31413728-31413907 GCF_015228065.2 Penaeus monodon
GCTTTATTCATCTAGTCTCTCCGTGTTTCAGAAGGGACCGTCGAGAGGGACGTTTCGACCCAGGAAGCCGTCCTCGTGCCCTCGGTGCTGACGAGCACTCCGACGCAGGTGGAAGCTGCTGAGGTCCAGGGGCAGGAGAGTCAGAACAGCAGCTACAGGAACATCCAGACCACTCGCTT
>NC_051413.1:31413962-31414160 GCF_015228065.2 Penaeus monodon
CAGGAGGTTAAGAAAGGTAAGAAGGAATGCTGTTTTGGTTCGAGGTTATGAAGGTGGTGGGTTGCAGTGAAAATGTATGAAATAGATGTAAGAAATGGAATTGTGAGATAACAGTAATCAGCTGTTTAAGACGATAATAACAATGATAAGGAATACTATAAAATGAATCATGATCAGGAATAACACAGACATAAAGAT
>NC_051413.1:31414282-31414547 GCF_015228065.2 Penaeus monodon
GCAAACAGATATTAACGCCACTTACTCTTCACTTACTCATAAAGGCCCCTCCTCCTTCCCACAGACACCCTTCTTTTCAACATTCCGTCTTCCACTTCCCCTACAGGAGAATGCGAAGCTCAGGTCATCGACAACCACGAAACTATCGGCATGTTCTATATGACCTCCTTCCGCCACGGTCACTGCGCCAACAGACACCCGATAACTGCGCCTATTCGCCATTGCCTCGGCTACTGCGCTACCAGGACCTATATTGGTGAGTCTC
>NC_051413.1:31414983-31415104 GCF_015228065.2 Penaeus monodon
CCAATCCCTTGCATACGTATAATCCCACTACGAAAATACCCAACATTCCCGACGACAACGCTATTACTATCAGCACCACCCCCATCACCACCATCATTACCTTATCCCCCATTTTATGCAT
>NC_051413.1:31415136-31415631 GCF_015228065.2 Penaeus monodon
TCAGAACGGGAAGCAGGAATCTGGAGTCAAGGCAACCGCTGCAGTAGCTGTCAGGTGGACAAGCTGGAAACCCTCAAAATCCCTCTCGCTTGCGATGACGGCTTCACCTTCGAGAAAGCCTTTGAAAACGTCGTCAGTTGTCGCTGCCAGCCTTGCAAGCCCGTCAAGGAATAGAAGGACGTCTGTTTATTACGTGTAATAATTTCTTCTCATTTCGGTGTTATGTGAGAGACATGTGGCGTTGTATATGTTTGTTTATTCTATATAAAAAAAAAAAAGAACGAAGGAGGTGGGGATATATAAACGTATTTGTAAACTGGGACTAGAATGGTTTATTTACAAAGAGAAGGAGAGAGATTAACAAATAGGTTCCTATGGTTTACGGATCTATGTTCTTTGTTTACTGGAGTTTTGAATAATTTGAGATTGGATTAGTTCATGATTATAAATAATTCCGCTTTCAGCTGTATTTTCATGGCCTTTATTTTGTCATCG
>NC_051413.1:31417133-31417201 GCF_015228065.2 Penaeus monodon
CACAAGAGAAAGCCAACAACAACACGATAAATGTAATAACAATATGTGTTTTGTATACGCTCAGTTAC
>NC_051413.1:31417237-31417417 GCF_015228065.2 Penaeus monodon
TAGTCTTCACGCTTAATCATGAATATCTAATCAATAATCATCATTATCTTTGTTTTGCAATTCAAAGTTATCAGCTGAGCTACGATGACGCAATACATGTGCTTCTTGACGCACATGGCTGACGTAAACAAAGAGGTGGAGAGTTGTGCGATCAATAGATGGCGCTGAATTTCACTTTTT
>NC_051413.1:31418102-31418191 GCF_015228065.2 Penaeus monodon
GAAACGGAGATATTTGAATCCACTAATATTTAGTTCAGTAATATACTTAAACACCAAGTATTTAGAGACATATTTATCTTTCCCTTCTT
>NC_051413.1:31418220-31418385 GCF_015228065.2 Penaeus monodon
CAGCCACGTTCTATATTTCTAATCTTGACCTTAAAAAAAAAACAGTTTTCTTCTGAGCACGTTGGTCCTGTTAAAAAATTTGCTTTTGTGTAAAGCATTAATGACATTCCTCTCTCATGCATCAGTGGCTTTCACACTGACAGCGCATACCAACACAAAGGCAGT
>NC_051413.1:31419228-31419395 GCF_015228065.2 Penaeus monodon
GCCTGACGAGGTCCTCGTGTTTAACTCGAATGAGAAAGCAGTAGTCATAAGTCATTTGCAATTCTGCTTATAATATTTTCCAGTGACTCATTATTACTGGTATTTTCTTCATTTTGCCGTGTTATTGCTTTGTTTATGATATTAACGGTGCTTTATATATGCTGTAA
>NC_051413.1:31419532-31419709 GCF_015228065.2 Penaeus monodon
CAACCCTATAGGTACAGTCGGTGTAAATAAACAGTACTTATTTACACTTATTTTAACCACGCTACAGATTCAACGTATTTCGACTTACTACACTGCGAGTGGAAGCAGAACGTGCAGCCTCTTTGTCATGACAGGATTCGTTTGTTACCAAGATTATCCTGTACAAGCTGTCTTTCT
>NC_051413.1:31419937-31420208 GCF_015228065.2 Penaeus monodon
GGCTTCAGAACTCTCTTTGAAATTCCTACGTGCATATGTATATTCCCTTTTATAAATGAAATATTACCCAAATTACTCGAATACCTGAATATCCTGAACCCAAGCAAGTAATATTAAGTTAATTCCTTACTACGAAAAGCTTAGCTGATATACTGTTATGAAAAGATAGACCAATCGCCGGTCTGTGTACCGTTTATGAATACTTTCGTCAAAAGCATATCGTTTTTCTGATAAAACGAACATTGGGCACATTTCCTTAATCATATATCGG
>NC_051413.1:31420457-31420628 GCF_015228065.2 Penaeus monodon
CTATCCACTTTAAAGCTGCCATCCGGGTTTTCTCTCACCTCGAACGACCTTGACTCTCGTGGTCGACTAGTACATGGCAGCTCCAATAACAGGTTGTTTGTTAATTGGCTATTAAGGTGGAATAACAGTGGAGACAATAAGCTGACATTTTGATTTCTTTGGAAGTTGGGG
>NC_051413.1:31422343-31422512 GCF_015228065.2 Penaeus monodon
GGGGGGAGGGGGGAGTGGGTGGGCCGCGCCAGTAACAATTAGGTCGAAACAAAGACGCATCGCTTAGCGCACGGAGGGTGACGCTCGCCGCCTGTGAAAACTAATTTGGGCATTCGCTTCTCTGACTGGGCACGTCGGCTGTCCACTGCAATTAGGGAGCCTCTGCCAA
>NC_051413.1:31422537-31422612 GCF_015228065.2 Penaeus monodon
CAGAAATGGCCAGTGGCTGAGACAAGTAATGTGGTGGCCAATCTCTTTTTTTTTTTTTTGCCCGTATTTACCCGA
>NC_051413.1:31422857-31422985 GCF_015228065.2 Penaeus monodon
TAATGAATTATATGTCGTGCTATATCTTATTCGTCATACTGAGCAAACACACGATACCCTCGTAGAATGATATGTAAGTACAACGCTCGTCCACGTGTCAAACAACAGCCCTTGACAAAGATGGCAAT
>NC_051413.1:31423243-31423343 GCF_015228065.2 Penaeus monodon
AAGCTTAATGAAATGGAAAAGGAACAGCTGATAAATTTGAAGAAAGAATTGAGAGAAAAGGAAGTAAACAAAAAAAGATAATAAATCCCATATAATGTAC
>NC_051413.1:31423381-31423691 GCF_015228065.2 Penaeus monodon
AAAGAACATAGCGAATCGGAAAGGCTAAAAAAAAAGAAGAAAAAAAATCACAGAAGTTTAATTCATACTTAACTATCGAAGAACAGAATATACTCACTTGTTCAAGGAAGGACCTAAATGTTATAAATAAAATGTTATAAATGTTATAGAGGTAATAACATAACCGGTCGTATATTTTAAAATCAGTGCAGCTGAATAGTGAAAAAGATAGTCTATATTTTAACTCCTGGAAAATATGAAAACAGTACAAAACGCGTTAATAAGAGAATTATGTTAATATAATATGTTTCGCTACATAACGAATGTTAAT
>NC_051413.1:31423875-31424528 GCF_015228065.2 Penaeus monodon
TCATAAACACGCGCGCGCTCGTACAACAAATGTAAATAACTGACAATTTGAATAAGTGGGTGATAAAGGATGCAAGTCACACTTCATTACCGATTTTTTCCCCAAAAGCAGAGTAAGACCATTTTCTTAAAATTGAGAGAAAGAGCAAGATTCATTTTCCTTTTTCCTGAAAAAAAGAAAACGGCAAAATAACACGAAAACGAAGGCCAGTATCACATCTCAGGAGAGAATAATATATTCACTGACTTTTAAATGAGCCTCAAACGCTTCTATCTCTAATCCCAAAACAATTCTTGAATAAACAAACAGACATATTCTCTACGCGTTTCCCAGAGAACAACAAAATACTTAAGTCCACCCTGAACATTTTTTTTTATTTTACATTTTTTTTGCGAAGAAATTTGGAGGGGTAACTCAAGAAGGTTGTTCTCTGTGCAAGAATGTCTGGCATCTTACCTGTAATTTGAATTTCACAGGTGAGGCTGACTGATCTGTCCAACACAGAGAGAGATTTTTTTTTTAAAACAGCTGACAAGTCCGTGTGGGTGTAGGTGTATGCAATTAGGTTTGTTGCATCATGTTGCTAACGATGGAATTTTGTCTGACTGTCTTTGGTGTTTGTGTAAAGTAAGGGTTGGGGGAAAAATCGACAG
>NC_051413.1:31424930-31425029 GCF_015228065.2 Penaeus monodon
TAATAGTATTAGTGTTAGTAACGTCATATAAAAATGCAATACGAATTCCCAAAATTATTAAACTAAACAGAGCTTTGATAAAGGCAATAATTTATATAC
>NC_051413.1:31425197-31425337 GCF_015228065.2 Penaeus monodon
TACGCGTACTTATTCTCGTGTTCCTTTCAAGTCCGAGCTTTCAAGTAGCAGTTTAGCGTTTGTTTTTTGTTTTGAGTTCACCGATAAACAAGTCGACGTAAACACGACGTGTGTCACTACAGCGAAAGGGAACAGCTGCT
>NC_051413.1:31426013-31426387 GCF_015228065.2 Penaeus monodon
ACATTGGACAAGTTGGACATTCGTTCACATCTAGAACACTCTAAGCCTGACGATTCTCACTCAAGGCAGGGCTAGTTTTTGTTCGTTTAAAGAATTGGGTTTGTTTAATCATCGCCTGAAAACTGGTAGCATTTTTTTTTTTTAATAATTAATATTCATCAACTGTTTTTTTTTTGTATAAGGAATGACGTAATTAATCTTAGGAATTATCGTGTATTTGCATCAGAAGCTGGCTATCCATTCCCGATAAAATTAACTATTCATATCAAGGTAAACTAATAGAATGTAATTAATGAAACTTCTCTTTATATTATCAGATATTCTCATCTTACTTTCATTTCGGTTCGATCGTTGAGCGCAGGTAAATACTCATT
>NC_051413.1:31426446-31426603 GCF_015228065.2 Penaeus monodon
CATATAGATCTTAATAATCGATGTATCGAAGACACATTTTCTTATGGCGAAGTAGGACACATAAAAAAATGAGAATATGTTTCGACGCCGAATAAAATCACCGTTTTTGACATTAGAATACTTTTTCTTTTACATTTGGAAGGAACAAAATTACAGG
>NC_051413.1:31426853-31427355 GCF_015228065.2 Penaeus monodon
TCTCACAATTAACTTTCCTCGTTGCTTTTCTCTGCACACGAAACCAGTCTAAGAAAACAGCATCATTTTGAATTCAGTTTATATACATTTAAAGTTTAGTGTCGAGTAATCTCACGGCTGGAGCGCCTTCGAGAATTTACGATTGGCCAAGTGTGGTTGTCTTGTGTTTCTTTCTCCAATTTATCCTTTGTTTGCCTAGTTTCATAATGGAGAGCGTGTTCCTTTCGACTTCGGATGGGGATCTACGATACTTTTTTACTTTTCTGAATATCGGTTTTATCGTGACGAGTTGTTTTTACCGATGGGTTTCGTGTACGTTCCCTTCCGGCTGAGTTGGGATTTTTTGGATATAAAAGGATTTTTTGGATTTGGGATATGCATTTTGGATTCTGTAAAAGGACTTTTGGGTCACAGGTGTGAGTGAATATCTATGATTTATTTTATGTCTTCTGTAATTTGCAATGCGTGATATTCTTTCTTAAATTGGAAACTTGCTCGTATG
>NC_051413.1:31427480-31427931 GCF_015228065.2 Penaeus monodon
ATACCGCATAATGCAAATATTTTTCTCATGCCTTTGTACACAATCGACTATGTCTGGTATTTTCTTTTCTGAAAACGATCACGTGAAAGTGACATGCCGCGCCAGATGATCACCGGAGGCTCATCAGTCCCATTAATTAAAAGAAACAAACCTCTGATAAATCAAGAGAGGAATGACTTCCATCATTTGCATGTCATTAAGACGTTGTAAGCTTATGAAAATCTGACTCGCTTGTCGCAACACTCGCGAACACAAATTAATTAGCGAGTGCGTTGGAAATTGGCACACAACACGGGTATTGGCAGATATAACTATCTAGACGTTCCTTGACACATGCGCACCAACTGTAGCTATCGGGGAATATGGACCTTGACAGGAGCTTCATTATTAGCATCAAAGTACTGGATAAAAGAATGGGCGACAGGAGGAAGGTTTTTAGAAGTTTTATATT
>NC_051413.1:31435385-31435740 GCF_015228065.2 Penaeus monodon
TCAATCTCATGGACAATTTTCAGTCAATAAAATCGCAGAAATTATAGAGAACACATCAGTAATGTTACAGCTGATAATTTTATGAGACGCCTGCATATTTCATCATCAAAGATACAATCACCTTTTCCAGATTCAAATGTTTACGAGGAACCTTAAAAAAAATATTCGTAATACGCAAGAAACAATAGCTAATGATAATGTGATTTTATTACTACGAAAGCCTTCATAATCGGAATTATAAACATTTTAAAAGATCTAAAAGGAAAATATTAGATTTCGTTTTCTTACAGATCAAATAAGATATGTTAATTTTGTAGGCGGACAGTTCAGTTTATATAAGATTTAAAGAGAAAGC
>NC_051413.1:31435778-31435878 GCF_015228065.2 Penaeus monodon
AGTGTCCTCTCCTTTTGTTCTCGAGAACACTGGCCTTATATATTTGTTCACAAATATTTACATATACTGTGCATTAACTGCTTTCTTAACACCCTCCCCC
>NC_051413.1:31436347-31436763 GCF_015228065.2 Penaeus monodon
TGAACAGACATTAGCCTTCCAGATACAGTTAGTCATTACTATCAAAACCCATTAATTGGAATTAGATTTAAAAAAATCTATATTTGTTACAGATTTACAATTTAACAATATATGTGATAAGTGAAGTTAGAAATACAGAAATACAGACGTGACTTTATATGCGTGTGTCTTTCTGTGTTGATTCAGTTATAAATGTCAATAATATATCTAGTATTTTCCAATAACGAAAATAACACAGGCCAAAGTAAGAAGTATATAATCAGACAAATCAATATCTTTTCAAAATTTATCGATCCTACACGCATGAAGATAACAACAAATCTCACAATTACAACACGATAATCCCATAAGCATATTCCTGTGTTGGCAAAACGATGAAAAACAACAAATACAGTTTGTCTTTTGGCTCACCAGAA
>NC_051413.1:31437219-31437457 GCF_015228065.2 Penaeus monodon
ATCGTCCTTCAGTAAACTCAGTAAACCTCCATTTCCTCTTTCTTTTGAATGACTGTATATCCGAATCCAGCAGTCCCCCCCCCCCTCCCCCGCCTCAACTACATGTTAACAGATATTACACTCCAGATCGTAAACTGTTTGAGAGCCTTGTTTGACAGTAAAGCCTCCTTTCCTTACTTTATATTTTGAGTCGATTTTCATTTATTGTTTGTTTGACATTACTTCGGCTGAGAGAGTT
>NC_051413.1:31437587-31437738 GCF_015228065.2 Penaeus monodon
GGGGGGTAAGGTGGGGGAGGGGGGTGACAAACCGGAGCTTCTGTTTTTTTTTTTTTATTACTCCCGTATCTATATATATATTTTTTTTTGTCACAACGGGAAAGAAAAAAAAAACATATATCAGATTCAAACACGACCTATCAATATAGTC
>NC_051413.1:31437843-31438031 GCF_015228065.2 Penaeus monodon
ATGCACACTTTGGCTCCGTTCCAACAAGCGTTTCGCGTATGCTAATTAAGCGAATGGAAGACAAGGCACATAAAATCCAAAAGGCACCCATAAAAGTTCGTTAGCTATGATTTAGCATTTTGACTCAGATCACACCACGAGCTGGTTGCGAAAACATCTTCATTTGATTCAGCTGTCAAAAAGTGAGA
>NC_051413.1:31438881-31438949 GCF_015228065.2 Penaeus monodon
TAACAGGTGACTGATATATGTCATGGACGGTATGTACGTCTATACTGTTTATTTTTGAATATAAACTA
>NC_051413.1:31438999-31439134 GCF_015228065.2 Penaeus monodon
ACACGTTGAGCTCACAAATAAGAAAATAACTTCAATTTTCACTTTTTTAAAGAAGAATAAATACCTCTATTATTATTATTAATTTTTAGAGAGTACATTGTCATGCAAACACACACGCATATACACTATCTCCCT
>NC_051413.1:31439261-31439463 GCF_015228065.2 Penaeus monodon
ACATGTTTTGGTCTAGTGCATTTCGTAAATTGGCTGTCGATAATATGAGCGACTTACTATTCCAATGGAGGCTTTAATGGTTTTCTTAAAAAAAAAAAACTAACTGGAAGATTCATAAGCACCAGACACGTTGCTAATAATGATAAAACTTATTGTTCTCTCTGTATTTGTAAGAGCACGTTGCTTTGGAAATGGGTTGAAA
>NC_051413.1:31440426-31440609 GCF_015228065.2 Penaeus monodon
GAATAAGAGAGAATTAATGCATCCGGGTCTTGCTTTCACCAATTTACAAGCGTTTTATCATTTTAAGTTTATTTTGCCGCTCTTTGCAACAAAACTCGCAATAATAACTTGTACTGTTTCGAAACTGTTTGTTGAAAATTACCTAAAGTGTAGAGATAGTTATGTGTTCAAACATGTGACGTA
>NC_051413.1:31440674-31441024 GCF_015228065.2 Penaeus monodon
CATTTCTATATAATTCATAAAAAAAACAATACAATTTATTTACCTTCCTAAATGAAAAGGGATCTGCTGTAGTGTTTCTATGATGATAAACAAGAAAAATATAAACTAGTCGTTACCTTGTTATCGCAAATACAACATAAATTACATTATCTCTTAACAAATATTTATCGTGTTATTAAATTGACAAATGATAATGATCGTACTTCTTGCCTGTTGATTACCTGTGCATGATGACCGAACAGGCGCTAATTAACTTTATTGGTGATAAAAAAAATCCGCGCAGAGATGTCGTAAAAATTATCAAAAGGTTTTAATTGATTTATCATTTCTTTGTTGAGGTTTAATTTGCG
>NC_051413.1:31441354-31441622 GCF_015228065.2 Penaeus monodon
TCATTTTTTTATTCTCACTTTTATCATTATCATGCTTCTTCCAAATGAAAAAGTGGATCTGGTATTAAATTACAGAATTAAATTTTTTTTTGTCTTCATTTACACCTCATAATACTAGAGGTTAAATGCAGTACGTTTTAGATTATCATTGTTAAAATCGACCTTTATTATTTATTGTATTATCTTAGTTATTCGTCAAGATGTGGGTAACAAACACACAATCTTTATTTTCATCTTTTTAATATAAACGATAAACCTTTTTCTTCTC
>NC_051413.1:31441743-31442082 GCF_015228065.2 Penaeus monodon
ACCGTAAGATAATGTACAAAAAGATCTACAAATATTTCTAATTTTTCCTTATCAATAATAACAACACGATATTACAACAACAACACACAATAGAAAGTATAATATTGCAAACCTAACACAGAAACAACACAACCGACAATGAAATGTAGATATTGCAAACCTAAACACACACACACTTAAAAAAAAACTTGCACGATCGTAAATCATCTCCCGCCAATGATACAGTCCTGTTTGTCATATTGCGGTGTGTCAACCGTATTTTTATAGCGGCGATGATTGTGGGTTTCGAATCCCTTAAAGAAATGGTTGCGTGAGACTCGAATGCTCTGTGGTCGATGC
>NC_051413.1:31442959-31443307 GCF_015228065.2 Penaeus monodon
GGTTTAGAACATCTCGAATCGTCAGTATTCAAAGATCGAATCATTGAGATATAATCTGTTATTATTTACAAAATTCAAAAAGGATTACACATATTCTGCTACACGAATGTTCTTGGAAAAAAAAAAGTTCAGAAAGATCAAAGAACATCAATTCAGCTGAAATGATGATGCCATTAAATATATCTTAAGGGACAAGACCTTAATTCGACCCGGCTTTAAAACGAATCCCGTTCGGATCAACTCGGATCACTATAAACAAGCAGAGATAAAGGTGCTTCGTTTTCTTTCTTAGTCACTGATTAGAAGGAAAACGAGATATCGCAATTAACGCGCAGGGTTTGTGGAGCG
>NC_051413.1:31443350-31443793 GCF_015228065.2 Penaeus monodon
TGATATTTATTGTTCATTTACCTCTTTGTTTATATTTATACACACGCAATCATCTTAGCTTGCAATAATTATTAAAACTGCAATAATGTACTGGAAATCTTGGCCTGTTGCCTTGACAATAATTCAGTAATCATGAAACTATTAATATTTTAAAAAGTTCCTTCACCTCGACTTGAAGTTTAAAGTTTAAACTCGACTCTTGCATCCATCTCATTTTTTAAAAAAACTCTTTGTAAGCTGTCTTTGACTCTTTATTAAAGTGTTTAAAATCAGGAAAAGAAAAATCATCTCTTTATTTTTAAGATATTTGCCTTTGCTTAGTCTGATTGTGATTCACGAATCCTTTTGCTATTTAATGAATGCCTTTTATTTTGCTTTGGCTTCTACTTGTTAACGAAACAAATTATAATATTCTAATTATCTGTGGACATCTCTGATGGTAA
>NC_051413.1:31445648-31445924 GCF_015228065.2 Penaeus monodon
AAAGCCAGAAAGAAAGATATTTACAAAAAAGAAAATCGAAAAAAAGAGATCCAGAAAAAAATATAAATAACGAAAGAAAGAGACAAAAAAAAAAAAGGAGATAGGAAGAAACAGAAATAAACCAGAAACGAAATAAATACACAAAGTACCCACTTCTACACCCACACGGAAAATACACGCGGCCGTTGTTGCATGGAAATCCTTTTATATCATTAAACAGGTCACTCTCATGAATTAAACAAATCTTAGAACGTGTATGCAAATCTCAAGAATCTA
>NC_051413.1:31446032-31446097 GCF_015228065.2 Penaeus monodon
AAAAAAAAAAAACAGAAAGAATTCTTTCGATGTGAATCACAACATTCTTTGGCTTGGGTGATCTT
>NC_051413.1:31446300-31446537 GCF_015228065.2 Penaeus monodon
ACAAGCGAACCCGAGCGATCTGTTAAGTTTATCGAGGCGAATCGCGTGTACCCCGGACGCAAAGAATAATGGCACAGACTAAGGCGGGGGAGGCTGATTAACAAGGCACTCCGGGTTAACATGGCATTACCTGACTCTCGCATGGCACTCGCTGGCACTCTCTTGCTTCGGTCACTGGCTTCTCCTCTCTCCTTCCCTCCCCCGCTCTCTGTTTTCTCGAGAATTTATGCTATGATG
>NC_051413.1:31446960-31447084 GCF_015228065.2 Penaeus monodon
TTTCTACCTGTTATTCTTCCCAAACAATTTTTTTCTCTCCTTCGATAGTACGAGTCAGCATCATTTGACAGCAACAAGAAACCCGAATCTTACGTCTTTTGAGGTACATGTTCAGCACTTGTAC
>NC_051413.1:31447365-31447539 GCF_015228065.2 Penaeus monodon
AACTCATCTCTCTTCATTTTGCAAAAGCTCAAAATTCCTTCACGCATTTCTTGATTCGAAAAGAGTGAATCCGCACAACCCAAAACTCCCGAGGAATTCCAACGCGAGAAAAAGAAACAGGAAAAAATAAGACTAATTCCTTGTCATTCGATCGCCAAGGAAAATTGCTCCAGG
>NC_051413.1:31448074-31448292 GCF_015228065.2 Penaeus monodon
CTTTCTCATTACTGGAAATTATATTAGTCTGAATGTTTGCAATTAATAGATTTGATCTCACAATATAACTCGTATCTTGCTTAATTCATTTTTGAAGTACAGTAATTGACACGTATATCATTTAAACTTCTGACAGACCGATCGACACCTCCTCATATCCACCTAAATGCAATACAGTGTAACAAATAAAACTATATTGCCCCTTCTCTCTCTCTCTC
>NC_051413.1:31448365-31448693 GCF_015228065.2 Penaeus monodon
TCAACAACGAGTTTCACTAATGCATGGCGACCACTTTCTCTTGCATGATTCTTACTTCGGTCTCTGCATGATGGTTATTGCGGACTTGATGATTATTGTCCGCGCACCTGATGCGAGCTACCGTGTGTCTGAGAGAATCATGCACATGACAATGAACTTTGGGGTGAGAGCAATATATTTCATTATTTCCAGAACCTTGGAAGTTGTTTTTAGATTAGTTAAAAAAAAATAAAGTTTGGGTACTCTTTTATGCATAGATGTATAGTGCACGGGTATACATAAAATATATAATGGATAATGCACATGTTGATGAATCAATATACATACC
>NC_051413.1:31448846-31448923 GCF_015228065.2 Penaeus monodon
ATAAACAAATAACATAATAACAATAATATACATACATAACCAACTACATAACACATATAATAACACACAACAATAAC
>NC_051413.1:31448948-31449096 GCF_015228065.2 Penaeus monodon
GAAATGGCATACTCATTATAATATATATATACAGGCAATATATACTGAATATCATATTACAAATACAGGATGCGAATACATTATCTACACATACATAAACACACACGTCAACAACATCACACTATTGAAGAACCACACAACATACCTT
>NC_051413.1:31449682-31450091 GCF_015228065.2 Penaeus monodon
ATTATTCTGAAGAGATGTTCCAAATAGCCATGTTTAGGTATATTTCCAACGCATAATGTATAATAAAAAATTGCGGTTCTTACTACAGTCATCTATAACCTTATTCATAAATCTCCAAAAACGGATTTAATAGTCTATAAAACACTCCGGATCGCAGAAATTGCACTGAACATCGAACATTGCACCGCATTGCATTGCAACCGAGGACCTTTCACGGCGGGACGTGCGATTTAGTCACTTATTTGCCACCTCGGGTTAATGAACGCTATGGAAAAGCTCTGATGCAAATGTCCCTAAGATCATTTAACAATATTACGTCACGAAACGAGGGTTAATACATGTCCGATCAATGAAATCCGGTGATTTAAGTCCTCAGAGTTTACAGAAGTGGTAAATTGGTAAGAGAGTT
>NC_051413.1:31450386-31450543 GCF_015228065.2 Penaeus monodon
CAAGGTACTATCAATATGTCTTCCATGACAAATCATCAGTTGATATAATTTTTAACATACATATGAGGCGTTTCAGAAGAGAACAGAAAAAAATGAAGAAAATTTGAACAACAACCGATTATGTAAGAAGTAAACTTATGAAGAAAATGGGTAAATG
>NC_051413.1:31450988-31451386 GCF_015228065.2 Penaeus monodon
CATGCAAATCACGGGTAAAAATATTTAAATTTCTTAAAGACTGTTTATTGACACTTTTTAGTTTAAAAATATATTTTTATATTTTGATTAGTCGCCGAATTGGAATGTTGAAAAGGTGTAGTGATAAAATACCGAAAAAAAACCTGTTTTTGAATGTTAATGAATAAAAAATGCAATAAAAATTTAAATTTGACTTAAAAATTCTTCAGATGTTTTATTAAATCTTTGTGGTTGAAAAACTTACATGAGATTGTTTATGTAAATTTTGAAATTCTAAAAAACTATTTTCAATATACTTTTTTTTTGTTTCTAGTGGCGATTCCAGTAATTTTAACTAATATCATAATATTTATAAATGATATTACTCTTAACTTTAATAATTAACAATCATCACCAAA
>NC_051413.1:31451413-31451592 GCF_015228065.2 Penaeus monodon
ACACGTTTATTTTTTCTTGTTTTTGGCCGCCATTTTTTTTTTTTTCGTTTTCTTATCTCAGGTCTGTGGCTGCGATTTTCAGCTTTAAGGACTTTGGCTATAAGAATCATTATACAATGCTTTCGTTTTCGGAGTTGTGGTCTGAATCCTTATACAGGCAGAAGCAAGATGAATACATG
>NC_051413.1:31452456-31452588 GCF_015228065.2 Penaeus monodon
TTTTTCCCCCAAAAGAAAAAAGGGCCCAAAAAAATTTGAAAAAAAAAGGAATGAAAAGGGGGAAATCCCAAACTTTCCTTCCCAAACCCATTATCAAAAAGAAAAAAGGGGGGAAAAAAAAACCCAAAAAAG
>NC_051413.1:31452651-31452754 GCF_015228065.2 Penaeus monodon
GGGGTTTGTGTGTTGTTGGGAATTTCCCACTTGCCCTCGCTTTAATAAATGGGGATCAAGGGGACCGGGGTAAAAAACCTGGGAAAAAATTTTTTTTGGGGGG
>NC_051413.1:31452866-31452948 GCF_015228065.2 Penaeus monodon
GATTTTTATTTAAGTAAAATTAGTAAATTATTCAATTAAAAAAACCCAAGGGGGAAAAAATTTAAAAAATTTTTAAAAAAAT
>NC_051413.1:31453472-31453599 GCF_015228065.2 Penaeus monodon
GGGCGGCATCTCAAGGAACCGAACGCTGTTGCCGAAAATTCTTTACGTGCGCGCGAGAGAGACAGTTACCTTTCAACAAGTAAATAGCACAGTTAGATTAATGGTCGCAGTTTGCCATAGCGAGTTG
>NC_051413.1:31453945-31454160 GCF_015228065.2 Penaeus monodon
GTCTGTAAGCGTGTCCTTATTATAATTAAAATAACTCTTTAAACCTCATTTCTTCTTTTTTTCATAAATGTAATCGGCTTTCTGTTCCTCTCTCTGTTTCTTGGCTATTTTTTCTCTCTCTTCTTCATCCTCAGTCTCTCTGTTATCTTTTATCTCCTTGCTCATTTCTCTTCTCTTCCGCCATCTATGACTCCTCCCTATGTGGTAAGAGGGTG
>NC_051413.1:31454320-31455365 GCF_015228065.2 Penaeus monodon
TAATTCTCTTTAACCCTCCCCTCCTCTCCCCCTCTCTCTCTCTCTCTTCTCCATTCTTTTCTCTTCTTTCTTCTCTCCCTCTCTTTTTTCTCTCAGCTCCTTTTTCTCCTTTTTCTTTTCCATTTCACTAGTTTTTCCCTTTCCTTTGTCCTCTCTTCTTCTTTTATCCATTCTTCATTCGCATCCTTCCAACCTTCTTCTCTTTCTTCTCCTGTTATTCTTTCCCCTTCCTCCCTTCCTTCATCTTATTCTTTAGTTCTTTAATTCACTTCCTTTTCTCTCTTTCTCTTATGGTTTCCCACTTTCTGTGCCTCATCTCCTCCCTTTTTCCTCCTTCTCCTCCTCCCTTTCCCATCTTCTCTTCCCTCACCTTTCTCCCTTTCTCTTCCTCCTCCTCTCTCCCGCTATCCTTTTCTCTCCTTCCTCCTTCTCTTCTTTCATCCTTCTCTCCCTCGTTCCATCTCCTTCACTTTCCCATTTCTTCTCTCCTCTCCTATACCTCTTTCTTTGTCTCCTCTATCCCCTTTCTCTCCCTCAACCTTTCTCTTCCTCCTCCTCTATTTCCCCTTTATCTTTCTCCCCTTCCCTCATTCTCTCTCTTACCCTTCCTCTCCTCTCTCGCTTCTCCCTCCTCTCCTCCCTCCCCATTTATCTCTTGCCCCCTTTCCCTCTTCCCCTTTCTCTCCCTCCTCCTTTTCTTTTCCCCTCCCTCATTTCCCCCCCCCCTTCCTTCCCCCCCCTCCCCTCACTTCTCCTCCCTCCTCCCCTTCCTTCCCCTCCTCCCCCCCTCCCTCCTCCCCTTCCTTCCCCTCTCCTCCTTCTCCCCCTCCCCTTCCTCCCCTCCCTCCTCCCCTCTCCCTTCCCCTCTCCTCCCTCCCTAAGCCTCTCGCACCTGATCCTCTCCAGCTGTAACAGAGCGTGTGACAAAGACAGGGTGAGACGAACGGCCACAAGACAGAAATATAGTCGCTCTCTCCTTTCGCCGGTTGTGGCGGAGGGGGGAGGGGGGTGTCTTTAATTGTATGGGCGTGTGGGCGGCTCCGTC
>NC_051413.1:31456342-31456490 GCF_015228065.2 Penaeus monodon
GCAACGTGCAGAAAGACAGAACAACGCCGCTTGGCTTTTAAACAACTTATTTAAAAATGAGTAATTCGCAGCGACCTCTGAAATTACTGCCCACGACACGAACCACAATGACTTTACGACTTACTGGCCTGACTCCCTTGTTAGATAC
>NC_051413.1:31457177-31457303 GCF_015228065.2 Penaeus monodon
CGAAAGAAAATGTCTCAAAACCATGAAAAAGAGAGAGAGAGAGAAAGAAAAAAAAATCGACAAATTAACAAAATTAACACTTTTTTTACACCACTGGGATAACAAGCCCCTGGTTTTCCAAAAAGA
>NC_051413.1:31457403-31457475 GCF_015228065.2 Penaeus monodon
CTTTTTCTTATTGTTGGTTTTCTTTCCACGTTTTCTTAATAAAACAAATACAAAGAGGTATTAATTTGAATA
>NC_051413.1:31457632-31457916 GCF_015228065.2 Penaeus monodon
GGAAGCAAAAGCTGTTCTTATGTTATAATAAAATTTATTTAATATTTTCCCGTCTTCTCTTTCGTGTTCTTTGTTCATTGTTCATGCGCGGCAACATTTATCAGCTGAACAGCCGGTCACGTACTCTGTTATTGATGCTGAACACTGTGTTTGTTCTTCTCTGACTGAAGATCAGTTTTCATTCATTTCTTTTTGTAGACTTTTTTCTATATTAAAAAAAAATATATATAGGTCTGGGCTTATCATTTCGATCCCTTCGGATATTCAAATTAAGTGAAGATCAG
>NC_051413.1:31458053-31458318 GCF_015228065.2 Penaeus monodon
ATGGGTTTCAGGTCGTGAAGATCAATTTTCATTCATCTTTTTTGTGTAGACTTTTATATATATTTTCATATGGGTTTGGTCTTATCATTCTGATCCCTTCACTGTTCGAATCAAGTGTGAATATCAATTTGCATTGTCTTCTCTTGTATAAACTTTTATATATGTTTTTATATTTGTATATGGGTCTAGCCTTATCATTTCGATCCCTTCAATATTCAAATCAAGTCGTGAAGATCAATTTTCATACATCTTTCTTATATAAACT
>NC_051413.1:31458394-31458717 GCF_015228065.2 Penaeus monodon
GTGTCTAGTCTTATCATTTCGATCCCTCCAATACTCTAATCGCGTCGTGGTGTATTAGAAAGTTTATATCTATTTTCTTAATGCAGATTCGCTGTTCATTCCTCCTCCTTTCGCGTCGGTCTACGATTTGAGATCATTTTCTTGCGAAGTAGAATGCAAAATGCAATCTCAATATGCAACATCTATCGGTCTGGCTTTAGCGTTGGTCGTCATTTTATCTCTTCGATTCTTTCACTTCCGTATATGCGTTTTGTGTTTTGAATTCGTTGCAGAGGGAAATGTGAAACTTGTGTTGGTTGGTGTTATTCGTGTTTAGCGCTAAG
>NC_051413.1:31458919-31459073 GCF_015228065.2 Penaeus monodon
CCGTACATAAATTTTTCTCATATTCACTACATAAATTATCATATCCATGCGAATATCAATGACTGCGTAAGACATATCAAAACAAATTAAGAAAATTTAGGTCCATCAGAGGACGATAACCTGCACTTAAAGCTAAGCTATTAAAAATAACCTC
>NC_051413.1:31459271-31459439 GCF_015228065.2 Penaeus monodon
TACTTATTGTCGTTGATTATTGCTTTGCACCACCAGCCCACTTGACAACATAAAATACAGTTATTTTTCTAATAATCAAACAAACAAAAAAATGAAACTTAAAACTAATGCACATTAATACTAGACAAACTCATAGGTAATTTGCCTGTTATGCACCAAAGCAACATT
>NC_051413.1:31459517-31459655 GCF_015228065.2 Penaeus monodon
TCTTTTAACATTTCAGTTAAAGCTTTAAACTAACTAGTTCTTTTAGCCTAACGTTAAGTAAAATTTGGTCTTTTCTTTTGTTCAGGCAGATGTGGTTATTTGCTGTGTCGTAAACTATTAAAAAGAGTTTATTGTGAA
>NC_051413.1:31460086-31460161 GCF_015228065.2 Penaeus monodon
TCCTAGTTTAACAGATTTTCCCATTTCTCTCTATTTATCTAACAATTTTCCTTTCTCTTTCGGCATTTACATAAC
>NC_051413.1:31463975-31464150 GCF_015228065.2 Penaeus monodon
GTTTTCTTACTGTACTCTGGAAACACCATTTGTCACACATTAATATTTTCATCTTCATTCTCATATAAGATCAATATTTACTAATTCATATCACTGTTCAATAGATTTCTAAATATCAAGTTAAACATAAGAAACAATACAAATAATAATAACAAAGGTGATAAGGACTCCTCCG
>NC_051413.1:31464735-31465031 GCF_015228065.2 Penaeus monodon
AGAATGCTTGCATGAGACGCCCTTCCCCTCACATCTAAATAACAAATGTGTGAAAGGCTTGTTCTATCGCCGAGGGACCCTTGATGTAAATTCTCTGTGGGCGTGTGGGCGTTTGTTGATATTATTGACAAGGATTTGGTGACGTCAGAGGTTCCTGCGTTCGATTAGCTTGTCGAGATCCCGGACGAAACCCAAGTCGTTGCCGAGGCGAGAGTGTTTAGAGAAGTTAGTGTTATTTTTTTAATGATATGATTTTGTAAGTTCCGAGATTGTGTTTATTTTCTGTATCTTCAAGT
>NC_051413.1:31465179-31465717 GCF_015228065.2 Penaeus monodon
AGATTTTCCTTCTATATATACATATAATTTTTTTCGGTATAGATTGTATTTATCTATTTTCTTGCCTGCTCAATTCGCTTGCCTGTCTATCGTTCCCTGCCACTAACACATAATATCACGTCATCATATGCTTTAATGTACAAACATATTTTCAAACAAACATTCATTAATTGCTCTACTCTTATAATGCAAAACACACGCACAAATACAAAAAAAAACCCCTTTTTGTCTTGTTCTTGTTATTATCATAATTTTTTAAAACCTCTTTGCATGCATTTGTTGACAATCCATTGCAAACATCTGTACACGTGTTATCATCAACGGACTTATTTTTGTGATGACACGGCTCTTGTGACATCACCTCGGAGTCTAAACGATGTGAAGTCAGACAAGGATGTTGGGTTAGCGGCGAGCGGACTCATGCTGATGTCAAGGCAGTGTCAGCGCTCAATACGTATGGCACAGCTTCAGCGTAGCATGAGGGGAAAATATTTTTTTGGTTGCGTATCCTGGTTGGAGGGAATAAAGGGGGAGAATG
>NC_051413.1:31466087-31466378 GCF_015228065.2 Penaeus monodon
TACGTTCATAACCACGCCATTCATAAACACAATAATGCCTAACACATAAATCAAATGAAGATAGCCATGAATACGCTAATCGCATTCAGTAAACGTTTCCAAGAAGTGTTGACGACAAACGTTTGTTTACACATAACATGGCGTTGAAGAGCACTTGAACATCTACCAAGAGCAAATAACAATATTGCGAAGTGTACGTTAGTAATGTAAGTTGCATTTTGTGACAGTAGCAGCATTATTGCACTAACATGGTATTCTTTTATTATAGATTTCTTTTTTACGAAAATAAAA
>NC_051413.1:31468250-31468344 GCF_015228065.2 Penaeus monodon
AAGAGGAAGAAAAAGAAGATGAATACCCATGCTTCTTTGATACCTATTACGTAAGCTTCAAGATTTTTCCCCAGACCACTTCGAGGAAATGTTG
>NC_051413.1:31469434-31469568 GCF_015228065.2 Penaeus monodon
AATGGAGTGGAAGAGAATTAGAAGGAAACTGATGACGGAAGCGATATTATACAAAGCGTAAGTTCACGTCGACGAGCATGACACATGAGAACATTTTATGCAAATTCGTGTGACATTTATGCTGACATTTAGCG
>NC_051413.1:31470576-31470679 GCF_015228065.2 Penaeus monodon
AACGGGAAGAGAAAGACGAATAGAAAAACGTGATACAACGAGAAACTAGACAGAATTTAATATAATTTCGTTCCAGAATAATCAAAAGACAGATATTGATAAC
>NC_051413.1:31471101-31471292 GCF_015228065.2 Penaeus monodon
TAAACGCCAACTAATATCAATCCACGCATTTTACGAGCCTCGTATATCTGCCAGAATTAATAATACAGTGATGATAAAAAATGTAAGTATGTATATAGATGACAAGAAAGCATCGGAAGAATGAAAGGTAAAATATAGCGATAGATATAGTACGGTGTCAAAATCTATAGATAAAACGGACACAAAAAATT
>NC_051413.1:31471429-31471606 GCF_015228065.2 Penaeus monodon
AATAAACATTTTCTTCTCCATTAGATCGGGTGTTGCATAATATAAAACGAACAACGAGCCTAAAACGTGTAACTAGATGAAATTATTGAGGCAAAGGGCTTGACTTGTGCAAAATTGAACAAAGGAAAACAAACAAACAGAATCATGCAAGTCACACACATGCGTATAATAATTTAG
>NC_051413.1:31471625-31472244 GCF_015228065.2 Penaeus monodon
ATGTTGATAGGGTTTTACAAGTTCATAAAGTCGCCCTCTATAAAATAAATTAAAAGTTACTATTAAAAAGAGACGTAACATCCTGGTAATTACAAATAAACAAATGCATAAAGATTAGTAAACTCTGCAGACTGGTAATTACATTAACATGTAATATGATTAACGTACTCCGTGCTTAGGGTACATTTAGAACGAATTCCTACCTGCTTAATCTCATCGATTTTTTTTTTCTTTTATTCATTTGAAAGCATTGAAACTTACTTTTCAATGTGCTTAATGAACTGCCTTCGCTATAGAAAGCCGATCAGCTGTGTTTACAATTGGCTCGCATCATGGCGGCGATCAGCTGATTGTTGATCGACCGACCGAGGAGCAATGGCACCTTCGACATTATCACATGATTGGGATATATGCCGAATCACAAGTATTATTTAGTTTGTAGATCCAATCCGAAAGCCTCTGTCACTCACAGAGAACTGGAAGATCGGCAGATTAGGAATTAGGATTAGTCAGCTGTTCTCTCTCGGTTCCAGGTCGACTAATCAGCTCTTGGTACTTGCAAGTCTGGCCGTGTGTCGTGTCGCTTTCACACAGTTGCATGCTGTGTGTTTTGCACAGG
>NC_051413.1:31472653-31472805 GCF_015228065.2 Penaeus monodon
AAAGAGATACACACACTACCTGCCCATACAGGGTAATTCCAGACGAATAAATCATATATAATTCACGAATACGGACAGATATATACAAGATACAAAATTAACAAGAGTACGTAATATATACGTTTTGTGTTATATATTTATGCATATATATG
>NC_051413.1:31472931-31473193 GCF_015228065.2 Penaeus monodon
ACAGAGCAATAAAGAGTGTGGATATGTCACACAGTTACAATACATAGGCGAATGGCTCAGAAGTAAGCCACGAAGATAAGCAAAACCCAGTCTTGTTTTACAGACAAAACTATCAATTAATATTCGGAGATATCATTCACGGTTGCCAACTAGCGCGTGTGATGTCCAGCTTTCGGGACCTTTGACATGGGTCGATCGTCTCCAGGTTGGGTCAGGTCATCACTGCCCTGCAGAGATTTAATCAGTAGCTAGGCTGCTTCGT
>NC_051413.1:31473867-31474215 GCF_015228065.2 Penaeus monodon
AAAGGAAAGGCGGACACATTTACACCCGAAAAATACAGGACGTAGCAATCTAATTAGTCACGTGTGATAAAACGGCAGAATCGCAGCGGTATCGAACTTGAGTGTCTCCGGAGATAACACCAGGTCATCTGAGCAGCAGCAGCAACTTTGATTCCTCAGTCGAGTCTCTGCGTCTGTGCACTGAGGCGGAAGGGCGTGGGGGGGTCTAGTTCCTGAAGCCTTCTTATGAATGGAATCGCGGCTGTGGTCTATACGTGGTTCTCCAGCTTCGTCGGTCAGTTTGCAAGAGGTTTTAAAAGGCGTCACCGAACCACTAAGACGTTTCTGCGATCTGTTTCTACGGTTATC
>NC_051413.1:31474262-31474402 GCF_015228065.2 Penaeus monodon
CGATCAGTTGATCTTTTTTTCCGAACTCCTGGTGGTATTTTTTGTTATTTTCGATTTCCTTCTTTCTCGGTCTAAATATTCCTCTTTTTCTAACACTGATTGCTTTCTTCCTCACTTCTAGTTCCTTCTGTTTTCAGTGT
>NC_051413.1:31474711-31475056 GCF_015228065.2 Penaeus monodon
TCGGCTTCCGGTTCCCTACACTAACTCCACCCCCCCCCCTTGTCTACCGTCCCGCTGCATCAAGAGAAAAATGAAACCCTTCCGGCATGTTCTGCATATCAACAAGGACGAGAAACAGCCGAAGGGGCCACGTCCTTGGGCCACTGCCGTCGGGCCCCTGTTTTTCCTGAAGAAGGCTTCCGAAGGGATCTCCACCGTGGCCGTGGACGACTTCAGAAGGGCCAGGTTCTGCAGGAGCATTGCTAACTGGACCCAAGAGGACTGTGACGCCATAACCCAAGGGAACCACACGGAAGCCCAGGTGAGGGGGGTCTGCACAAAGAAGTACTGTGCTGTCGTCACTTC
>NC_051413.1:31475368-31476566 GCF_015228065.2 Penaeus monodon
GGCGGTCAATAAACCCACGATCCGTAATTTTTATGCCGGGGGGGGGGGGTTATCTAGAGGATAGGTGGTGTATAATTATACGTAATTTATAAGAGGTGATAGCTGGCAACGTTTTTAGATTTTTTTTTGACGCACAACAATAGATTTTTATTAGGGTTAATTCGCTTCAATAGACTGCGAAAGATGAATATTTCCAACTTCATTCATTTTCAATTAATAGAAAAAATATCTATATAACCCAGGAGATTATATATATCAATGAACGATAATAAACAGCGTGATACTTGATTTAAGATTTAATAATGATTCAGCAAGTTCAAATAGTTAATATTTGTCAAGTTCAAATATTCAGAATCCGTCAAGTTCAAAATATGCAAAATCCATAAGTTCAAACATTCACAATTTATCAAATTCAAACGTTCAAAACGTATTAAAGTTCAAATGTTAAAAACCCACCCAGTTCAAACATTCACAATCCAACACCTTGAAAATATTCAAAATCCATAACATTCAGCTATCTAAAATTGATCAAATCCAAATGTTCAGAACTGACAAAGTTCAAATGTTCAGAACTTAACACGACCGAACTCAAGCAACGGTATTTTTGGTATGCCGTATCAGGGGGTGTCTGATGCCACACGTCAGCCAGTACTGATAAGCAGATTAGAGGGGCGAGATATGCAATAACTATATTGTTCAAATTGATAATGGTGTGTAGTTGAACATATATATTATTTTCTATATGTTCTCTCTGCACGAGATGTACACGTAAGAACGCAATCTGATGAACTCTGATGAACACGCTGACAAAGGTATTATAGAAAGAACAATGAACAGAATATATATAACAGCGATAGATAGCTATGTCAGACAAAAAACAAACAAACATATCTCTAATTAAAATCGAAGAGAGATTATTTCCATTTTTTTAAAAATGTATAAGTAAAATGGTAAAAGTACAGTTTATTGTCTAAATTCTCTTTTGAAAAATCGCATATTTTCGAGTCATAGTAATAAGAGGAAATATAAAATCAATTATTTAAAATGTATAACCTGTCAGTATGGTCGAAAATGAATCAAAGAATAAGGCGGTGGAGTGGGCGGAAAGAGATAATGATTCGGTGCAAGACAGTGCTGGGCTGCCGAACGGTCCTGCGGAAAGAGCAGAACTTCATTCCGCTGTTCGATTACTAACTGA
>NC_051413.1:31477001-31477418 GCF_015228065.2 Penaeus monodon
CAAATCCTGCTTTTACAAACATTACTCCGCGTGTTATATGAGACCGCGATAAGGGGCCGGCGGCCGAGAGAGCGACCCGGCCATCCCGGAGGCATCATGACACGCTCCCCCACGCAAATGGGCTTCGGCGAGCCCTCTCAACGAAGCGCGACCGCATGCATGTGCCAAGAATGCCGTTTGCTGATCGCTCTCCGCGGGAATCGTCAAAGGAGCGCGAAATGTCTCGATGGCATCTCGGGTATGCTTTCAAGCCCCGCGACGGTCGCCGAGTGGCATCGCCGTGCCCAGCATGTGTTGATATGCAGATTCACAGGTCTGGGTATCAACATGTAATATCTGTGCGGTTTTCTGATACAGGATGGGTGGTGTATAATTATACGTAATTTACAAGTGGTGATATCTGGCAACTTTTCTCGA
>NC_051413.1:31477528-31477710 GCF_015228065.2 Penaeus monodon
CCTACATCACACAAGTTAAATAAGACACACAGTTACCCCCAAATAAACAAACGTCTTGCACTCAGGGGGGAAAAAACCAGCAACGTTAGTGTGGAGAAAATCTGCAACGATGCCTGACGTTCTGATTAGCTAGAGCGTTCCCCTTGACTAGAGAAAGGGACTTTGAATCCCCGCTGTTCCGG
>NC_051413.1:31477751-31477896 GCF_015228065.2 Penaeus monodon
TCACAGCCATCGTTGAACAAATAAAGACTGATCTGTGTAAGGAAAGTTATTCATTTACTTTGCTTGCGAATTCTGTTATCGACTTGGATGGAAGACAAAGGCGTTCGTCATATTTTTTCTTCTTATTAAAGTGAGGTATCATTGT
>NC_051413.1:31477961-31478509 GCF_015228065.2 Penaeus monodon
CCAGTGTGTTTGTCTTCACATTTTCTTACCTATCTGTTTATCTTTTTTTTCGCTTATCTAACACCTCTTTTCTATCTATTCTTGTCGCGTTTTTCTCCCCTCTCTCTTTTTTCCTATTCTAACTCAACTACATCCGTCTTTTTTCCTATTCATCGCCTCTACGAAGAAAACTGCATCGCATTGCAACACCCCCTGCAATGACGTAATGATGATAATGAAGCAGTTAGCACAGGGCGATTTCAGTAAGGATTATCCCGACGATTTCTGTCAAGTGAGCGCCTATAACTCCTCCCTCGGGCCGTCGAGAGTGACACCCAGGAGCACACCCTTTCACACTCTTCGCTCCGTGTGCAATAAGGTTCCTCGTTCATCAAAAGAAATGATGTAGAGTTGCAAGTGACCCTTAACCTTGTTCCACCTAGCATGACCTTAGTAGGGATCTTCTTTTTCTCACTTTTCCTTCCTTGTATAACTGGGTTCTCGATATGTCCAATGGCATTATGCAAAGTGCCAGGTAACCTTTCGCCTTGTACCATCTAAAGTGACAG
>NC_051413.1:31478638-31479068 GCF_015228065.2 Penaeus monodon
TCTCCACCCTCTGTATTACACGTTCAGAGTTTCCTTTCGGCAAGAGCCCAAGAAAATTCCTCAGAGTTCCAAGTCGCAAGCGGTAAATGCTGTCTCCAGAAGCAATGGCTCACTAAACATAATTAAAAGAAGAGTAAAAGTCTCTCAGCGCTGAATTACGGGCTTTAATGATGACGTGTGAGATAAAGCAGCCGATTTTATCTGTCTCGTTAATTTATCTCGGTAGCGTAATCTGTATCTAGAGCGAGGCCAGTTAGCAAGCTTTTGATCAATTTATTAAGAAGGCTCTTGGGCAGAAGGGGGAAATTTTGGAAGAAGAACACGGGTTAATGGCTCTGAGATGCCTCTGTTGCAAGCCCGGGTTTTGAAACTAAGTGCAAGTTCGCGTGGACGTGACCCCTAGGAAAGGTCAAGGGTCACTCGGGAATGT
>NC_051413.1:31479097-31479527 GCF_015228065.2 Penaeus monodon
CATTATATAGGTCAGACTTTAAGAAGCATGTTCTATGTGGGAATTAGATTGAGTATTAGAGTACACGGGTATTAAATTCAGTTGAATTAGACTGAGTGGATATATGCAGATGTATTGTGTATGGGTATTTAAGTGGGTATGACAGACTGCGTATTAGGTTGTATGGGCATTAGACTAAGTTTGACTTTTTTTATTATTATAGATGTGTTTTATATAGATTGGGTATTAAAGACTGGTTATTAGATTATATAGCGTTAAATTAGGTTGTACCGAATTGGTTAAACCTTAGCAAATATAACAAATGTATATTAAATTGGGCAGTAAGGTATATGGGTTTTAAATTAAGTTGCGTCACACTGACTGGACGTTAACTGTTATATTCTGTAAAGGAAGACCATCTACACGAAGATCCAGTTAGCGCGACTTTAGT
>NC_051413.1:31479729-31480135 GCF_015228065.2 Penaeus monodon
CGATGGCTGGCCTTGGCTTGTGCTTCGTCGCCTAACCTTTACGAACGTGTCAGCGAGAGTGTGGTAACCAGCGTGGCCGAGTCAATCAATACGGGATCGAGAGTAATCAACGACATGCTGAGACTAATTGTTTTCGACACACTTTGGACTTTTGTGTTGAAATATGTCAACATAGATCAGTATCCCCACGCATAAGGAAAAAAAAAGTTGCAATCGGGTGAGAAATTTGTAATATTCGAAACGACATTATTGATGCGATCTTGCAATCAACGGTAAACACACATAATATTTTATGTCTTCATGTGCAATGACGGCCAGAGAGATTAATGTTTTTTTTTTAAAAGCAAAGATAGACTTATAATTTGAACAGCATGATTAAATCATCTCTCCTTTTACCATATCGTTC
>NC_051413.1:31480312-31480481 GCF_015228065.2 Penaeus monodon
TCAAACGCATGATTGCCCAAATACAATTGATAATTTCTGGCTCAATGCATAATTCAATTAAAAGGCAGTTAGTCATAAAATCAAAACGTAAAGGAAAACAATAACATTTCTAAATCATCATCGAGGGCGTGGCCATCGAGGTAATGGTGATAACCCTTATCCTCCCCAC
>NC_051413.1:31483255-31483420 GCF_015228065.2 Penaeus monodon
CCAAGGTAAAGCTATTTCCGTCGAGTTATAGAAGCTGTACACAGATAGAAATCATGATAATGCTTGTAAGATAAAAGATAAAAGTGATAACGGAAGTGACTGAGAGGCAAGATCGATAAGGTGAGTTTGACCTTGGCAACACGGACATGATATGAAAGTGATACT
>NC_051413.1:31483452-31483607 GCF_015228065.2 Penaeus monodon
CATTTTTTAAAAATTTTCATCTTTAGACTAAATTTAATGTTTTTTCTCCTGGTTTTGACTTAATAATATACTTAATATGTTGGACAGGAAGGGTATATGCGATAACAAGGAGTGTTTTTGTGTTAAATGTTAAAATTATAACATAAAGGGATTGG
>NC_051413.1:31484429-31484650 GCF_015228065.2 Penaeus monodon
GGAAATCATCGACCAATGGGAGTCTTCCTATCAGCTCTACGACCTGTTGGTATCGACGTTCATACCACTAGTCCTCGTCCTGGTACTTGCTGGTTGGAGTGACAGGTACCTGGAGAGACGGAGGCTGTTGTTCGTCCCTGTGATTGGTAGTTTGGTTTCGTCACTTTTGTACCTTCTTTTGGTCGCTTTCCCGGAATGGCCTGTGGAGGTGAGTTGGGTGG
>NC_051413.1:31485003-31485331 GCF_015228065.2 Penaeus monodon
GCGATTAGAGAAGCGAACAAAAAGCTCAAAACCCACGACCCTTCCCGTCCGCCGCAGGTCCTCTACCTCGGCCCCCTCCTGGCGAGTCTCAGTGGAGGCTCGGCCGTCTTCGAGATGGCCTCCTACGCCCTCGCGGCAGATACCTCGGACTCTGCCTCCAGGACTCGCTCCCTGGGACGCCTGACGAACCTCCGCGTCTTGGGAACGGCGCTGGGGACTCTCGCGGGAGGCCAGGTACAGAGGTCTTCGCCAGCGTCGTCGGCGTGGGTCTTCGCGACTTCCTTGGGTCTTGAGGTCTTGGGTCTCCTCTACATCGTTCTGGTTCTTA
>NC_051413.1:31485643-31485876 GCF_015228065.2 Penaeus monodon
GCAATCCCCGAGTTCCTTCATCCCAAGAACGCGAAGGAGGCGCTCGAGGTCCTTCTCAGGCCAAGGGAAGAAGGAGGGAGACATCGGCTGCGAGGACTCCTTCTGCTGTGGACTCTGGCTGCCTTTTCGCGGCCGCCGGGCCTCGAGGGGTGGAGTGCCGATGTCCTTGGATGGGATTTTCGCTTCTATTTGATCTGGAGCAAGAGTGCCATGGTCGTCGGGCAGGTGAGGTG
>NC_051413.1:31486268-31486779 GCF_015228065.2 Penaeus monodon
AACGTATATATGGGCCAATGAATTCACAGGTGGCCACAATCCTTGTCCTGGTGGCCACGCGGAAGTGGCCCGTCGACGACTGCCTCCTCGCCGCCATCTCCGAGGCCATGTGCTTCCCCGAAGACCTGGTGCTGCTGGCCATCTCCGGACCCGACCTGGCCTGGATGATGGCCCTCGTACTCGCCCTCTCGCTGATGCACAACTTCGCGGAGATCGGGGTCACCGCGGCGGCGTCGAAGGTGAGGGGAAAAGGGGGGGGGTGAGGGGATGGGGGAGGGGGGGAGGAGATGGGGGAGGGGAGGGGATGGGGGAGGGGGAGGGGATGGGTTGAGGGGGAGGGCCGAGGACACGTTCCCTTCGGCGCAGTACCTCGTCGCCGCCGCCTTCGCCTGCCTAAGCTTCTGGCAGCGAGTCTGTAGCGCGGAGGCCGGTATGGATGAGAGAGAGTGAACGCCGGTTTGTGAGACGGTGAGTGACGACGAGTGGGATAAAAATAGCGGTCGAGTTGATG
>NC_051413.1:31487009-31487233 GCF_015228065.2 Penaeus monodon
TTTTTGGGATGGAGAGGGTTGGATTAGGTGTTTATATAATCTACTAACATCTGTCAAGCACACAGCAACAGCTTTAAGCACTGAGACTTATCATTTTATTTGGCTGTTTACTAGTGATGTCTGAGATGTGACTTGTATAATAACTATATTCATTATATATAGTTGAGTATTGAATACATTAACATAGAAACTATTATATGTATGAAGTTCATTATTATCATATA
>NC_051413.1:31487287-31487747 GCF_015228065.2 Penaeus monodon
AACACACACAGACACAAGATATTAGGATAGATAGATACAGATTATAACCTAGATATAAGTATAGATAAATAGAGAGATATATACAGAGGACTGTGTTTATCACTCGAAAAATCCCACAGAGGAACTCGAACAAAAAGGCGAGAACATGAGAGAGAGCCATTCCACTGACACCCCCCCCCCCCCAGATCGTCAGGAGCCCCGAGCGCGCCCGCCTCTTCGGCCTGCTGGCGGCGCTGCGACTGCTAGCCTCCCCTCTGCGGCGGTTCACCTACGCTGCGCTGACCCACGCCGCCGAGGACACGTTCCCTTCGGCGCAGTACCTCGTCGCCGCCGCCTTCGCCTGCCTCAACGCCTTCCTGGCAGCGAGTCTGTACCGACGGAGGCCCCGGAGGAGGCAGGAGGGAGAGGGAAGCGCCGGGGCGAGACGGGAGGGCGGACGAGGGGAAAAAATGGCGGTCGA
>NC_051413.1:31488103-31488167 GCF_015228065.2 Penaeus monodon
TCTATGTTGTATGAAAAGCTGCTTTGAAGGAAATTGTGATGAAGCTTATTGTATAATACTTTAA
>NC_051413.1:31490779-31491665 GCF_015228065.2 Penaeus monodon
GACCACCTTGCCAAAGAATCAAGCGTTTCAGGTAAAGCTTTCAGGGTACGCACAGGTGAAAACATGCGATTTGGCAACACTGTGTCTGTCAGGGAAGCGAGATTCAGTAACACTGTCTGCTCCTTAGATTATGCAAGATTTGGTAATACTGTACATGCCGCAGAAAACATTATTTGGCACCGTGTTACAGAAAACTTGAGATTCCTGAAAACTGCACATATCAGAGAGAGAGAAAAAACTTAATATCCTTGTTTACATCAGAGGTCATTGGTATCAGAGCGAATGTTAGAGAGAATGTTGGATGTGGCAGATTGTATGTACCAGAGGGAATAGGAAGTATGGTAAGACTATGCCTAAGAGATCATTTGATTTGGCACCACTGTCCCCACCAGAGGGCTTGTGGGATGTGGCACCACTGTACGCGTCAGAGGGAACTCGAGGCTTTGGCAACACTGTACGCGCCGGTGAGAACGTGAGATTTGGCACCACTGTACGCGCCGGTGAGAACTCGAGGCTTTGGCAACACTGTACGCGCCGGTGAGAACTCGAGGCTTTGGCAACACTGTACGCGCCGGTGAGAACGCGAGATTTGGCAACACTGTACGCGCCGGTGAGAACTCGAGGCTTTGGCAACACTGTACGCGCCGGTGAGATCGTGAAATTTGGCAACGGTGTGCGGGGACTATATCCATCAGCCTGTCCAAGCGACTTTTAAATGGCACTGATCTCACTTAGGGAGAGAGTTTTATAGTTGTCTTTTGATCTTTTTTTTACACCCTTTTGATGTTTTTTGGAACTGTTTTTTTCCTACTTGGGTTTAACAGGTGAGAAAGAAAAAGGGAGGGAGAAAGAATTCCGGAATTTCACGTATAGTCTTTTTACCTGA
>NC_051413.1:31491791-31491911 GCF_015228065.2 Penaeus monodon
CCCTCCTCCTCTCTGACCTGAAGGGGAGCTAATTAATATCATCCCGTTAAAAGCCCAAATTCTGTGCCAAGTTAAAATAATCCACGTGTACGTCAGATACATTAATTGTATTGGAGATTG
>NC_051413.1:31492098-31492260 GCF_015228065.2 Penaeus monodon
TTGAGAAAATTCAGATGTTTGACGTAGATGATGGTTGAATTGTGGTAGACGTCGTGGTAGGTAATTTTGAGCTGTGGTAGACGATATGGTAGGTAGTTATATTGTGGTAGATGATGGTTGAGCTGTGGTAGGGGATGAATTGTGGTAGGCGTAGTGGTAGGT
>NC_051413.1:31492809-31493169 GCF_015228065.2 Penaeus monodon
TATTAAAATAGATTTACAACACAAGCAAAGGAACACACTCCCCATCATCACCTGGCGACAGCAAGAGAAAACCAAAACCAAAACAGCAAAACAATTAAAGCAAAGAAGCAGATAAATGCAGTGATACACACTTTAGGAAATGCAATAAATCAGAGAGATGAAAATGACAAGAGGCTGTGCCATAAATTAAACTAGACAGATTTTGAATTTGCAGCCTGCAATTAACAACAACACACAAACAAACACCTAGTATCACTTCTTGAGCAAAAACATAGCCATTATATTCAAAAGACAGTACATACATATATATCAAATACACCAAAACATATAGATTGAATTTCAGACAACAGTAACGTATAG
>NC_051413.1:31493427-31493645 GCF_015228065.2 Penaeus monodon
ACAACTCATTTTTTATTTTCTATTTTTTCTATTTGTTTTCCTCTTTCTCCTCTTTCTATTTCTGACTTTCTTTCACTCAACGTCTGCCTGTCTGTCTGTGCTTTTTTTATTATTTAATTATTTCTTTAATCTTTAGTTGTTTTTCTCTACCATTCTGAAAATAGATGTAGGTTGAACCCCTGTTTTTTCTCAACAATAATATTAACAACAATACTTAT
>NC_051413.1:31493741-31493856 GCF_015228065.2 Penaeus monodon
TCTTTATTATTACTGTTTTCTTTTATTAGTATTTTTATTAATCATTCTATTTATTGTTTATTTCTTAACCTCTAAAAAGCACCAATAACTGCCATTTCTGAAGCCAAGGTAGCTA
>NC_051413.1:31494304-31494409 GCF_015228065.2 Penaeus monodon
TCTCACCCATTGCAAAAAAGTGCATTCTTGCAATAGCCAACGGCAAGTGTATATATAGCCCGCATTGCTAGGGGACGAGACAGGAAGGCCATTACGAAAAGCTGA
>NC_051413.1:31495449-31495562 GCF_015228065.2 Penaeus monodon
CTTTCTTTTTTCCCCCTTTTCCTCTCCCCCCTTGTTCCCCTAACCCCTTTTTCCTTCCAGCCCCCCCCATTTCCGGGGGGAAAGGGGGGGGAAAAAAGGGGGGGGGGGGGGTT
>NC_051413.1:31497001-31497191 GCF_015228065.2 Penaeus monodon
AAGAAAAGCGGGGAGAGCATATGGGCGAGAGGATAGTGGGGAGGGGGGGGGGAGGTAAAGGGGTGCGAGTTGAAGCCAACAATATCGTGTGCATGCCCCCCCCCCTCCCCCTTTCAACATTGCGCAGAGTGACGTCACAGCCACCTCCCACGCACCGCGACAGAGAGGTAAAATTAGCCTCAATATATTG
>NC_051413.1:31497739-31498134 GCF_015228065.2 Penaeus monodon
TACGGTAACGCTGCGTCGATTGCAGGAACCGGGATCGTTAAGAACATTAAGCGGATTGGACATCAACTCGGCAATCGAGCGCTAACAATAGCGGGCCGAGGCAGGCGTGCCAAGAGCAGCGGGAAAGCGCTACGAACGCCATATGTTTCCCGCCATCTATTTTCTGATAAATAGTCAATGTTTTTTTGTTTTTTTTTCTTAAGTACATCAGGTAGCATTACGCTCTTAATTTTAGAACGAGGCTTTGTATTTATAGCCTGCTCGGAAGGCGTTCGGGTACATGTGCGTGTAAATAAGGGGGGGGGGTTAATTTTGGGTCGGTTATTTAAAATTCGTGTGGACTAAAAGATAAACTAAGAGGCTCTCAAAAACATGTACCCGCGGATACATCACTG
>NC_051413.1:31500531-31500728 GCF_015228065.2 Penaeus monodon
AAGTTTTTGCTGCAATTAGGGGCCGACTTGTAAAAAATGGTTGACACACCTTTTAGGACTTCGTCTTGTGTACAATAACATTCTATACGGCGCACACAAACAGTTACAAAAAAATATATACATTTTTCTTTTACACATGAAAACTAAACAATAAAACAAAGCGCAATCTGTAACGGTTTTGTATTCAATTTTCTATG
>NC_051413.1:31500752-31500974 GCF_015228065.2 Penaeus monodon
TTTCTAAGTCGCATTTCCAGTACATATATTCTCTAATGTTGCAAATGCATTCTCCATTGCAAGCTCTAATCTGCCTTTTGTAAATTCCTCTTCAATACTCAATTGATTGCAAACAGATGTCCATCAGTTTGGCTTCCGCGCCCGTCCTTTGCAACAGCTGGTCTTAGGGCGCTGTTGAATAGAGCATTGCAGGATTTTACCTGTATGTGAACAGCTGGGTCC
>NC_051413.1:31501370-31501466 GCF_015228065.2 Penaeus monodon
TTCCTATTTTAAGTCCATTTTTCAGTTCTCTGTCCATCTGTCTCATATTTGACCATCGACTTATCTATCACTCTATCTATTTTTTGCGTATGTTGA
>NC_051413.1:31502176-31502402 GCF_015228065.2 Penaeus monodon
CACATTCCAACAATTACCGTACCCGCATCATTTCGTACCTCCAAACCGGTTATGTAATTGTGCAAACGAGAACCGCGTGCTTTAATTCATTTGCTGATCATCAGTTTCATTAAATGATAAACAGTGATTCCATTAGTCTGTCTTGCAACTGCGCCCTGTTTGTGGATGTCTTTTTTTTCTGTTCTATAAACCATAACATGATCAAGTTTGGAAAATGAATCGAATA
>NC_051413.1:31502829-31503040 GCF_015228065.2 Penaeus monodon
GTCTTCCCATTAATAAATAAACATTTGCTATATGAAGAGGGAAATCCTTGATCTGAAAGCACTAGACCACAGCTACTAGTAAACCGGTATGTTAAGATTTATTCTGCTAATTAATCCATTCCGGGCGAGACAAACTTTTGCAAGTAATAGTCTCAGATCCTTTTATTTCTGCTCATACTGACGTCTATGTTTGTAGACCAAAATAAAAACT
>NC_051413.1:31503923-31504045 GCF_015228065.2 Penaeus monodon
AAGTATCAGTGTACGCATACACATGCATAAAGTATACTTACATACAGATAGACAGCGATACATATCTAGAGGCAGAACTAGAGACAGAGAACAACAACAGAAGGAAAGACAAAGGACGAGTT
>NC_051413.1:31504104-31504377 GCF_015228065.2 Penaeus monodon
TAGAGGGTACAGGCTTAAAATTAATAAAAAGCGCCTGTACCTTTTACCCATCACTCCCACAAAGGCCGGGTGAGAGGGAGGTCTCCTCTCTGAATAGTAATGAAATAAATGTGTTGCTCAGTTAGGCCGTAATTTACAGCGCCACCTGGATAATTAACCAATTAAGTTCAACACAATGATGGGCAATAAATGTTGAACAAAGGGAACCTTTTCGTGCTGTTGGGTGAGGAATATGAGAGGTTGTTTATTTCATTAATAATTTTGATTTACCGG
>NC_051413.1:31504410-31504803 GCF_015228065.2 Penaeus monodon
ATTTCTTCGGTTCGTGTTATGTAAGGTGGGATAGGCAAGTAATAGTATATATATTTTTTCTTATTTTTTTCTTTCAGGGATGAAAAACGAAACCAGGGTTTCATTTCCGTAGATTTTATCGGTAGCCGCGAGGAGAGGAGTGTATGGAGAGTTCAGGACAATTTTTATATTTAATTTTTTTTCTCATTTTGTAGATGATTTCTGATTAAACTGACAATTATATAAATTTCTTTTGTATTTTAACATGTCTGATTATAGAATTAAAACTGCTAATGAGCTATTACTAAAGCTGTTATCAGCTGTTTCACAGTTTTTCCCACCTTCGTGTATGAGTGTTCATTTTTCCTTTGTAAAATAAAAAGGCATAAGGTATTTATAAAATATCTATGTACA
>NC_051413.1:31504938-31505112 GCF_015228065.2 Penaeus monodon
GTAAACATACGACCCCCCCCCATCTCTCTATCTCTATTAAACTTACATTCAGAATTATCAATATAGTTATATCTTTACTATATATCAAGCTTACATTCGAAATTATAAATAAAGTGATATCTTTATGCACATCGAACCTCCATCAAAAGCTGATACCCATATCATACCCTTACC
>NC_051413.1:31505212-31505386 GCF_015228065.2 Penaeus monodon
CTCGTTATCCTTTTAAAGCAAACACTGACTTGGACTTCCCGGTGCTTGCGGGTGCTTGCAGGCATCGAGCGCTTGATTTGATTCCCTTGTGATAATAGAGCAAGCTGGAATGATGAATAAAGGGTACGTGTGTTGGGGTCTGCATCTTGATTGGTGCTGTTAACGAAATGCCAT
>NC_051413.1:31506081-31506165 GCF_015228065.2 Penaeus monodon
ACAATATTATCACGGATACCTCATGCAACTGGCCAGCCATGTCCCTTCTCGAGTGCAATATGCAAGTTAGAAATGGAGAAATCC
>NC_051413.1:31507975-31508088 GCF_015228065.2 Penaeus monodon
CAATTTAGTCGGGACCTACTAATAAGCCTTCCCCATTGGCTGGACTGCTCTGACATGCCCGTCATACATCATACCAACACGCCAACATACTCACCATATAATTCCTGGGCGGG
>NC_051413.1:31508667-31509142 GCF_015228065.2 Penaeus monodon
ACATTTGTCAATATGAATACGAATCGTTCCATCTCCTCCCCTCCCCCCTCCCGTCACCCCCTGTGTGCAGTTCCTCCTCTCCCCCTCCCCTCCTCCCCCCTCCCCTTCCCTCACCGATATACCCCTCCCTCTCCTCCAGGCATATAACCCTACCCATACCCTCCTCCCCCAGCCCTTCACCCCCCCCCCCATATTCCCTCCAACACACCCTCCCCCCACCCCCACACACTCCATAAACCCCTCCCTCCCCCACTACCCATACCCTCCTCCCCCACCCATACCCTCCTCCCCCCACCCATACACCTACCCCCCCCCCACACCTACATGTCCATACCCATACAACCCTCCCCCCTCCCATACCCCCCTACCCATCAACCCCCCTGCCCCTATCCACACCCCCGAGGACACGAGTGGATGGATGGCCGCCTCGAAATCCACTCCTAAACCCGTCATTAGCGACCGTAACGTGGACCCC
>NC_051413.1:31509410-31509939 GCF_015228065.2 Penaeus monodon
TTTATCACCATTGTTATTACGTCGCATGACACTGTTGAACACCAGCAAAATGTGACTATAACCCGTTTCACGAAAAAGAAATCATATCGCATCTAAAAACTGCTGCGTAATGTTCTGTAAATCCACTCCAAAACCCATTCAAAGGTTATTGTGCTAAAACAAATACTCATATTTCCACCAGGATTTACGTTTGGAGATTGCAGTCAAATATCCCGGCAGCTTAACCAAAGAACAGGGGAAAAAAAGGAGAGAGAGAAGGTGGCGCCATCTTAGCGGGGAATAAGGGCGAAGGAAGAATTGGATTCGCATAATGGAGAATATATAAGGAGAAAGGGATTCGATGCTACTTTGCGGGGGAAGATAGATGGCGAGTTCCCCCAGATTTGATGGCAATATTCCGTATAAGGGGGATTGGATCCTTTGTAGACGATGCTCTCCGGGGGAGAAATAAATGCGGATAATGCTAGAAATGCATTATTTTTGGGGGCCTGGTTGTGATGGTAATTCCATGCATTTTTGTGTTCATTAC
>NC_051413.1:31510925-31511050 GCF_015228065.2 Penaeus monodon
CTTTTACATTCATTAATTTGCCTGCAGTGCCATTAGAGAGAGCCATCTGGGTCATCCATTAACGGATCTCATTATGGCTTAGTCAAGCTATAAGCCCGAGTGTCTACATGTCGTCAAGACAGATG
>NC_051413.1:31512043-31512366 GCF_015228065.2 Penaeus monodon
CGGAAGACGACAGAAGAGGAGCAAGCGAATTCCCAACCATCAACAACACACTCACGTCCACGAGAGAAATTTACATAATTCAGTGATAATAACTCGCATTTAACGGTGTTATACAAAGCACAGGTTCATTATCCTTGTGTAAATATAACTCACTGTGATAATAGTAGAGTTGGCTCGCCGATGATGAACGATGAAAACTTGAAAGAGGGAAGGACGGGGGAGATGGGGGTAACGCATTAAAAAGATTCTCGAGTAAATAACATTTCTCATAAAATCACCGGAGGGCGCTATTTAGGCATTATCCACGGATAAAACGAATAGAA
>NC_051413.1:31512662-31512840 GCF_015228065.2 Penaeus monodon
CTAATATTCAAAAACACAGTAAGTCATGTTCGAAAAGACAGCATCTCATCTGCTTATTATATTCCAATTAATGAAGAAAAAAGTGAAATTTTTCTTAGTCTATGCTCATATGCAAAATGTATATTATATTCCATTCTGCAAATTGATATCAGAAAATAGACAATCCTCAAGTTTTAAA
>NC_051413.1:31512907-31513252 GCF_015228065.2 Penaeus monodon
CGAGGCGAAATGCACTTAGCAAGTTGATAAAGATTCATTATTGACAGCTTCGTTTTATAAGGTAATTGATAAACTGATAAGCTAGTGATAATTATTCATTGAAACGCAAAAATATTATTCTGATGCATTACACTTAGTCAGCCTTTCTCTCGTTTCAGCTTCGACAAAGAAAATGAGGAATTGAAAGGAAAAAAGGAAAATATAAAGAATATAGTTATTCATGCTCTCTGAGGCAGAATATAAGTGTTCATAAGAATTGGTTAGTTAAAAGATTTTTGACAGATATGAGAGACCCACACGTAATTAAGAGCAGGACATTTCTTTTTAATCTGGCTTAAAAACAGT
>NC_051413.1:31513388-31513572 GCF_015228065.2 Penaeus monodon
CGATTGAAATATTCTTTGATCAGTTTTATTCTCTATTGCATGTCTTGCAACTCATTTTGCAACTCATTATTCTACAAATCAAAACGCCAATACCAATTTAAATATTCCGAGACGTCAAATAGCTTTGAAACTATTAACAAAATTACTCGCGCCTCCTTTCGAAAGAAGAAAAATCTGTTCTTAG
>NC_051413.1:31513600-31513744 GCF_015228065.2 Penaeus monodon
TGACAATGAAGACTTAAAATATTTTACTAAGTGGAAAATGACCGAAAATTTTCTTTCCTCGACCTACAGTTTCTCATAAAAAAAAAAATATATATAAATTCTTAGAAAACCTGTTTTCTTTGTTCTTTTACGCAAACGAATTTC
>NC_051413.1:31513878-31514230 GCF_015228065.2 Penaeus monodon
ATGAAAAACAATGTAAAGGAAAGGGAAGGGGAGGGAGAGGGGGGGAAATGAGGGGGGAGGGGAGAGAAGGGGAAAGAAAGGAGATGAAATGGGGAAAGTAGGGAGAAAAAAAGGGGGAAAAGAGGAGAGAGGATAAACGTGGGGGAAAGAGAAAAGGGGAAGTGGGAAAACGGAGAGAAAATAGGGAGAAAGAAGAAAGGAAGAGAAGGGGAAGGGGAGGAAGGGAAGGAAGGAAGGGGGGAGAAGAGAGGGTAAGGGAGTAAGGAGGATAAGCGAAAGGGAAGGGAGGAGAAGAGGAAGATAAAGGGAGGAGGGAATGAGAAAAAAAAATAACGTGTGTTTAATGATTAAC
>NC_051413.1:31514446-31514871 GCF_015228065.2 Penaeus monodon
GTATGACGAAAATAAGTATAAGATTATAAGATAACACAGAAGATATTAAAAAAAGAAAAATGATATAACCTGAAGTGACCACGCTCTATGACGTCACATCTCGCCAGCCAATCACTGAGAGCGTTTTTTTTAGCCAATCAGCCAATCAGCGACAGCGTTTCATAGCCAACCAGCCAATCAACAACAGCGTTTCAAACCCAGACCAAAGATGGCGGATATCAGCCAATCCTCCGCATAAATAGATTTTTTAATCGATATCACGAGAATAAAATGAATAGAAAGAGATAAACACTTTGAACATAACGTCCCTCTATCTTTCTTGCTTCAACGTGACAATACAAGAGAATTTTATTCAAAAGCTGATTCTGAAAAAAAAAGATAATTTAGTCTGCCATGTAGGGTTTTTGGAATCAGCTGATCTCATG
>NC_051413.1:31514893-31515121 GCF_015228065.2 Penaeus monodon
TCGTACAAGGGATCTGAACTCTAATATCTGGATTGTACATGGAAATAACAAATGGTCTTTTACAAATTTGTCTAAATCAATCAAAATGTGATTAGCGCGTCGCATTAATGTCGTCTTGTCTTTTGAGATTCACTTTTTGTCTTAAGACTTCAATTGGTACGAGTAAATCTTTTTTTTCGTAGCGCATATACCTTGGCGTATTTGAATATCAATTAATCAGTTTATCTA
>NC_051413.1:31516138-31516249 GCF_015228065.2 Penaeus monodon
TCTAATCTCTCTATATCTGACAACATTTAAATTTGAAATGTGGACCTACGAACGACATGCATTTGCTATTACCTTCAAAGAACTGCACTGACTCCATTCTCTCCTGCCCCC
>NC_051413.1:31516678-31516827 GCF_015228065.2 Penaeus monodon
AACCAATCCATCACTATTACGATCACTGGCTTTAGCGATTACGGTTAGCATATTCTTAGCACGTTTTCGCTACGTTGGTGGTGTGGGCAGCGCTAGCATGTAGCGGATAGCGTTGCTGTGGTTGATGCATTGTGGTTGGAGATGGCTTT
>NC_051413.1:31517461-31518194 GCF_015228065.2 Penaeus monodon
TCACAGCGAAAAAAATAGATAGAAGAATAAAAGAAAAAGGGGGGGGGGGGTAAATGATTATCTTTTGTCGTTTAGTAAGACTCCGATATCGAAAGAAAACGGAAGAAACGAGCTTCCAGGAAGAAAATGGGAATGAAAAAAAAAGAAAAAAAAGAAAGAAAAGAAAAGAAAGAAAGAATGAAAGAGAGAGAGAGAGAAAAAAAAAAAACAAACAAAAAAAAACGGGAAGACGAAAAACACGAAGATAGAAAAAGCAAAAACGTTAAGCATAAAAACGGACGCAAAATATTAAAACAAAAGATGAATAATGAGAAAGGAAAACAAGAAAATAGAATTGCAAAGAAGACAGAAGCAGATCTGAATGCATATGAAAAGTAAACAATGATAATAAAGAAAATTAAAAATGACTTAAAAATGATTTTGAACATAGCTAATAGCCATGAATGATCTGCAAATAAACAGACAGACAGATAAAGAGATGAACAGACAAAAAAAAAAGAAAGTGACATAATCTAATGAAATATAATAATAAGAAAACGAGAAAGATAATGCCAAGCTGCCTATTTTGATTAGGATTCCGAATTTGCTTTTTATTCGCCTGAAGATGATCATGAATTTGCAACAAGAGTGAGGCTAAAGCGACGCAGACGGCTGATTGCACGAGGCTGTTGCAACATTCAGGGAAAAAAGACCATAAATATATTCATATAAGGAAGGGAATCTAGAGCGGATA
>NC_051413.1:31519029-31519099 GCF_015228065.2 Penaeus monodon
TACTAATCTACCCGTCTAATTTATCAACAGATCATCTACATCAAAAATAATAAATAATAGATTTTTAAAG
>NC_051413.1:31519829-31520076 GCF_015228065.2 Penaeus monodon
AAAAAAAACCCCACCAAAACATTCTTGAAAAAAATTTCTCGCAGTTCCGACACCCTGGCATCGGGGTCCGCCAGAACAAACTTTCTAACGCTAACTCCTCCCTTTTCCCTATGCGCCGGATTCTAGTTTCTTATCGATACCATCCATCTAAATAAAAGCTGACGGTACGTTTCCTTTCTACAGAGGTTCAGGTACACGGGGGTTGTCGCCTCGTCCCGTTTTCTTTACTTTTACGTTTTCTATCCAC
>NC_051413.1:31520617-31520919 GCF_015228065.2 Penaeus monodon
CTCTTTTTTTTCTAATGAGCAGCTGTTCTAGCAATTTTACCTCGACCGAAATTGGTTTCATTTGCGTTCGTTGTGTTTACTGAGAAAAGTCATTGGTATTTACACTTTTCTCCACGTGGAAAAGGTTATTTGTTCATCCTAAGTTATCTATTATTTTGTATTCAGTTTCCCTTTATATACTAGTTTTATTTATATTGAATTGTTCCAGAAATAAATTTATTTTTTTCTGATATTTTCTTTGAAGTTCGTTCTCGTGGGAAAACGTTGCCACGAGAATAACGAGGTTCTGTTATTCTCAAGAT
>NC_051413.1:31521285-31521570 GCF_015228065.2 Penaeus monodon
ACCATCTCAAAAGGATGAGATAAACTTCGTTATCCTCACTCCCACTTCAACAAGTAACAGTGTAGGCTCACACTTCACAAACAAAACAAAGGTACATGAACAGATGAGGCAATGTACAATACTTAATATACAAAAATACAAGCGTTCAGAGTCAATGGTTTACATAACGGGAGAGTGATATAGCATGATAAATTCCTAATTTACTTTGGTGAAGGTGTGACTTGAATTGCATATTCACATGCAGCACACATAATGCATTATATGTGTGCAATGTAACTATGATCA
>NC_051413.1:31521883-31522041 GCF_015228065.2 Penaeus monodon
GCTCCCCGTCCCGCGCCCCAAGCGACCACCCACGCGCGTATCCTTGCAGACCACATCGAGAAAAGTCATTCTCTCTCTTCAATAAATTCTCCTGCAATCTGTTGTCGGTGAGTTATTGTTGCACCGGCAATGTTAAGGTATTTTAATTTGTTTGCTGA
>NC_051413.1:31524244-31524497 GCF_015228065.2 Penaeus monodon
ATATAAACGCAAAAGCGAAAGGGTGAACAAGCGATATATAATATGAGAAAGGTATAAGAATGATTATATAAAATATTGACTAACATTACTCTTGCTCCACACTAATATTCTAGCAAAACAGATTGCTCAATAATTGAACACTCATTTGGGGGCAACACCTTCCCTGATTTGAATATATATCTTTTGTCTTTCTTCTTATTTCGTATATTGATCTGTTGCAATTTCATTTTTCCTTTAATTCCGGATATTTACT
>NC_051413.1:31524526-31524710 GCF_015228065.2 Penaeus monodon
AAAAAAATTATTCATCGTTTAAAAAAAAATCATCAGGGTTTTCATCTACTTTTACTAGATTTTAAAGAAAAGTAAGCATAGAAGGTTGTAAATGAAATTATAGTTGTGAATAACATGACGGCAATTTATATTTATTATGTCACTTGGAACAAATTTTAATAATCTTTAACACACAAAACACTGC
>NC_051413.1:31527269-31527463 GCF_015228065.2 Penaeus monodon
AATGCATATTTTGCAAACTGCAAGACGTTTCCTAAACGAAAGAATATCTGCGAGTGAACTTGACTTGAAATTTAATATCTAATTACATTTTAAGAAGGTTAACGTTTTTTTTCTCACTTGCAAAGAAATAAGGTTCTGTTGAACTTTTATGAACATCATTCTGCCTTATTTTTTAAACTTGCTCTCTGTGTATT
>NC_051413.1:31527846-31528131 GCF_015228065.2 Penaeus monodon
ACAACGAGAGAAAAGCCCACAACCAAGATTTGCCAAGACACCCAGACTCAACCATTCCACCACTCCATTCCCGTCAACTCGTTCCCAATTCTCATTCCCAATTCCCGAAATCACAAAGACGATCTCGAGCGCATTTTCCCAAGACAAGTTTCCTCGTTTCGTTCAACCTTTCACGTTGATGTCGTTTCTGCAAGCTGACGTCCTCGGCAAGTGACCAGTGAGGTGACTCATGACAAGTACCTGTCAGTGTGGGCTGGGGGCTAAGCTGACTTCATTCGATGCAGC
>NC_051413.1:31529677-31529877 GCF_015228065.2 Penaeus monodon
TCTTTCCCTCCTTCTCACAGGTCACAGAAGTTCCGCTAATTACATGCATTATCGTCCTTTCCTTATTAATTCTAGTTTATCATCATTATTACCATGCGCTGTCGAGTTTCTCTTCTGTTTCTCTTTGTTCCCTTTTATTTCTTTTCCTCGCTTCTCCTCTTTCGTGAGACGAGTCTTCTGTAACCAATTATTTTCTCTTG
>NC_051413.1:31530228-31531062 GCF_015228065.2 Penaeus monodon
CCCCAGGCCGCGCGCATTTGTCATCACTTGGGTTTCTAATCAAATCTCACCCCATAATAGGCTAATGACCCCCCACCCCCGGCTTCTCTTCCTACGACTCCCCTCCCCTCACCTCCTCTCCCCTCTCCTCCCCTCCCCTCCTCTTCCCTCCCCTCCCCTCTTTCCTCCGTTCCTCTCTCCCCTGCCCTTCCCTCCCTCCCCTCCTTCCTCCCCTCCCTTCCCCTTCCCTCCTCTCCTTCCTTCCTTCTCTTCCCCTCTCTTCATTATTCCCCCCCCCCCCCCTTTCATCTCTTCTCATTCCTTTCTTCTTTCATTCTCTCTTCCTTTATTCTCTCTCATACACTCTTTCTTTCTCTCCCTACCCCCTTCCATTTCGTTTCCCCTCTTTCTTATTCCCTTTTCTCCTCCATTTTCCCCTTCTTCCATCTTCGCTTTTCTCCCTCCATCCCTCCATTCTCTTCCTCTTCGTTCTTTCCCCCTTCTCCTCCTCTTTTTTTTCTCCTTCCTCTATCTTTCTCTCTTTTCCTTTCCCCTCTTTCCCCTCCTCCATTCCTCTCCCTCCTCTCCCTTTTACCTTATCTCTTCCCTTTTCCCTTTTCCTCCTTCTCCCTTCTCTTCTTCCTCCTTCTATTTCCCTCATTCATCTCTTCTCTGTCTATCCCCTTCTTTCTCTCCCCCTTCCCCTCGCCTGTCTATCTCTTCTCTCCTCCCCCCCCTTCTCTCCCCCTTCCAATCCTCTTTCTATTCCTCCCTTCCCTCCCCTCCTCCTTCCCCTTCCCCTCCCCCTTCCCTCCCCCTCCCCTTGCCCTCCCTATCCCCCCTTCCCACCCCTCT
>NC_051413.1:31531100-31531205 GCF_015228065.2 Penaeus monodon
AACTCCCTTGGTATGCATTTAAAAGCTTTCGTTTCGAAATTAATACTCTTCTGCCGGCCATTTCTCAAAGGTATCTCCAAATGCGGCTGATTTTGCAGCCGCTAT
>NC_051413.1:31531340-31531867 GCF_015228065.2 Penaeus monodon
TCTTCCTCTCGTATCTCCAATCGGTTGAATTATTGATTTTTTTTCTCTCTCTTTCTCCTCTTCCTCTCTCTTTCTCTTATTCCTTTCTCTTTCTCACCTTCCTCTCTGTCTCTCTTCTTCGCTCTTTCTCTTCTTCCTCTCTCTTTCTCAGCTTCCTCTACCTCTCTCTTCTTCCTCTTCTCTCTCTCTTCTTCCTTTCTCTTTCTTTCTATTCTTTCTCTCTCTTTCTCACCTTCCTCTCTGCCTCTCTTCTTCCTCTCTCTTTCTCTCCCCCGTCCTTCACCTCAATCGTCCCTCACTCTCTTTTTCCTTCCCCCCCTCTTTCTTTTTCCCTGTTTCCTGTTCCCTCTTCTCGACTCTCCTCCACCTTTCTTCTCTTCTCCCCTCCTCTTCCTTTCTTCTTTCTCCCCTCTCCTTCCTTTTTCTCCTCTCCCCTTTACTCATTTTCCCTCTCTTCCTCCAACGGATATCCCTCTCAACTCTTCTCCCACAATCTCTCCTTCCTCTTTCTCCTCCCTCAATCTCTC
>NC_051413.1:31532188-31532425 GCF_015228065.2 Penaeus monodon
TTTTTCCCTGGGCAATTTATTTTGCTGGCGTGTGACCAAATCTTTGATATTTGCTGTCTATATTTATCTTTATTAATTTCAAGTCCTTTGTTTTCTATTTTGGTTCAGCAATTTGCATACCAGTGAACATAAATCAACGAATAAATAAATATTCAGCAAATGTATTAAAAGAGAGCGATATAAATACACAACTCTCAAAAGAACACAAAACGATACATATATTGTGTTAATATTCAT
>NC_051413.1:31532538-31532727 GCF_015228065.2 Penaeus monodon
GAATATGTATTGCATTCGTATTTAGCATCTGTGTATTTACACTAAAAGACTATCTAGCAACACTCGCATTATCGTTCTTCATAAAAGGAGCAAGACCTGTTATATTTCTTGTTCATATTTGTTCACTAAACGCCACTTTAGGTATTTTTGACGTAAACTGAATGAGTGAAAATCATGAGACTCCCGCAT
>NC_051413.1:31533249-31534309 GCF_015228065.2 Penaeus monodon
ATACGTCTCCCTGCACACGAGCATATATTTACACGTCTGCGCGCGCTCATGTATGTATATATGTATCTGATAAAACTCTAAACTCATTTCTCGGTCTATCTATCTTCGTGCGTGAGTTGCCATCCGCGCATCAGACAGGCAACGTAACCCTTTCACGATCGATTAAGCAGATTCGTCTCAGTGAGAGAAACTGTGACTCTTTAGATAGATAGAGTTCGATAGATATTCGGTGAATTCGCTTTTTTTTTTTGGGGGGGGGGTATTTTTATTTTTTATTTTTTTTCACTGTTTTTTTTTATTGTTTTCTGATTTTTTTTTATTTTTTTTAAATTTTTGGGTTTATTCCTATTTTTTCTAGTTTTATTTCTGTTTCTGGTTTATTATTTTTTTTTGCTGATTTATTTCTGTTTTATGATTTGTTATTTTTTTTTCTCTCTCTTTCTTTCTCCTTTTTTCTCCTTACACTATCTCTTTGTTTCTTTTTCCCTTCTTCTTCCTTCTATTCTTCTCCCTTTCTATCTTTCTTCCCTCCCACTTTCTTCCTCTTCTTCTCTCCTCTTTTCACTCCTTTTTCCCCTCTCTTTTTTCTCTTTGTATCCACTCTCTTCTTCTTTTCCTTCTCTCTTCTCTCCTTCGCTCTTTTTATTACTCCCCTTCCTTCTTTTCTCTCTTCCTCTGCTTCCTCTCCTTCCTCCCCTCTCTCTTCCTCTCCTTCTTCCCCTCTCTTCCCCTCCTTCCTCCCATCTCCCATTCTCTCCTTCTTCCCCACTCTTCCTCTCCTTCCTCCCATCTCCCATTCTCCCCTTTCCTCCCCCTCTTTCCCCTCCATCTCTCTTATCCTTCCACCCCATGCTTTTCCTCCTCTTCTGTCGATCGAGCTGTTAATTCACTCGACGTGGTTTCAGCTGAATGAATTTGATATCGCCTGAAACCCATCTGATTTCTACTGAATTATTCTGATTTCAACTGAATTAAACTGATTTCCGCTGAATTAATCGACACAGCGGGTCGGCATATCTTGCAATCAGTCACAGAACAAACAACTTGCACCATTCAACTG
>NC_051413.1:31534367-31534480 GCF_015228065.2 Penaeus monodon
CTCGATAATTGGCTCGCCTATCACTGCAAAGCAAATAGCTTTTTGATATAAAGTTTATTGGGCAGCGAGATGGATCGCCTTTCTAGGTTCTTATGTTATATGCTTTTAGGTCC
>NC_051413.1:31534511-31534902 GCF_015228065.2 Penaeus monodon
GTGTGTCTTTGGAAGAAAGGAAAATCGTTTCTTTGTTCTTTTTTTTACGTTTTTTTTTGTGTGTGTTTTTTTTTTTCGTTTTGGTTGTGTTTTATGTTCTTTGTTATTTCCTTTTTTTTCTTACTTTGTTTTAACGATTTTTATGTATTATTTGTCTATCTATCTATTCATTCTCTATTTTTTCTGTTATTTCTGCTCTCTTTCCATCCTTCTATCGTCGCTTTCGCTATCAAAAGTATTTTTTTTCACTCCTTGAAAACTTCAAGATAAAGACGTGATCATTCGTAGGTATAAATTAAGATTTGTTCATTTGCCTAGGTCAATGCCTCCCCCCCCCCTCCTTCTTCCCCTCCTCCCCCTTACCCCCTCTCCTCGTTTTCATGTGTTTTTT
>NC_051413.1:31535207-31535306 GCF_015228065.2 Penaeus monodon
TCCCCCTTGCCAATTCCATCCTTTATTTCTCGTTTTGCCACATCTCCCTCTCCTCCACTGGCACTCTGATTTAGAATTGACCTTTAATGTTTTCATGTA
>NC_051413.1:31535477-31535595 GCF_015228065.2 Penaeus monodon
GACCCAACGCCCTGACCACGCCCCCTGTCATGTTTGAAACGTGTTACTGCGAATTCCAATTTCTCGATACCAGCTGAGATATTGCGACAGCCTCCTGAGAGATGCATTAGTTTGTAGG
>NC_051413.1:31535913-31536081 GCF_015228065.2 Penaeus monodon
CATTTTTTTGGGGGAGGGCCTTTCTCTTTATGTCTATCTTTATCATTCTGTACCTCTGTCTATTTCGTTATCACCTCTCTCTGTGTATATCTATTTCCTTTAACATTAAATTTCTTTCACTTTTCCCTTCTTTCATTCCTTTTATTCCTCTTAGTTTCCTATTCCCGA
>NC_051413.1:31536469-31536992 GCF_015228065.2 Penaeus monodon
CCACACCCTACAACACGAACACGCGAGTCCCCCCCCCCCTCCTCTTCGTACGTGAGTCCCGCTCCAGATAAAGAAAACGGGAGGAGGAAAGTTAAGATCTGGATGCCATTGTTAAGTCTCGTTGACAAATGACTAAGTCTGTTTCATGAAGAATGAGACAGCTTGTTCAGCGAGCACACCCATTCGTCCGCGTCGTTCTTGCGTTTTGTCTTTATATCAAACGCTTTTTTATCTTCTTTTATTTAAAAGGGGTGAGGAGAGAGGGACGTTTAAGGGGTCGACCATGAAAACGATACTTGACGGCGAGTCCAGAGTGTGCAAGTGAATACACAGATATGCTTTAATTATAGTGTCAGTTATCTGTCGATCGTGTTGTATCGTCCTGCAATATATATCCGGATTTTGTTTTTATTTAGTTATTCGTCACAGGCTCGATTTTAGTTGTCAAATGTTTGTCTGTTTTCATTTAAATCTTTATTTTCTCTCTGCTTGTCTGTCTATTTTTTCCTTTTCGTGTAGCATG
>NC_051413.1:31537325-31537728 GCF_015228065.2 Penaeus monodon
GACTTTGTAAAACCTTCTATGTATATTTCTCAAAATCGCATTAATTTCTTCTCCCTAAGCATGACAGAAATATTATTATCAATTCGTGATTTCTCTCTCTCTTCCTCTGTTTCTTCTCTTCAAATTTCTCTCTCGTTTTCCTTCTTCTTAACTTTGTCTTTATTTATATTTTTCTATTTCTTCTCAGTATATATTTTCTTAATCTCTCTCTCTTCCTTTGTTTACCCTTTTTCCTGATCTTTTTTTCTTGGATTCCTTTTCCCTCTCTTTCTTATTTTTTTCTCTGTCTATTTCCTCTTCTGACTTTTCTGATTTTTAGATTTTCCTTCATTTTCTTTCACTCTCTATTTCTTCTTCTATATCTTTTCAAACCTCTTTCTGTTTCAGCTTATTTTGGAGAATG
>NC_051413.1:31538414-31538545 GCF_015228065.2 Penaeus monodon
TACATGACACAAGCAATACAATAAACCGATTTATCTTCATGTACTCAGGGGCTGTGTTTGCGTCTTTGAACGAGGGGAGATACTGAAGACAGATGAAGGGGAAACAAAAGGAGAGAGAAAAAGAAAAAAGA
>NC_051413.1:31540827-31541298 GCF_015228065.2 Penaeus monodon
TGACTACGGGAGCTGGTGTTCACTAAATCAGGCACTGCCAATACCCCGCCATCATGAACTGTGCCTGACAACCCCGCTCATTCTTACCACAAGGGCGAAAATCCTCCGCTATTCGAGACTAACAATGACCCTTACGAATAGAACCCCACGCAATATATATATATTTTTTTCCTTTTTTTTTACGCAGCAAACCAATTTGCTTTGCGATCTGATTTATACGGCAAAATAATGAATATAAACATGATGAAAGTGCCAATCGCTCTGCCAGACAGGTCTATCTCCTCAAGACATCTTGGGAGGAACTGAGCGCTGCTGCGTGAAATATGAAGAATATTGGACGAGGTGGCAATCACCGACGCGCAAGTTGCCAATTAGGGATAAACTTCCCGATATTGATATTGTTTCCTATATAATGAGTATGTTGCAAGGGAGATTGCGAGGTGGGTTGAGTGCTAATGTTGCAAGGTTTAT
>NC_051413.1:31541931-31542048 GCF_015228065.2 Penaeus monodon
CAATTCAACTTCTTCAAGATACAAAGAAGTGGGGGGGGTTAAGCAATGCATTTTTTTTTTCACGGGAGACGTAGGATAGAAACACATTTGCGGATACAACTGTCTTACTTTCGAGAT
>NC_051413.1:31542302-31542418 GCF_015228065.2 Penaeus monodon
ACAAAACCAATCAAAGAACAGCCTCTTCATCTCCGAAAAAAACACATTTTCATCCTCCATCTCAAACCCTCATTTACAACTTCATCTTTCAGAACTTCAGAACTTCCCAAAATTGT
>NC_051413.1:31542458-31542594 GCF_015228065.2 Penaeus monodon
TTACCCCAATGTCTTTTTCCCTTCGTGGTTGAGCCTGACTTCAAAATATAATTCTAAACATCACTCTTTATCGAAACTAATCAAATTTAATATGCTTCAAACACAACAGTCTTGTTGGAGCTCGATTTGTTGAACG
>NC_051413.1:31543022-31543260 GCF_015228065.2 Penaeus monodon
TTTATTTACCTTGATGTGTCCTCCACACGTGGTGTTAAAATGCTTTATCATGTGACAGATACGATAAAACTTGATACATTGTTTTTCTTTCTTTGTTTTTAAATTTCGTTAGACTTGAAAGTACTTGTTAAAGGCTACGATTTAATAAACAATTGAAGGTTTAGTTTAAGAAAAATAAAATATGGAGATAGAGGTATGTTAGATAATAAATCGCTTAGTAAGAGCTGTTCTTTCTATG
>NC_051413.1:31543993-31544181 GCF_015228065.2 Penaeus monodon
ACTCGAACAATATGCCATGCTCCAGTGCTTTCTCTAAAACAAAAACAAAAGAGCATCACCAAATTGGCGCTTAGGGTGCCGGATCGTGTAAAGTCGTGTCACTAAACTCCATTAAAGTTTCACTTCTGTTATGCATGAGAAGATTTATTAAAAGGTTCTATGCTTTTTGAGGTTTTAAATAATGATGA
>NC_051413.1:31545212-31545823 GCF_015228065.2 Penaeus monodon
GACATGAATTGATCTTGATACATCAGTCAAAAATACATGGCCTTAATAGAGAACTTTTTATAACAGCATTATGTTGTTTAAAGCGAACACCTGTAACAACAACTTTACATAATCCTTTTTACAACATCTGTGGCACCTAAATATCCTTTGAAATTTTACCTCAGAGACGATTTTGATAACCACAACGAATCCCCAATACAAGAAAATCCACCAGGGAAATACAGATGTTCATTAAATATATGTGCTAATCAGTTTTTATTTCTTTTAGGCTCGTCGTCGGCAAGATCATCATCAGCTGTTCGCGTTTTCCCGCCAAAATCCCCGGCCGGCAGAAAGTAATCGAAAACCTCATCCTGAAGAACCTTTACCTTTAAACAGCCGCCACGCCCCACAGATCTCCAGCTTATTCCGAATTCTTGCTGATTTGGGCGGCCCGAGATATGCAGATGTCGGGTGTAGTTAATATCTCGGTGGGCGGCGCTTAGAAAACAGCGGGTGGATCCTCGTTGGTGAGTTTCTTGCCCGCGGGAGATTCTGACTCGCGTGAACGGCCTCCGCCATTTTTTTTGTGTTTTTTTTTGTCTTCTTTGTCTTGTTTGGGCTTTTGTGTT
>NC_051413.1:31545906-31546242 GCF_015228065.2 Penaeus monodon
CATCAGAATCTTTACCGTTATTATCATCCGTTCACCCTTTTTCGTTCTTCACAATCTTTATGATCACAATAATCATCATCTTTTCACTTTCTCGCATTCCTCTCCACCCCCACCTTTATCAATCATCATTTTACCGCCTCCTCCTACTCATCATCCTCTATTCCTCTCCCCATCTTCATCAGAATCTCCCCTTTCCATCCATTCTTATCTCTCTCCTTCAGTCTCCTTCGATAAGCCTTTCATCTCTTTTATCATGGTGTGACGTGACACTCGATAACGCATGTCATTTTATTCATCATTCTGCGTTGGTGGTGTGGCTGTTCAGGATATATATCG
>NC_051413.1:31546688-31547044 GCF_015228065.2 Penaeus monodon
GGAAAATGGGTATTTTTTTCGATTTTTTTTTTTTATACAAATTTTATCTCTTTTGAGATTCTCTTTAGTGTTCGTTTGAAAATATTCTCTGGGTTTCTTTTGAGATTCAATAGAATTTTTTTTTTAGGTTCATTTTCTCTGCCTATGTTTGAAAGTCATCAACATTAGAAAAAAAAAATCATTTTGAGATTTTTAAAACATTTGAAGTTTTTTTTTTTGTTTTTTTTCTTTCACATTTCATTTCTTTTAAAATTATAATTTTTATATGTTTTAATTATTTTCTGTTTACGTTTTTCCTTCTTTTCACAATATTTTCCTTTTCTCTCCTTCTCACTATTAAATTATTTCTCCACGTT
>NC_051413.1:31547573-31547980 GCF_015228065.2 Penaeus monodon
TTGATAAGATTTCCGCTGAGTCATCCTAAGAAGGAGCATTGTCCTGTCGACGCACTTAGAATCACACATTAATACTTATATAAGTTTATAAGTGTTTGTATTTATTCGTATAAAAGAGAGGAAAAGAAAGAAGAATTGATACTTATATAAGTGTATAAGTGTTTGTATTTATTCGTATAAAAGAGAGGAAAAGAAAGAAGAATTGATACTTATATAAGTGCATAAGTGTTTGTATTTATTCGTATAAAGGGGAGGAAAAGATGGAAGAATTAATACTTATAAAAGTGTATAAGTGTTTGTATATAGTTTTATGAAAGGGAGGAAAGGATAGAAGAATTTATACTTACATAAGTGTGTAAGTGTATAAGTGTTTGTATATCTTCGTATAAAAGGGAGGAAAAGATAAA
>NC_051413.1:31548027-31548134 GCF_015228065.2 Penaeus monodon
ATTGAGAATGAAGGAGAAAAAAATGATACAAGGCGAAAAAAAAATGTTTTTATTTTCTTGTAAGCGCGTATTTTTTTTTTTAAATCTAAAATTCGTGTACACGAGAT
>NC_051413.1:31548167-31548257 GCF_015228065.2 Penaeus monodon
AAAAAACGTGAAAGTTATTTAGAGATAGTTTTGAAAGAAGAGTATATCACAGTTATCATCATTATTATTCTTCATTCTTTATTTTTTGCC
>NC_051413.1:31548493-31548801 GCF_015228065.2 Penaeus monodon
TGCATTATTTTTAAGTAAAAAAAGTGAACGACATAGTCAACATATTCAAAAATTGTGTTCATATATCTCCACATACCAGCCTCTGCATATTAATCAAGCTCAAGGAAATTAGCAGTAAAACCTCACTAAAGCACAAATGAGTATAATAAAAAAAAAAAACAACTGAAGTAAATATACAGCGATGAGCCCCGATCTGTAGTAGTTTGCTTTGGACATCAATGTACATTTCCGGCTGTTTGGGCAAATATAATCTGATTCAGTTCTACTTCTGTTTTTAAAAGTTGTTTATCATTGATATCATTTCCGCC
>NC_051413.1:31550617-31550706 GCF_015228065.2 Penaeus monodon
ATATATTTTTTCATTACAAGAAAGATGAAGCTGAAGAGAACCAGTTACTTTCTAGAAGGAAAGTAAGAGAAAGGCTGGGGAAAGCAACG
>NC_051413.1:31551140-31551221 GCF_015228065.2 Penaeus monodon
AAAAGAAAAAAATTTGGGGGACCGGGGTAAAAGGAAAAGGGGGGGGAAAAAAAGGGGGGGGAAAAAAGGAATAAGGGGGGG
>NC_051413.1:31552459-31552707 GCF_015228065.2 Penaeus monodon
AATATTATTTTCCCTTTTTTTATTATTTTTTTTTTCTGTTTATTTTTTCCCCTTTTTTCTCTCTTTCTCCTTTTGTTTCCCGTTTATCCTTTTTTCTCGTATTTCTTTTCTTCTCATTTCTCTTTTCTCTTTTTCCTTCTTTCCTTCCTATCTTAATTCCTTTTTTTCTTATTTTCCTCTACTTTGCTTATGTTCTTGCATTTTTTTTTCTTTTTTTTTTTTCTTTTTCCCCTTTAAATTTTCGTTAA
>NC_051413.1:31552853-31552980 GCF_015228065.2 Penaeus monodon
AGGATCCATCGAGCTTGATAAATGGTAATGAGTTTTACATGTGTATATCATAATTAAAATTATTTATAGATACATGTATATTCTATTATCATTATGTGTATCTTATGTCCATGTTCATCTTCATCTT
>NC_051413.1:31553178-31553322 GCF_015228065.2 Penaeus monodon
ATAAAATTTAAAATTGTAAAAATGATGGGTGATTATTGATGAAATAATAATAATAATAAAATATTAAAATAATAAAATTTTAAAAAATTTGGAAAATTTTTAAAATTCATACACGGATAAATTTCAAAAATATATATTTTAAAA
>NC_051413.1:31553346-31553642 GCF_015228065.2 Penaeus monodon
AAGCTTATCTATCAATACTTTTATTTATAATTTTAAATTTTCTCCCTAAGGCATCTGTCTACCACTTAACTACTACCACCTTTAATTTTTCAACTATCAAAGCCCGCCCTTTAAATTTGCCCCCCACTTACTACACAAAGACTTGCATAATCTATGTAAACGCCTTTTAGGGCCAAATTCCCGTCGAGTTTTTTTTAAAGTATTGTGTTTTTTTTGTCTGTTGTTCTGTTTGTTTTGTATGTTTGTTTATCTATTTTGTTATCTATCTCTTCTTCGATTTATGTCTGTGAGTGTTC
>NC_051413.1:31555554-31556060 GCF_015228065.2 Penaeus monodon
CCGAAATTAATGATAATTAATACCGCCATTATCTTCACCGAATGTGGTTAAGAGGATCAGCTGATAACAACAATCATGCGATCTTAATCACAATATTCACTAATTACATAAACGATGATCTCATATAAGGATATTTGCTATACCAACGATCACCTAAACGGAATAACGATTACGACACAGATCATATTAATTATAATGGTTTGGTTGATGAAAAGTAATAATGATGATGTTATAACTTCCATGCTGTATGCTGTACAGATACTATCACTAACGTAATTGAAATTATTGTTGCAGTGAAACACCGGTTAGTGGAGATAATTGTTATCTTTTAAAGAAATATAGATCACAATCTTGAACTTCATATCACAAACATTTTTATTATGATTACTGTAAGCATAATTGCTTATAATAATTAAGAAGCTACATATATAGATCGCGTAAAACTGGTCTGACAAGAACGAGCCAGTTAAACTGAGAAGAAGTCAAGAATTTAACCCAACGAACTG
>NC_051413.1:31556655-31556939 GCF_015228065.2 Penaeus monodon
CTCCCCCCCCCCCCAAGAAATGTTAAAACCAAAGGGAAGACGCAAAAACACCGATCGCCAGAAGATAACACGGAATTATCAATTAGCTTTCTCTGCTGGACGCTAATGTTGATTGGAGTTTGATTTAGTGTGCGATGGCCCCGTTTTCTGTATTTCTTCTTTATTCTATTTTATTTTGGTTTGTTTTTTTATTATTATTTCCCTTTAAAAAAAATAATCCATTTATTCATTTGTTTATTTGTGTATTGTTTTCGTTATTTCTATAAAAAAAATGTTTTTTTTTT
>NC_051413.1:31556969-31557057 GCF_015228065.2 Penaeus monodon
CTTTCATTTTAATTTTTTTCTTCTGAATCTGTTTATTTTGCAGTTAATTCAAAAGAATAATTCGGGTACTAATTTTGAATTAATTTCT
>NC_051413.1:31559615-31559745 GCF_015228065.2 Penaeus monodon
TGTACGTGTTGTCTTGTAATCTAGATTAGTATGCCTAGCGTGTAGTGTTCTGTGTGGGCGTGAGGGAATGAGGGTGGACCTTCTGTCTGCAGGCGATGCCGGGCGCTGGGACACACGTACACGGCTGGCT
>NC_051413.1:31561281-31561498 GCF_015228065.2 Penaeus monodon
CTGGCCATTTCCTAACCCCAAAAATATTGCGTTCATCACACGCCTTCTTACGTAAACTTGTTTCCTATCACGTACGTGTTAAAGTGTGCTGATTCACCAACTTCTAAATTCCTTTATGCACACTGCTGAGTCGCCTTGTTCATTCTCTTATTTGTTCACTAACATGTGTATGCGCGCTCGGTCGCAGGGAGGTTTGTGCGTGTAAATGACGGCATTT
>NC_051413.1:31562075-31562373 GCF_015228065.2 Penaeus monodon
ATAACATCCACAGATATCAAGCTCACATTTGTTCACAGATGACAACAAAACAAAGATTGAGATTCACTGTCCCATTATCGGGTGTGGCGACAAATACCGACACTTGATTAGCATTGACAATATTTTTGTTCAACTCAACTCCTAAAACTTTATGCGGAGGAAGTATACTGGCGTTTGAAGTATACTTTAGGCACAGGGGAAGTTCAGGCGTTATGGGAGTTTCTAAATCATCATCAAGATCACGATAGAGAGTGATAACAGTAAATCGTTACGGATCTGTTTAACCCTTAACCTGGGT
>NC_051413.1:31562806-31563034 GCF_015228065.2 Penaeus monodon
GGTGAGCCTACCTCTTTTCAAAATTGTTACCCCCCCCCATCAAAAAAAAAAAAAAGCAATCTGTCGCAAGATTGAAAGACAAAAATTCCCCTCCAGATTTTTTTTTTTCTCTCACGCCATATCTTTAAGATGAGAGTTATGGAGAATCGCTGTCTGGGAGAACAGGATAGCCTGTATAATTTACATAAGGAAAAAGAAGTGAATGAGAATGATCTTACAGTTAAAGCA
>NC_051413.1:31563751-31563856 GCF_015228065.2 Penaeus monodon
ATCGGAATACTTTCATCTGTGCAGATCTCGGATGAAACCAGGGACATGACTCTCGTTAGCAACTTCATCGCTTTGCATTTTTCCTTCTTCGTTCAGCTACTATGT
>NC_051413.1:31564219-31564335 GCF_015228065.2 Penaeus monodon
TTACTTCAAAAATAATGCAGAAAGTAATAGTAATAATGATAACAATGAACAGTTTATTGTGACGATTGTAGAAAAAGTTACTTATCGTGTATAAGTTGTTCAGTCCCTTTTAAGAG
>NC_051413.1:31564817-31565005 GCF_015228065.2 Penaeus monodon
TTGTTCAAAACACAGAGTGAAGCGGCGATCGAGGTAACCCCAGATAGATTGACTCTTAAATGCAAAAAAGCAGATTGTTGAACCTGCTGACCTTATTTGCTGGAAGGTCAGAAAGGTCAAATCGATTGTCACTCAGGGATTTTCCATCTTCTCTTGGGGTATCTGGTAATAGTGTAGCTTCTGATATA
>NC_051413.1:31565488-31565626 GCF_015228065.2 Penaeus monodon
TTTAGTAATAAATGGTGTATTTTTTTGTGCTCGTTTAATGAGATTGCAAGACGGATGCAACTTAAAATAACATTATGATCATAATATTAATAAATTCAATGAGTGACACATATAAATGTATATTATATAGCAAGAATA
>NC_051413.1:31566221-31566464 GCF_015228065.2 Penaeus monodon
CGATTCAGACAGTGACATAAAACCAATAAATGGCATGATGACGCAAGGCGGAATGTGCTTCAATTGCAGTCTGAAGGGATCAAACACTCCATAAGGATTTCAATGCGTTTATATGACGCGAGATCCGATTCTCGATAAGGCAAGACGAACAGGTTACTTTCAAAAGTTTCGTTACATATTGCAGATTTAGAAGTTTATATTGCTTTATGGTTTGAATGAAAAATATAAGATATGAGATGTGAG
>NC_051413.1:31567392-31567534 GCF_015228065.2 Penaeus monodon
ACACGATCCCCGAATCCCCGAATCCATCAGCCAATCAGCTATTCCATTCGACTCCGACTCGGAATGAGGATTCGAAAGCTCGAAGCCCCGAGCTCATTTCCGAAAACAGTGAAGCCGCAACTCTAAAAATAAAACAACAAGG
>NC_051413.1:31567618-31567841 GCF_015228065.2 Penaeus monodon
ATCTCTCTCTCTCTCTCCATCCTCGAGAAACCAGTGTGTGAGACTATAGACTATATGAATATTTATCCCCTGAGTGGGTGTAGCAATTTTAGTAGATCTGGTCATACCGGTTCTCAGGTATGGCGCTCTTGCATAAAAGGTGGGTGGGGGGGGGGGTCCACACTCTCTTCCCTCCCCCCCCCTCCCTCTTCCCCCTGGGTCTCTCTTGGGTCTCTCTCTGGGT
>NC_051413.1:31567923-31568115 GCF_015228065.2 Penaeus monodon
TGTCCCTATCTCCCTTTCCTATAGCTTCCCATTCTCCCTTTGTCTCTCTCCTTCCCTTTTCCTTCTCCTGTCTCTCGCTCTTTCTCCTCTTTTATCTCCTTTTCTCCTCTTCTCCCTCCCTGTTTCATTCCCTCCCTCCCACTACTCTCTTCCATCTCCATCCACACCCTTATTTACTATTTTTCTCCCATA
>NC_051413.1:31568387-31568513 GCF_015228065.2 Penaeus monodon
AACCAAAAAAGGGTTTAGTTATTGGTTGTTGATGTCATAAGTGCTACCGTTTTTTTGGGGTCCCCGTCGGCTCAGGATGAACTGTATAATTTGTTATGACCACGACCTTACGGAGAGAAACGGGGG
>NC_051413.1:31568810-31568883 GCF_015228065.2 Penaeus monodon
TTTTTTGATCGGTGAGTTGGTAAAAAAAAAAAAATCCTATCTTTTTTCTTCATTTTTCCTTTCATTATCTACA
>NC_051413.1:31569121-31569317 GCF_015228065.2 Penaeus monodon
ACTCGCTCTTCCTTGTTCTCTCTGTCACCTTTTTCCTCCCTCTGCTTTCCATACTCTATTTATTTCTCTCCCCCCCTCCTTCCATCTTCCCTTCTCCTCCCTCCCTCTCTCCTCCTCCTCTTCCTCCCCCTCCCCATCCCCTCCCCACTATCCTCTCCCTCCCCCTCCCTTTCTTGTTTTAGGCAGAAAGCTGATG
>NC_051413.1:31569366-31569505 GCF_015228065.2 Penaeus monodon
GTTGGAGAGGGTTCGCTCGCTTACAAATTATACATAAGATCGGGCAGTCACCCAACTTCACTTTTCTTGTTAAAAAAGAGACAATTTATCAGATACAGAATTTTTTTCATTTTTTTTTCACCCTCCCACCCCTTTTCCT
>NC_051413.1:31569974-31570350 GCF_015228065.2 Penaeus monodon
ACACTTTGGAATTTTGGGTTTTCCTTTCAGGGTAAGACTTACCAGCTGTTCTGACCACCTGTGACCACCTGTTTCGCTATTTACTCGTTTACTTCTTCCTCTTTTGTTTTTATATTTTTCTTCTTTTTCTTGTTAATTCAATTTTTTTAAATTTGTTTTGGTTCAAATTTGTCTTTTCGTTTTTTTGTATATATTTTTTTCTTCTTGTTCTTTTCTTCTTTTTGGTCTTTCGTATTTTTCTCTATTTTTCTTATTTTTTCTTTTATCCTTCCCTCTCTTCTTTCGTATACGTTTCCTCTCTTTCATATTTCGTATTTTTCACTTTCATTTTCTTTTTCTTTTTTTTTGAGAAAAGAATTATAGTTTATTTTAGTTT
>NC_051413.1:31571060-31571172 GCF_015228065.2 Penaeus monodon
ATTCTCTTTCATTTTTCCCTTCGACACGACGCGACGTAAGCTCACGGCCCCGCCAACAATACTTCCGTAAATGTTCGCCGGACACTGAGCGCCTCTTAAACCTTGAAAAATG
>NC_051413.1:31571464-31571558 GCF_015228065.2 Penaeus monodon
GTGAGTCTTTGTATAAAATGGCGATGCTTTGATCTCGTGATTTTTCTAACAAATAACAAACATTTTTTATGGCGAGGGGAGACTTGACTATTTT
>NC_051413.1:31572095-31572227 GCF_015228065.2 Penaeus monodon
CTCAGATGGTCTCCAAAATTTCTTGGTTATAATAATGCTTTTCTTATCACCAACATTTGAGTAATAATTACGATCTGCTATTAATATTGGGTACTTTCTACAGCGATATTTACCACTTAGTTTTCATTTCCC
>NC_051413.1:31572265-31572430 GCF_015228065.2 Penaeus monodon
CAAAGTATTTAATTTGATAACACTTTATTCAAACACTATTTTATCACCACGAGAATAAACGCATTTTTTTCTGTTAATCATTCCAGTTTTTTTTTTTTAATCATAATAATTACCTTAGCATTTTTTTCCTCCTAAAAAAAGGAGAGAGAACGCGAGGGAAATTCA
>NC_051413.1:31572455-31572622 GCF_015228065.2 Penaeus monodon
TATGGATTCATTGTCTAAAACAAGTTCTTCTAATAGAAAAAAAAGTACATAGTGGACCCTAAGTTTCTGTACACACAAAGCACTTGAATATGATGTACTCGATGGCATAAGATTGTTAAATTAATTAACTCATTTGTTAAATTGCTAATGACAGATCAATTTTCTCA
>NC_051413.1:31572904-31573124 GCF_015228065.2 Penaeus monodon
CTTTAACATTCAGTTAGTAACGATTGATCAATTCATACACAATTCAGAGTAACTGTTTACACTCATCAAAGTCTCTCTCTTATAACCATTATATAAAACCTTTCCACCGTCGTTAGATTAATGAACACAACACATGATCGCAAATATCAAATGGACCGCAGCAGATAACAAGAACAATGAAAAACAAGTGCTATCCAAATGAAACCGCCGCCGCCGCTTC
>NC_051413.1:31573338-31573409 GCF_015228065.2 Penaeus monodon
TCTAAGTCTCGCACAATACCGACGCGACACGAATTTCTGAGAAAAAGAAAGAAAAAAAGGAATTGTTCTTT
>NC_051413.1:31573469-31573713 GCF_015228065.2 Penaeus monodon
GCTCTATTTTTCTGGTTTCATCTTTTCATATTATCATCACAAGTACTATAATTATCAAAATTAAATCATTACTTTCGTTACTGCTTTCGCCAGTGTTTCACCGATTTGTGCCTTTTATCATATTAAATAATTTAGTTATTAGCTCAATTTTTATCCATTTCAAAATATCAGGAACTAAAATGGGAGAGATAAAAACAGATAATAATACAGTGGATATTTATGAAACAGAAGGATGTTTTGACTA
>NC_051413.1:31573836-31574188 GCF_015228065.2 Penaeus monodon
CTCAACCCTGGCTATATTTGCAAGCCTCTCGGTTTCGCCAAACAATTATCAACAAACCAGGTTCCCCCTACACATCCCTCCCTCCCTCTCTCCCTTCCCTCTCTCCCCCTCTCCCCCACTCCCCATCTCCCTTCCTCCTTCCCCTCTCTCCTCCTCTCCCCCTCTCCCCATCTCCCTTCCTCCCTCCCCTCTCTCCTCCTCTCCCCCACTCCCCGTTTCACTCCCTCCCTCCCTCCCCTCTCTCCCCCTCTCCCCCTCTCCCATCTCCCTTCCTCCTCCTCACACTTCAAGATGTTATCACTTAATTATCGACCATATTTACCTCTTCTCATCTCGTTTGTTTACTCGTTCA
>NC_051413.1:31574470-31574634 GCF_015228065.2 Penaeus monodon
AGCATTACCTACCCCCCTCCTCCCCCCTCCTTCCCCCCATCCCCCCTTCCCCCAACGGATCGTAACACCAGTATACCTTAAGGGTTGGCTGGCATACCCCCCCCCCTTTGCAGATGGGCGATCGTTACCTGAGGATAATCACACGATAATTCTTGTTGCTCATT
>NC_051413.1:31575267-31575484 GCF_015228065.2 Penaeus monodon
AGGGAGATGAGGAGGTTAATGGTGGGGGGGGAGGTGGATGGGTAGGTAAGGGATGGGAAGAGGGGGGGGGGTGAGGATTAAGGGGGAGAAAAGGGGGGGGGGGTGAGAAGAGAGTGAAAGGGTGGATAGGAGAATAGGGGAGAGAGGGAGAGAAAAATTAAGAGAAGGGGGGAGGAGGAGGGAAGAGAAGAGAGTAAATGATAAAAGAAGAAACATT
>NC_051413.1:31575741-31575927 GCF_015228065.2 Penaeus monodon
GTTGTCGTCTGTCCTGTCTCTTCTGTCGTCTGTCTGCTCCCCCCCTTTCCTCTTCTCTTTCTTCTTCTCGTTCTGTCTGTCGTGTCTGTCTTTACCTCTCTCTTTTCTCTCTCTTTTCTCTCTCCTTTCTCTTTTTCCCCTCTTCTCTCTCTTCATCTGTCTCTGTCTGGTGTCTTAACCTATCTA
>NC_051413.1:31575976-31576129 GCF_015228065.2 Penaeus monodon
ATTTCTTCTTCTTTCTCTTCTTTTTTCTCTCTTTCTCTGTCTAAATTTCCCTTCCCCCCCAAATACTTACAAGCCAAACATATAATAATGTGATAAGATATTTCGAACTAAAATAACGCTATAAGAAATTACAATTTATGGGATACTAATAAA
>NC_051413.1:31576587-31576659 GCF_015228065.2 Penaeus monodon
GTGGGGGAAGGGTGAAGGGGAGGTGGGGAAAAGAGGAGATGGAGAATGAGGGAGATGAGGAGGTTAATGGTG
>NC_051413.1:31577470-31577625 GCF_015228065.2 Penaeus monodon
AAATAACTTACAAGCCAAACATATAATAATGATGATAATGATATTGTCGATACTAAAAATAACGCTATTAAATGAAATTACAATTATGGGGATACCAATAAAAACATGTTAGCATAAGTAAAGTTATATGAATATTTTTAATTGTCATTATGAAG
>NC_051413.1:31577972-31578389 GCF_015228065.2 Penaeus monodon
GCGGGAGTGGAAGAAACATTAGTTAATTTTATACTTGGCGCAAATAAAGCTTCATACTCATTAATGAATTATTAGAAATTTCTAATATAGAATAATGAAACATATATCTTTGTATAGATAGATAAAAAAAGCCCTTTAACATACATACGCGATATATTCTGTTTTATTCATGGCAAAATTACCGGGAAATATATCATTACTGATGCATGAAGAGGCTTTGGTAACCAATTACTTGCTTGGATTACCAGGTTAATCGTTATTTAGATCTGGTGACGGTATACGTATCTTTTTTGATATTTAGAATGAAGCATGGAGAAATAGCGTGTATTATATCTCAGTTTACCCTGAAGTTTTATAATGAGGTCAACTATATGTATAGAAAACGGAGGATTTTTTTTTTGCATGTTTCTGTTTGTA